>NC_134140.1:77120309-77425886 GCF_033958435.1 Carettochelys insculpta
CTGCAGCAAACAGACTGCAACTACTATGGGTTGAACATCTCTCATCCGGCACCCTCCAGACCAGATTGGTTCTGAACTAGAGAATTCACCAGTCCATAGGCGGTCAGTATTGCCTAGCAGCACTGCCGACATTTCCACTGCTTACTGGGCTCTTAGCAGACATTTAAGAGTAACTTACAGCTAAATAACAGCACAGAACACTGACAACCAGCACTAATGGCTGCAAACAAACTTTATGGAACCACAGGAAAGCTGGCTACACCCACAGTAAGGTGGTGCCTGGCTAACTACAATCATGCTAGATTACTGATGTTATCGGACGAGAGTGTTCTGAATTAAGAGAGGCTCAACCTATAGTGTTGAAAATTTTTTCAAATATCATTGCTTGAAAGATTAAAGACAGATAGGGAAACTTACACCTTGCACTCCTGAGTCACTTCTCAGACCCAGGTGCTGTACAGCAAGAGAGTTTGGTAATATTCAGAAAACAAACTGTGCTGGAGAAAAATGGATTATTGTTATTTTGGTTACGGCTACCATCTTGGTTTTGGAAAACAACATCCTGACCTCCACTTCTGTGCCCCTTCTCCTCCAGGCTTTTGGAGCCAAACCAGGGACAGGGTAGGCACATGGAGTGCCATGTGATTGCTAGACAGATCTGCCATAAGAACAGAAATAGGGGAGTGGCTGTCACTGTGATAAGCTCTGTGTTGCCAGGTGCTGCATTGGCAGGTCATCCCAGTGAGACAGAGAGACCCTCCCACAGAGTGACAGCCTGCTTAGAAGAAAGAACACCAAAGGGATCCTCTGTCTCACATAATACACTCAGGGACGGATCAAGAGCAGAAGGCCAAAGACTTAAGAGATCCACACATCTATTCCTGGCAGTCCCAGTATCCAGTCCCGGATGACCCTGGGTGTCCTCCCGTCACAAGATATATTAGCCTCTCTCCTTCTACTCTTGATCGTCATATAAGGGTCAGGGCTAAGTTAATAACTAAGCCATTATTTTTCTGTTACAGGGAGTCCTTGTTTCATTTGTAGCAACTTAAAGACTAACAAAATGATTTATTGGGTGATGAGCTTTTGTGGGACAGACCCACTTCTTCAGATCAATTTCATTTCCAATACAGTCTGACATTTATAAGTACAGAGGTCCAAAAAAAAAAAAAAAAAAAAATTTGCAGTAAAAACTGACAAATCAAATAGGATTGAAGGAAGGGGGTGAGAGGTGAGGGGATGTTAATTGTCCTGTCTGAGATAATTACGAGCATCAAAGGAAGGGAAGCAGTCCTTGTAACGCCTGAGGTAGTTGATGTCTCTGTTCATACCACATGTTAATGCGCCAAATTTAAATATGTACTCTAACTCGCAAGTCTCTCGCTCTAATCCAGCAGAATTAAGATTTGTAAAAAAAACACCATTTCCCAAGGGAAAATCTCCCCCACTCCCCTGGGTTTGAACTGCTTTGGGTCACAAAGTCTTACGGAATTGTCAGAATGGGTCACCTTCTCAAAAATGTCACATCAGCAGTTTCCAATGTAAGTTTTGTGAAATACCAAAGAATACATGTACTTCACTAAATACCATGAAAATGAATGTGACTGCTACTGAATTCTATCTGGACAACTACGTAAATAAAGTATACAGATACATATGAGGCTTGGATATCTTTGAACATCTAACACTAGAGACAATTTGCTGAAATAGCTATACCAACCAACTCCCTAGTGGAGATGTCTTATAGTATCAAAAACTCCCTTCACTTGAAGAGATGTCCACAGCATAGACTTTTATAGCACAAGTCACTTCCACTGCTAACATACCATAAGTTCCAGCTTAAGTAACCATCAATAAAGATCCACAACTCAAAAGAGTGCAAAGTATTGTGTGGAATTAAAGACAAATGCTGTGCCCTCCTAATAAATACTGAGGAGAGGTTTAACATGAAAACAGCCAACTTCTTGTAAGATCCCAGTGGAGATGACATGCTGCAGATTTCACATTAATGTGATTAAACAAGAGGATTCATTCATTCATTCATTCCTGCCATGCTGATTAGCATAGGTGATCATGGTCCTCCACCCCTGTCTATTACAAGTACTCTGGAGCATCTCCACAGTACTGGGGCAATGCAAACATGAGGTGATACTACCCAATATTTTTTCACATTGTCTACCTTGTCCTCGCCTTCCATTATAATTTCCTGTTGTCACTAAATTTTCAAGTGCAGACTTTCTAATTATATGGCCTATAAATTTTGCCTGTCTTGTTCTTATCCTTTTTAACAGTGTTCTTCTGCTGTTGGCTTCATTTAAGACAGACTCATTCATCCTTTTGGTCATCCATGAGATACAGGACTAATTAATTTCAACTAGCTACAAGGTACAAACCAAACAAACCTGACCTCCTCTTGGCTTTTACCACACTTTTCCCTCCCCCCCACAGTGATGACACAGCCAATGTAAGCATGTAGTATTCGCTTCCAAAAGTCTGCCATCATGATAGCAATCCAGAACAATAAAAAATTTCTCTCATCATTACAACTCTGTTCTTTTCCCTTGCTGCTAAATTTGCTCACTGAATGTAATTAAAACTCATATACTACTCCACACGTCAAATTCAGAATGAAAATAACTTTCATTTTGTTAACAAATCTATAAGAAACCCTCTTCTGTTTCTAGGTCTGTATAAATGTAAACTGGTCACCAAGTTACTTCAAAAGCAATGAGGGGTCCTGTGGAACCTTATAGACTAACAAATGTATGAGCATAAGCTTTTGTGGGCAAAGACCCACTTCATCAGATGCAGGTAGTAGAAATTTGCAGAGGCAGGTATAAATAGGCAGGCCAGAGCAAGGCTGGAGATAACAAGGTTAATTCAGTCAGGGAGGGTGAGGCCTACTACCAACAGTTGATCTGGAAGTGTGAACACCAAGAAAGGAGAAACTGATTTTGTATTTAGCTAACCATTCACCGTTTTTGTTTAATCCTGAGCTGAGGGTGTCAAATTTGCAGATGAAATGCAGCTCAGCAGTTTGGAGTCTGGTTTTAAAATTTTTTTGCTGTAGGATAGCTACTTTTAAATCTGCTACTGTGTGTCCTGGAAGATTGCAGTGCTCTCCTACAGGCTTTTGTACGTTGCCATTTCTGATATCCGACTTGTGTGCATTTATTCTTTTTTGTAGGGACTGTCCAGTTTGTCCAATGTATATAGCAGAGGGGCACTGCAGGCACATGATGGCATATATTACACTGGTAGATGTGCAGCTGAATGAACCTGTGATGGTGTGACTGACCTGGTTAGGTCCTGTGATGGTGCTGCTGGTAAAGCTATGTGGGCAGAGCTGGCACCAAGGTTTGTTGCATGGGTATGTTCCTGAGTTAGAGTTGCTGTGGTGTGGTGTATAGTTGCTGGTGAGTGGGGAAGGACAAGGGACCAATCAAGTGGGTTTCCTGGGTGAAGAGGAGAAAGTGGGCCAATTGGCCTCTTCTCTAAGATGCTTGTACACCGATGCCAGAAGCCTGGGGAACAAACAGGAAGAACTAGAGGCCCTGGCACAGTCACACAAGTATGAGGTGGTTGGAATAACGGAGACTTGGTGGGACGATTTGCATAACTGGAGCACGGTCATGGAAGGTTATAAATTGTTTAGGAAGGACAGACGGGGAGAAAAGGAGGAGGAGTTGAGCTCTATGTGAGGGAGCAGTATGATTGCACAGAGCTCCAGTATGAGGAAGGAGAAAATCCAGTTGAGTGTCTTAGGGTTAAGCTTAGAGGTGGAAGTAACAGAGGTGGTGAGGTAGTTGATGTTTGTTATAGACCGCCAGATCAGGGAGAGGAGATAGATGAGGCTTTCTTCAGGCAGCTTAGTGAAGCTTCCAAATCACAGGCCCTGGTTCTCAAGGGAGACTTTAATCATCCGGACATTTGTTGGGAGACCAAAACATCAGCACACAGACAATCCAGAAAGTTTTTGGAGAATGTTGGGGATAACTTCTTGGTAGAAGTGCTGAAGGAACCGACCAGGGGCCATGCGCAACTTGACCTGCTGCTCACAAACAGGGAAGAACTAGTAGAAGAAATAGAAGTGGGAGGGAACCTGGGCTGCAGCAACCATGAGATCGTAGATGTCAGGATCCAGACGAAAGGAAGAAGGGTGAGCAGTAACATAAAGACCCTTGATTTCAGAAGAGCAGACTTTGATTCCCTGAGAGAACGGATGAGCAGGATCCCTTGGGAAATGAAGATGAAGGGGAAAAGAGTTGAAGAGAACTGGAAGTATTTTAAAGAAGGCTTACTGAAGGCACAGGAACAAACAATGCCGCTGCATAGTAAGAAATGCAAACATGGTAGGCAACCAGCTTGGCTTAACAGGGAAATCCTTAGTCAGCTTAAATTCAAAAAGGATGCATACAAGAAATGGAAACGTGGACAGTTGACTAAGGAGGAGTATAAATATACGGCTGGAGAATGCCGCGCAGTAATCAGAAAAGCGAAAGCACAACTGGAACTGCAGCTGGCAAGGGATGTGAAGAACAACAAGAAGGGTTTCTACAGGCATGTGAACAATAAAGAGGTTATCAGAGAAGGTGTGGGGCCATTACTGGATGAGGGAAGTAACCTAGTGACAGATGATGTAGGAAAAGCTGAAGTACTCAATGCTTTTTTTGCCTCAGTCTTCACAGACAAAGTCAACTTGCCCAAGCTGGTCCTAGATGATGCAGTATGGGAAGGTGGAGGGCAGCCATCTGTGGGGAAGGAACAAGTTCTGAGCTATTTAGAAAAACTAGATGTGCACAAGCCCATGGGTCTGGATTTAATGCACCACAGGGTACTGAGGGAATTGGCAGAGGTCACTGCTGAACCTTTGGCCATTATCCTTGAAGACGCTTGGAGATCGGGGGAGATACTGGATGACTGGAAGAAGGCAAACATAGTGCCCATCTTTAAAAAAGGAAAGGCCAATGCAGGGAACTATAGACCCGTCAGCCTTACCTCAATCCCTGGGAAAATAATGGAGGGAATCCTCAAGGAGTCCGTTTTGAAGCACTTGGAGGAGAAGGTGATCAAAAGTAGCCAACATGGATTCGCCAGGGACAAGTCCTGCCTGACCAATCTGATTAGCTTCTATGAGGAGGTAACAAGCTCTGTGGACATGGGGAAGTCAGTGGATGTGATCTACCTTGACTTCGGCAAGGCTTTTGATACGGTCTCCCACAACATTCTTGTCCATAAGTTAAGGAAATATGGATTGGATCCTTGGACTGTAAGATGGATAGAAAGCTGGCTTGATGGTCGGGCCCAACGTGTAGCAGTCAATGGCTCAATATCTGTAAGGCAGTCTGTTTCAAGCAAAGTGCTGCAAGGCTCGGTTCTGGGGCCGGTGTTATTCAACATCTTTATTAATGACCTGGATGAGGGACTGGGTTGCACCCTCAGCAAGTTTGCGGATGACACAAAACTAGGGGGAGAAGTCAACACGTTGGAGGGTAGTGAGAGAATCCAGAGGGACCTGGATAAATTGGAGGACTGGGCCAAAAGAAATCTGATACGGTTCAATAAGGAGAAGTGTAGAGTCCTACACCTGGGGCAGAAGAATCCCAAACATTGTTACAGGCTGGGGACCGACTGGCTCAGCAGCAGTATGATGGAAAGAGACCTAGGGGTTATGGTGGATGAAAGGCTGGACATGAGTAAACAGTGTGCCCTTCTAGCCAAGAAAGCTAACGGCACACTAGGGTGCATTAAGAGGAGCATTTTGAGCAGATGTGAAGAAGTGGTTATTCCTCTTTATTCAGCACTGGTGAGGCCACATCTGGAATATTGTGTCCAGTTTTGGGCTCCCCAGTATAAAAAGGATGTGGATTTGCTGGAGCAGGTTCAGCGAAGGGCAACAAAAATGATGAAGGGTCTGGAGCACAAGACCTATGAGGATAGGCTGAGGGATCTGGGCTTGTTTAGTTTAGAGAAGAGAAGACTTAGAGGTGATTTAATAGCAGTCTTCAACTTCCTGAAGGGGAGCTCTAAAAAGGAGGGTGAGAAATTGTTCTCAGTGGCCTCAGATGGCAGAACAAGGAGTATTGGTCAGAAGTTGAAGAGGGAAAGGTGTAGGTTAGATATTAGGAAAAACTACCTCAACCAGGCAGGTCGTGAACCATTGGAATGCGGTGCCTAGAGAGGTGGTGGATTCTCCATCCCTTGAGGTTTTTAAGTCCCGGCTGGACAAGGTCCTGGCTGGGATGACTTAGTAGGGGTTGATCCTGCTTGAAGGAGGGGGCTGGACTAGATGACCTCCTGAGGTCCCTTCCAGCCCTATAATTCTGTGATTCTGCGAGAATTTGCTTCAGGTTGGCAGCTTGTCTGTGGGCAAGGACTGGCCTGCCTCCCAAGGCCTGTGAAAGTCAGGGAATCATTGTCCAGGATGGGTTGTAAATCACTGATGATGCGCTGGAGGGGTTTTAGCTGAGGACTGTAGGTGATGGCCAGTGGTGTTCTGTTGATTTCTTTCTTGGGCTTGTCCTGTAGTAGGAGTCTTCTGGGTACACGTCTGGCTCTGTTGATCTGTTTCCTTACTTCCTTGGGTGGATACTGTAGTTTCAGGAATGCTTGGTAAAGATCCCGTAGGTGCTCGTCTCTGTCAGAGGGGTTGGAGCAAATGCAGTTGTAGACAATGGATCGTGTGGTATGTCTGGGATGGAAGCTGGAAGCATGAAGGTAGGCATAGCAGTCAGTGGGTTTATGGTATAGGGCGGTGTTAATGCGGCTGTCGCGTATCTGCACCATGGTGTCCAGGAAGTGGATCTCCCGTGTACACTGGTCCAGGCTGAGGTTGATGGTGGGGTGGAAGTTGTTAAAATCCTGGTGGAATTCCTGCAGAGTCTCCTTCCCATGGGTCCAGAAGATGTCATTGATGTAGCGCAGGTAGAGAAGGGGTGTGAGTGGATGAGAGTTGAGGAAGCGCTGTTCCAGGTCAGCCATAAAAATGTTGGCATACAGAGGTACCATGTGGGTGCCCACAGCTGTGCTACTGATTTGGAGGTATACATTGTCACCAAGTCTGAAAAAGTTGTGTGTGAGGACAAATTTACAGAGCTCGGCCACCAGTTGTGCTGTGGAATCAACTGCTGGTTGTAGGCCTCACTCCCCCTGGCTGAGTTAACCTCATTATCTCCAGCCTTGCTCTGGCCTGCCTATTTATACCTGCCTCTGCAAATTTCCACTACCTGCATCTGATGAAGTGGGTCTTTGCCCATGAAAGCTTACGCTCATACATTTCTGTTAAGTCTATAAGGTGCCACAGGACCCCTCGTTGCTTTTCCAGATCCAGACTAACATGGATATCCCTCTGATACAAGTTAATTCAGTGCACCTACAGAAATATTCTGAAGTAACTGTCATCTGGACCTCTTCATATAGAAAATTAAACTGTTCCATGTGAGAAAAAGAATGGTCTCCCCTTCATGCAATTTCAAAAGCTAGATAAATTTTTTTTAAAAAAGGTGATTTTTTACTTTCCTTGAAAAGTGCAGGAAAGAGTCAAAATGTGTAATTTGATTAAGAACAAAACTTAAAATACAATGGTTGCTTTGAAACAAGTTACAGCATCTTCAAGAAAGAATTTTCGATAAAGGTCTTCTGAATTCTTAAGGTTCTGAGAAGATGAGTGTGCATACCAAGCTGCTAAGGAAAACAGACAAGCCTTAAAGAGATGGCTGTCCTATAATCACTAGTAGTTGGACATTCTGAAGGAGTGTGAGAGTTCAGAGGAAGGATGCAGCCATCTAGTTAATACTGAATGAACACTAACTGGCTTATTCCCCCCTCTCATATACACACAAACTCCAGCTGATGCTCACATGAGTTGGACTTACAGAAGACACCCCAAAAAGTCAACTTTTGAAGACACACTGCCTCAGAAAAAGCACTCTATTTAATAAGTCCACTACTCTGCTCTTCCAACTTTACTAATCTATAGGCTGACTTGTGCTGAGAAACACTCAACTACATTCATTCACAAATATACATAAAGCAAGCTCTGATTTTGCTCAACAGCCAGCCCATAATTCTGGTAACACTTGCGTAAATATCTACATCAGAAAACTTGTTCAAAATCCAAGAATAAAACAGCTAAACAAGGCTCTGCTGCTGCAGAAATTTAGATAATGGGTTCAAATTTAGAAGTAAGTACAACTTTGAAAACTGGTTAAATGTTTGACTGTTGAAGTGTGGTATTTTGCTTTCCAACTGAATCACTGTAAATATGTAACTAAACTGCACATTGTCCTCTTAAAAAAAAAAAAAAAAAGGGAGGGGGACAGCAAAAACAAACTACTTTTCCTGTCCCATGTTTATAATCTGAAATATGATCATTAGGAAAATCTGCCCTAGTTATTATAAATAGAGGGGAACACCAGACAATTATAGAATTTTATGCTCCTGATAGGCAACATCCTTATAAATAAAAGGTGCTGAAAATTAATTTCTGAAAATACAGATGAAATATGAAAATATGGATGATTGATTATACAACCCATTTCAAATATATTTGACTATAGTAATGATATATCTTTCTACTTTACCATCTATTTTTGATCTTATGTTTCAACATTAAATAATGTTTTTTTACTTTCCTCAGAATTTCAACTGTGAGAATATTTCTAAATATAGACAAACTAAAACAGTTTGCCAGAAGTAACATACGCATGTTATTTTAAAGCATCCTGACTTTCACAATGGAACACTTATTTCTGGATGGTTAGGTTCACAAAATAAACAGGCTATACTACAGTAATAAAAAGGTGGCAATTTATATGCAAGGGTTAAAACTTATAACTAGAAGCTAAAAACTACTAGAAATAGATGATACCTAACATTTCAGTATAGGATGTAAGTGCACAACATAGGACAAGAGCATAGTGTAGAGTACATTACAAATAACTTGAAGTAAGACCATTTGACATTATAAAAAGTCATCTGATGTAAGAATATAAATGATCTTTTAATGGATTAGAAATACCACATATTTTGCACAGATGCTGCTTCAATTTTGAACAAACTATGCTTTGTTCTTTGTGAAGACAGATTATGTCACACCAATATAACATTGCTGTTAACCGGCACTTGGAATTTTTGCTTTTTAATAAATCGTTATGTTGACAAAATAGCAGTACCAAAAGCTAAACAAGTTTAAAAATGCTTATGTCTATAGAACCAAAACCTGGTCTTGCAAAAAAGGTGTCATCACATGTCAAAAAAATTCTTGAAAATTCTGCTCAATTGCCCACACAAACCTACATTTGACTACTGTGGTGCATTATATTATCATTTGGCTGTAAAATGAGATTTCTTGCCTTTATTGCTGAAAGGACAGAAAAAAAATAATCTGCAACTTCTTGGAGTTCCCTGTATTCAACACTAGAAGAGGCACAAAGAAAAAAAGAAAAAAAAGTGTCCCTGCATTGAGAGACCTGCAGCCTGAAACTCCTCTATACTAGGACTTTTTTTTTTTTTTTGGCCAAATGATTCCTCTTAGTGCCAACAATTCGTGTGCATTGGTGGTGTTACTTCCTCAGAATTTACAATTCATCAAGGAACAATATTTTGTGAATATTTTTTTTGGCCCAATCATTGGATGGCCCAACAACTAAAATAACACAACCAGAACTTTGCAACAAAATAAATCTTCTACATAAAGTTTAGTTCAGAATTTAGTTTTCCAATTATTTACATTCACAAAAATTATCACAAAATGGTACTACATTCAAAGAGAATGATTATAAGCAAAAAAAGTGTCTGGTAACCACAATCCAGCAAATAACTCTGCCTTCCTTTTTCCCCACTTGGGAAAAGGTTGTGTTGTAGGAAGGCTAGATTTCACTAAACGTACACAATGCCCTGGCTGCTTCTGTCTTTTTAACTGTTGCCTTCCCTAGGCATCCTCCTACTAGAGTTAAACAAGGCAGTGACTCAATTGCACGCAGCCAAGCGAAGTCCTGTCTACACTAGAGATTCCATTCTTGCTATCACTAGTGGTAGTGATACTGAGAAATTTCTTGGCCCCTCAAAAAAGAAAAAAGAAAAAAACAGTGTTTCTGCCTCTTAACATACTGGTTCTTACACCCTTTTTGGACTCAACACTTATGGCTTATCGTAATCCAGTAAATGGTCTGACAGTGGAAGCCCTGGGATGATTTCAGTCAAATCGTGCCCGCCACTCACACTGGTAGCTCCTGTGCTGTGGGGCTGGCTGGACCAGGCTCAGCTCTCTGCTCCAGATATTGCAATGTCTGAGGTCCCAGGGGTGCTAAAATTTATCACTCACTCAGATTTGGCCTGCCCTGAACTCCTGTCATCATTATGGCTGGACTAAACCAGAGTGGCACTGGGAACCCAGAGGCTACAGTGCCTAGAGCAGAGAGGCAAGTCCCTCCACCCCCCTGGGACAGGAGCTATAGGAGCTGCCATGCATCCCTCTGAAACAAGCGAAGACCCTATTTTTGGGTCCTAATCCAGTGATTGAGAAACTCTGCCTTAGCTTAAAAGAGCCAGGACACACACATATCCCCAGGGATAGGGATGGAGCTGCCTTAAATAGAAGGCTAAAGTTATTAATTCCCTTTCTATAGCCACCACAGAAAAAGAAAGCTTTCAGAAGGAAAGCAGTGCAAGCAATACGAAGTGGTCAACTGCTTTTAATTCAAATGTCTTCTTTGTCCCACCTACTGTGCACTCAGACAAACAGCACGAGAATGAAACTAGGAAGAGACTGATTACTTTCAGAGCTACAATTATCTTCTGGGAAGCAGTGAAACTGAAAAATCACATCTTCCAAACTAGCCATGAGGTTACAGAGTAATTCACAAAAGTCAAATACCTAAAAATACTGCTGCAATCTGCCTGTTCACTGTACTCCAGCAACTTGCGGGTGCTGAAACGAAACCAGTAGATCTTTTCTTCTGACAGGCAGACTATGTTTTAGATGGATAAAACTGACTAAACACAGGCTGATATGAAAGACAGTGGCTGGACACTTATTTTGGGCTTTACATCTGGTAGGTACCCACCCCCTTCCTACCTTAAAGGCTTTTCACTGAACCCTTTTATTTCCAAACCCTCCCCCTCCCAGATCTTTGATATTTACTTGTGGCTAATAGGTTTAATAATCTGGTTATCACATATCTGGTACATCTTTTTCTTCTTTTAGTGGGGGGGTGCTTGTTTTTAATTTATTAAGTTTTACTTTTAGTTAAGAATATTACATACAGTACCATGAATTTTCTTAGCTACCTAAAGAAAAAAGATTAAGTAACCTGAAGAAGCAACTTAAACAATTTCCATAGAACACATTCATTTCCTTCTCTTGCTTTGAGAGCATAAGTTTTCATGAGTGAATGGGGTGTGTATTAATTTGAAATGTCACTGTACATAAATGGCTGTTCATTAACCCTTGATTTCAGAAGAGTAGACTGACTCCCTGAGAGAAGCGATGGGCAGCATCCCCTAGGAAGCTAATATGACGGGGAAAGGAGTTCAGGAGAAATGGCAGTATTTTAAAGCAGCCTTATTGAAGACACAGGAACAAACCATTCCGATGCACAGTAACAAGAAACAAAATATGGTAGACAACCAGCTTGACTTACAAAGGCAATCCTTGGCAAGCTTAAACTCAAAAAGGATGCTTATAAAAAGCAGAAATGTGGACATATGACTAAGGAGGAGTATAAATATACTGTTGGGGAAGGCAGAGTAGTAATCAGAAAACGAACACACAATTAGAACTGCAGCTAGCAAGGCACATGAAGGGTAAAAAAAGAATTTTTACAGATATGTTAACAACAAGAAGTGCTGATCAGGATTACTGGATGAGGAAGGTAACCTGGTGACAGATGATATGGGAAAAGCTGAAGTATTCAATGATGTTTTTGCCTACGTCTGCACGTACTAGGTCAACTCCCAAACTACTGCATTAGGCAACGCAGATGGAGATAGAGCTGGGCAGACCTTGGTGGGGAAAGAACAGGTTAAGGGCTATTTAGAAAAGCTAGACATACACAAATCCATGGGTCCAGATTCAAAGCATCCAATGGTACTTAGGAAATTGGCAAATGTCTTTGCAGAGCCTTTAAACGTTATCTTTGAAAGCTCATGGAGAGCAGGAGAGGTCCTCGATGACTGGAAAAAGACAAATATAGTGCCAATCTTTATTTAAAAAAAAACCAAAGACAATCCAGGGAACCATAAACTGGTCAGCCTTACCTCAGCCCCTGGAGGGTGGGGGGGGACGGGAAATCAAGCAAGGGATCCTCAAGGAATCCATTTTGAGCACTTGGAAGGGGGGAAGTGATCAATAACCTTCAGCATGGATTTACCAAGGGCAAGTCATGCCTGGCGAGTTTGATTAGCTTCTATGATGAAGTGTCACTCACAATCGCTCCATCAAAACTGATGTTTAGACTGCGGTGGAGGTTTTTGGTGGCTCTAGTCCTGTGTCTGGCAGCCCTGACATCTCCCATTATGGCAGACCCTTCTCCTGTTGCCATCCCAGTGTAGTTGTGGCAATCACTCGAAGAACAAAGGGGAAACAGTGCTGGCGCAATCATGGACCCGCAAATGTTTCAAGTCATTGCACACATCGTTACAGCAACTTCACAGACTGTCACGCAATTTTTCTGTCCATTACGAAGTGCGATGATGGTTGAGTATGATAATGATGAAGGTTTTGAAGAGGAATTCTCACAACTGTGGCCCAAGAACTCTCAAATGCTGGCTGCCCTGACTGTATTGCCGGAAGTGGAGCATCGGTTTTGGACTTGTGAAACTAGCACAAACTGGTGGGACCACTTTGCTTTGGAGTCCTAGAACAGTCAGCGGAGGCTGCAGAACTTCCACATGCACAAGTCCACTTTTATGGAACTGTGTGATGTGCTGATCCCCACCCTGAAGCGCAGCAACACAAGAATGAGGCTAGCTTGAATAGTTCAGAAGTGAATAGCACCTGCTCTGTGGAAGTCTGCAATGCCTGACAGTTACCAGTCAGTGGCAAATGAATGCACCTTTGGCCATTTAAAAGTGAGGTCCAAATGCTTATTGATCCCTTTGGACCTTTCTGAAACTAGTATCTCCACTGTGATAACAGTGTGCATTATTTTGCATAACATTTGTGAATCCAGGAGGGAGATTATCCTGAACGCCTGGAATATCGAGGCTAAGGATATGTAGCGCTTACTTGCACTCGTCTACACAGCCATTCACCAATAACCATGTGGAGGGATCAGCAATTTTAAAAATAGCTTCATGAATGATCTGCCATGTATACGATAACGCTGTAATTTTCTGAGGTAGTAACAGCCAACCCCCACTCACTGATTTGTTCTCCCCACCAAATGTCAAACAATAAATCAGACCATGTCTTATATGAATGCTTTTACTTGGTGGGAGGGGATTAAGTTGCAGGCAGAAGAATGGATGTGGAGGTGGTGTTATTTTTCTAAAAAAGGTAACTGAGTTACTTAGCCCGCATTCTGACAAAAACAAAAAAGCAGTCATGTAACACTTTGAAGACTAACAGGATGATTTACTGGGTGATGAGCATTCATGGGAAAGACCCTCTTCTTCAGATCCTAAAAAAGGGCAGCTGTGCTCTTAGCCCTCTCCACCCTAGCCCTGGGGGCCTCTGCCATGAGTCCTCTGAAGACCTTGGCATATAGCTGCAGGCAGCTGTGCTGTCATCCATCTCCCCCACAATGATGTGTGCAGCCTACCACTCGTACATGCAAAAAAGCTCAAAGAACAAGCTTATTTTGGGTAGAAGAGAGGTTTAAAGCAGCAGGGAAAAGAAGCGCAGTCAAGGTTGGTGGAATAGCCTTTTGCAGTGGCCCCGGAGCTGTGGCAACAGGCTCCCCTTGCCCTCCCGTCCTGCTTTTGGGGACTGTGACAAGGGGGACTGGGCAACCTGTCTCCAGGGGACTCCCAACTACTGCGTTGGGAGCCCCTCTGATGCTGCATCATGGAGTGCAGGACCTCCGTTTAGCTGTTCACGGCTGTTATGAGCTTTGCCACATCGTCCCTTTGGTATGTCACTTGCTCTCTCTGGAAGTCAAGCATACTCTGCTGCCACTGGGCTGCATCCCTTTTTATATCACTGGTTTCTGCTGCACACCGCGCCATGTGCTGCACGATCAGATCCTGCTTGGATCTTCTGCACTTCCTTGTCCTGTCTCCCATGTGGGGCATGACAGCTCGAAAGTGAAGGTCACAACTGAGACACAATTCACACTAAGCCCTTACCCATGGAAGGGATGGGTGTCAGCCTCTCCTATCAGGGAAAGCTTCTTTTTGCAAGGCCTCTTAAGACTTACTAAGGATGGAATTCAAAGCGTGCATTGCAAAAGCCATGATTTACCATCATTTATCCAGAACATTTCACAGTGGACATGGAAGGTATTGTTCACTTTCTGTGGAGACAGGGTGGGTGCAAAGAAAGGTACACCATCCGGTGTCCTGAAGCAGGGGAAAAAAAATTTTTCATCCATTCCTACAGCAATCCTTCACAAGTAGCAAGGTCCACAGAGCCTGGCAGCTGCACAGCAAGGGAGAAAGGTGGGAAAGGGTTGGATTACAGCTGCATGGACTGCTGGGTGGGGAGAGATCTCTACAAATTGGGGGGGAGGGGGAGGGAAAAAAAAAAAAAAAGACACGGGTGAAGGGAATGGGAGGGGATAAGGCCCGGAGAGCCTGTCACACACATGCTATGGGGAGGGAGACAGAGTGCACGCCAGCCACATAATGCAGCAATACCTCCAAGGAAATGTAAAAGGGCAGTAAGAATTACAAAAAAATCCCATCCAAATTCCCATGCCTCTTTGGTTGCTAAAGACATTATCACCCTCCAAAAACTATCAACAAAGAAGAGTGGCTCATCTTGCATGACCACAAGCCTGGAAAATTTGCTAAAATGCAGTGTGCTACCATGACACCAGATCGTTATCTGGTTGCCGGGCATGGCAAAGTGTGCTACCATAGAAACCACAATAAGTCAGGCCTGCCCAAAAACCTAGTGCAGAAAATACAAGAGTTCCTGGATTTGACCTTTGAGGAGAGACCCAAAAAGGATAAGTTCTCCATCCCCAGAAACAACACCACACTGTTCTACGAGGTACAGATCCATAGAAAACCTATACCCATAGTCACCCATAACCTGCTTACAGCATTCAGAAAAAAATACTCACCAGCACAGCTTGGTCCCAGGGACCGGCATAGAGGGGACTGTTCCAGCTCTAGGGCAACGAGGTCCAGGCTGTCAGGAAAACTTCCTTGAGCCCCTGCTGGTTGCCCCCATCCTCCTCTCCATTGGCCTCTTCCTTCCTCCTCTCAGTTCACACCAGACTCTAGACCGGGGCCTCCACAACTGTTGTAATCAAGAGTGGGCAACATGGTGGGGTCCCCCCAACAAGCATGTACACCTGTTCATATAAGTGGCAGGTCTGCGGAGATGACCCAGAACACCAGTTGGCTTCCCAGACTCTGTGACAGGCCTGCTGGAATTCTTTCACCATCACCCAGCATTGCACAGAGTCCTGGGAGTCCGGCCCTCATCAACTGCAAGATCTTACCATATATGCTTGCATTTCTCTTGGACACCCGAAGTCTGCTTGCCACTGATTCATCTCCCCAAGCTGCAAGAAGATCCATAATCTCCTGATGGCTCCATATAGGAATTCTCTTGCAAGACTGACAGCTACTAGGCAGATCACTACACTGAGTGCTCATGAGTGAAGGACATGGCTACCAATGTGGTGCAATGAAACGGGTAAAAGAAATTCTTCATTATGGGCACACTTTATATTTCAAGAACTGGGTACTGAAATTCAAATTCGCAGGCTTCCTGTGGCCTTCTTCCAGCACACCTGCAGAGGAGCAGAGACGGAAGCAGTCATATCTGCAGGGTAATTGCACAGCTTTGTGGGATACATACAAGATACTTCTGGAGGCTAATAAATTTGATTTTAAGACATGGCACTTTCATGCTGGCCTTTTTTCAAAATTTCAAGTTCAAACTTGATGCTACACCCAGCCAGTTTCAACATTATTATATCGATATAAGAGCTACCAAATTTGAACTAATGGTATTTACAGTGAAGACAGTGGTGTTTTAATATCAAATTCCAATTTCTCATAGTGTAGACCTAGCCTGGTTTCTCTCACAAAACTGTTAAATTCCCTTAGCATAATATTGATGTATCTTTATCTACAATACTATTTTAATGTCATACAAGAGCACTCAAAGCATACAAAAACAATTCACAGCACACTGTGGACCTTCACTGTTGTTTAAAGTAGTAGTAAATAATTTATGAAGAATGTACTATGAATGTTTTTTCCTCAGGATATTTTCAGCACAGGCCTATATACATAAAATGTTTTGTAATTAGATATTTAAAAAAAAAAAAAATCTAACAGCCAAGAATACTTCCCTACTTTTCTCACTAAACTCTTCCAAATCACCAATTGTTTTTTGTCAATTACTCAAAAATCAAAAAGGCATAAATTAAACAAGATAACAATATTAAAGCTGGAAAATCACAATGTGGAGATTTAAAAGGACAAGAAGTTCTAAGAGACCACACTAACAAAAGAGAAACTAAATAGAAAAGAGAGGCTAGATTAAAAGAGAAAAAAATACACATTTGTTATTTAGTCTATTTACAGATTCAGGTGGAATGACTGTCACGATAGTTCTCTCAGTACTGTTGAGGTGGGAAGTATTAAATAGCAGGAATTCAATCCATACAATATTCCCTTAGCTCACTAAACAGATTCCTTAGAACTACTGTACCTTCTCAGCACAATTTTGCTGTCATTCTGAAAGATATGTAATGGTCTGGCAATTTTCCTTGAATATAGAACAGAGATCTGCATATTCTTGTTTTGTGTAAATCTTCTTTAGAATATTTACACAAAACTACACTGCAATTTAAAACCTATGGCCAGCCCATGCCCGCTGACTCAAGCTCAAAGAGCTTCTGCTAAGGAGCTGCTTACTGCAAGCGTAAATGCTCCAACTGTAGCTCTAACTCTGGGAACTTCTCACCTCAGAGGGTCCTAGAGCCAGGTATCTAACCCAATCTTCAATAGCTACACTACACTTCAAACAGTCTGTTAGTCCCAGAGCTACAAGCCCAAGCCAATTATAATGGGCCAGCTGCAGTATCTCACTACAGTGTAGCCATATGCAAGGATACTGTTTACTCCCTAGTTATCCATTTAACAAAAAGGGACAGCAGCGGTCAAATGACCTACCTTAATAAAAGTCCAGGGAGCAGAAGAGTCTCACGAACCTGCTGCCTTTCACTTGAAGTTGTTAGAGAAACTCAGCCAACTTACTACTGACTAAAATTTGTTGCCACATGACAGCTATTCAGTGGCTTATGTCCAACAATTTGATTATCTCAGTCTCATTTTTAAATGAGCACATACAAAAACAAAGCACCAGAACTAACTGGATCACTGCAGGAAGTTTCCGCAGAGAAGTCAAGGAATGAGGAAGTAATCTTTTTCATTCCAGAAAGCAATCCCTTCAAATCAGGTTTGTAGGGCATAATGAATTAACTACTGCTTATTCATAGGTTATGGCGTTTAAGATTAGAAGAGATTGGTCATCCAGTCTGATCTAGTATAGGTCACCAACTCCCTGCCACCCATACACTAAACCAAACAATCAATATTAGACTAAAGAGTTACAGATTAAAGGAGACTACACACATTGGACAACAGAAGAGACCAAGGAGCACCAATGCCTGAGATCCTTACAACAGCACGGAAATATGGACGATATAGCCAGATAATCAAGCAAGTGGCCCTCACCTGCCCACTGTAGAGAAAGGCAGAAAAAAGGTCACTGCCACTCTGACCCCTGTCCCATGTATGGTCAGACAGACTCTGAGCAGGTAAGCAAGAACCATTTGGCTAAGCACCGGTGAAAGAATACCTGATGACACCTCAGAGCGCCAGCCCACCCTATCCTGTGTCCCACCCTGACCAATTCCGATATACCAAAAGAACAAGAACAAATAAAAATTGTTTTAATCTTTTTCTGACTCTGCTAGTTAGCTCTTAGTAATACAACACACACCTCAGCTGTCTTCAGGACAGCCAGCCAGGCACATTTCACATACCAAATTTGGTGACATCTGTTCTGTGTTTATTAAAACCTGAGCTCCCCCAAGTAATGGGTTATCCAGAAGCTTACTGTATTTAGAGGTATTGTATGCATCAAATGTCTCTCACTCCAAGATCTTAAAAGGTTTGCTCTTTTCCTAATTTAGAGTAAGTTTAGGCTAGTTGGAACAGTCTAATGGTATAAATGGACATTTCCTCCTTAACAGAGCATGCTCAGTAAATTGCTAAGCATCTTAAATGCCTAAATCTATTTTTACTAGAGCACATCAGACAATCTAATCAAGATCCCTACCAAAGCTCCATAGATAATGTCACATTTCTGGCATCTACATAATTCTTTCATGCAATAACCTTGTTTACTTATGCTCTATTGGCATAACTAATAAGCTGTTTTTTAAAAAGTGAATTTCTTTGTGAGAGGTGCTGGCTCAACAGCCCCAGAGACTAGAGGTTTATCTTTTCCCATATTTCAGCAGCATCAGTGCCAATTTCTCTGCAGTATTTTAACTACGGCTTACAGGGTCCACGCATCTTTATACCCACCCAGTGTTTGCTGTCTCTGAAGAGATGAGACAGGCTGATAGCTTGTGCTTTGTGGAAAACACATACCTGCAAATTAGGAATAAAAGGCACATTTATTTCACATAGGTAAGGTATGACAAGAATTTGCCACTGAATTCATTCCTTGCTGCAATCAAACAGCTGTGAGACTTTTGAACTGCTTTCGTTTAATTCTTGAAACCTAAAGATGTTAATCTGCAACATACTAAAAGTGTGGCTGGTGTAAAATAAACTTAAAATATCAAAACATCTACCACCATACTAACTATATTCATATTAATAATTCAATCCTATATATTAAGTCTACCTGAAGATACCACAGAATTGAGATTTTTCTAACACACTCATACAGTGTACATTGTTTCAAGATCTACATCCCTTACTTGCTATGTCCACTATGCCTTGTGTACAGGCAACATGATATGCAAAGACTTTCATCTGTTTTTCTGTACCTGCTCACTTTTAAATACTAATATCTGCCTTTTGGAGCAATTAACATTCAGTCCTGATTATTCCGAACTGTTCCTGCTGTCCAGTACTTGTTTATTGTGTTCTGAATTTACACCCCTTTCACAATGGGGGACAAAACCTACCCAGCAATTCAAGCAGGTGTTTGTTACTAGTCAAGATACTGTTAATTTGCATTTCGGTAGGGTTTATGTTTGGAAGAGTCAGTTCTAGCCTTAAAAATCAAGAATTCTCTAAGCAAGATTATAGCAACATAGTAGTTTACAAGTCTTCATTCTTGGCAGTGATTCAATAATGAGTAGGAAGCCTTCATGTCACCCTCCTATTTGTGAGTCCATTGATGTCTGACCAGCCCAATTCTGGAGCTGCATATCTTATCACACAAGAGACCGGTGTTAGTAGCTGTTGCAGGGGCCGGGAGCAGTTTTTGATGCTCTTTTCTTTTTCTTCTCCATCTGTCCTCGTCTGCACGGCAGCGGGACCTCTCAAATCGCTCTACCCCCACCCCTCACAGATTACCATTCTCCACTGGGGACGGTCTTGGGCAAGGTTCTCCCAAAAAGCAACAGCAAAGCAGCACTTTCTCCATGTGTGCCTTCAGCATGCTCTTACATCACTTCTGTTGGCCCCAAATCTCCTCTATCCTTCCTCCAACTCAGAAAACAATGAGACATCTGAACCATGTGACCAGTTCCACAAAGTTGATGATGAATGATAATGACTTCAATGCTGCTCATGTTTGAGTCTTCAAAGATACATTGAATATGGCATATGGAGTCTTTTTCTAGACTTAACAGATGCTGATCTGATGCATGGTTAATTCAGTTTGCATGCCAAGAAAAATCAAATCACATTCCAAGTCTGCATCCCTCAAGAGCTCTCCAGAATTATACTTCTCTCACTCCTGCACAGCAAGTAGCTATTTTTCCACTTATTTAAAACAGAATAGTGGAGAAGCAAATGACATCAGACAAGATCCAATCTGGCACAGAAAACTATCATTCGTGATATCATCTCACAGAGAGCAGATTCTACCAACATGCTATATGCCATGAAACTGCTACGTCTCTCTCAGTCTTTGCCACCAATGCTGGATCCCAATTTAAAAAGTTAAACTAATAGCTATTATAAAAATTCCTTCCACAATTGCAGTTCTTAGATGAACAAGTACAGTATATTTGTGTGTCTGAGAAACCAGGACTATTTCTTTTACAATATCATCCAAGTCCTCCATATCTGTATTTGCTTCATTTAGTAAGCCTTCTCTTGAGTTTTATGAAAGGCCTCCTCAACAATAAGCAAACTTGCAGTATTTCACTCAACTTACACTGTTTTCATTTAGCTGAAAAACAGTTTTCAAGCACACAAAATGCTTTTGAAAAAAAGTATTGCCACAGTATACTACTATACTTTGGCCCTTCATTATAACAACTGCTTTTAGGGAGCTACAAGAAAGGTACACAGGTTGAACCTCTCTAATCTGGCACTCTCTCATCCAGCAACATTCGTAATCAAACCAGACAGCCACACCCATGATAAGTGAACATGTTTCCCATGGTTCCATAAAGTTTATTTCCAACCACCAGTCCTGCTTCTTAGTGTTCTTTCCTGCTATTTAGCTGTAGTTTACCCCCTTTTATGAGCTCAGTAAGCAGTTAAAGTGTTGGTAATATGCTAGACAATACTGACCTCCCATGTTCAGCACCGGTTAGGTCTGGAGGGTGCCAGATTAGAGAGGTTCAACCTGTACTAACTTGCTGGCCCTGCAAATCTATTGATGGTATCTCCCCTTGTCTTTCATCATCTGTGCATAACACTCCTTCCTCACTGAGGAAAATGGAAAATATTACTTTAAATAATCACAAAGAAAAATGCACTCATTTTCTGGAACACAATTTGAGATAGCTCTTCTGAAATTTGGGCAACAGGTGAGCGCTGGCAACTGCTTCCCAAGTCAACTGGAGCTGCAGATATTCAGCTCCCAATCATAAAAGGCATACAAAATGGGTAGAACATATTTTTGCAAATTTTGGCCATAACATTACTGTAAAATGGCGACAATCAGTACTTCACTGCCTCACTGAAGTTCTGTGAAAATATGTTTGTGATTATGTGGCACTCAGATACTACCATCATGTAACACAAAAATCCACTAATTAAAATTCTATGTTCATCACAACACACTATGCCCTAATACCTGGGGTAAGACACTGAACGACAGGTAAAAAGTAAACATGTACTAAACCTCTACCTCATTTCCCTCGTACTACCTACCTATACACCTGATGGGGCATGAATCATAATATGCCATCACGTACTTAAAGAATGAATCACCCAGTATGTATACACATAAGGTGATAAGATTTCCTAACTTCCGAGTGCTTGTTTTTGTAACCTAACACACGTAAGCCAACGTAGTGCAGTGCATGCTATCACTTATGCCAGCAAAACACAGGTTACACAGTGGAGTGTTGTTTTCACAATCCTGGACAATATAAGTAGCACCGTAGACATGAACTCATTCTTTTTACTTTAACCTCTGCTTCCCCACACCTTTCCAAGGCAAAACAAAAAGCAGTCAAGTAGCACTTTAAAAACTAACAAAATAATGTATTAGGTGAGCTTTCGTGGGACAGACCCACTTCTTCAGATCATAAGTGGAAGCGTGTTTTATAAATTTCTTGTCTGGCACTGGTAAAGCCTCGTACTGTGGGGTTTTGCGTGGATGCCCCTTTACTGATGATAATTTCAAGTTCAGAGAGTTCATTTTTGATCATCTTTTGTTTATTGTAAAGGATTCTGATCAAGTGGTTCCTCAGTTTCTTAGAGAGCGTGTTGCATAGACGCTCACTGTAGTCAGTGTAGTATGCTGATTGTAATGGGTTTTTCACTGTCAGTCCCTTGGGTACAATGTCCATTTTCTTGCATTTGGGGAGAAAGATGATGTCTGTCTTGATCTTGGTGATTTTTTTCATGTACTTGATGGATCTCCATTCCAAACGGCTAAATGTAGTGCCTTGCATGTTGAATAGAAACAGAGAGGGAGCCGTGCTAGTCTATACACTATCAAAACAAAAAGCAGTCAAGTAGCACTTTAAAGGCTAGAAAATAATTTATTAGGTGAGCTTTCGTGGGTGGGTCTGTCCCACAAAAGCTCACCTAATAAATTATTTTCCTAGTCTTTAAAGTGCCACTTGACTGCTTTTTGTTTTGATAGTGTATAGACTAGCATAGCTCCCTCTGTTTCTTTCCAAGGCAGAGTACTGAAATTTGGCCTTGTGACCTCTATGTTTGCTCCAAGTGCTGGTGATGCTTTTTAAAGTCTCTAATAGGCCTAACTTACAATAGCTTCCTTAACAAACAAGTTAAGATGCAGAGATTTACCATTTAGGAGGTGGCTGGTAGAAACAGCTGGTCTTTTGTTAATGGCTTTGAACAAGCTCCTGGCTGCATGGCTGAGAAGGGGCAAAGCTGAGCTCCTGCCTCACATGCTAATGAAAATCGGCTTGCATGCCACTCTTGGCACCTGGGCTGGTGGGTTGCTGACCCCTGCCCCTAGAACAAATAGATGGCAGCAAGTATTCCTGCTTCTGCACTCCCCGCCCCGCAAAATACTCTTCCAGAAGTTACGTGCTTGGAGGCATGCACACCGTGGTTGCCATGTAAGAAGGAACTGGGGAATGACATACTCACAGCACGTGAAGTGTTCAGTGATTTAGCAGCCAACTGTTAACTAGCTCTGAACATTTGCAACCAATGATGTTCAGGGACCATAGCACCAGTCCATTTGTGTCTTATCCTAAGAACATCAACTTGCCAAACTTCAAATATTTGTGTCTCACACCCTTCAAATTGCCAGCCTTGTCAAAAAGAAACTTAGGGGAAAATATCAAGTTTACAAGAACTACCTATCCCCCGCCACTTCCGCCCAACATAATTTTCAGAAACAGCATTTCGGCCTAAGCTGTGAACATGTAACCATTTTCAGTTGCAAATGTAATAGATACTACAAGACAACTTGAACAAGGCACTGCTACCACCTCTGGCTGTAAAAAATGTCTTGGAATCAAGTTGTGCACATAGCTAACCTATGTACCCTTATCGGAGGGGTAGCCGTGTTAGTCTGGATCTGTAACAGCAATGAAGGGTCCCGTGGCACCTTACAGACTAACAGAAAAGTTTTGAGCATGAGCTTTCGTGAGCACAGACTCACTTCATCACATGCTGGTCCTGGAAATCTGCAGGGCCAGGTATAAATAAGCCAGAGCAAGTGTGGGGATAACAAGGTTAGCTCAGTCAGCAAGGGGGAGGCTTACTACCAGCAGTTGATCTGGAGGTGTGAACACCAAGGGAGGGGAAGCTGCTTTTGTATTTAGCCAGCCATTCACAGTCTTTGTTTAAGCCTGAGCTGAGGGAGTCGAGTTTGCAGATGAATTGTAGCTCAGAAATTTCTCTTTGGAGTCTGGTCCTGAAATCTTTTTGCTGTAGGATAGCTACTTTTAGGTCTGCTACTGTGTGGCCCAGGAGATTGAAGTGCTAACCTACAGGTTTTTGTATATTGCTATTTCTGATAGCTGATTTGTGTGCATTTATTCTTTTACGTAGAAACTGTCCAGTTTGTCCCATGTATATAGCAGAGGGGCATTGCTGGCACATGATGGCATAAATTATATTGGTAGATGTGCAGCTGAATGAACCCACGATGGTGTGGCTGATCTGGTTAGGTCCTGTAATGGTGTTGCTGGTGTAGATATGTACCCTTGTTACCTTACCACTGTTCTCCTTATCCCCTCCCTTGTATTCACTACACTCCTTACTAGATCTTGAATATAAGCTAGCTCAGAAGTGGGCAATCAGTTTGCCGCAGGGCCACTCCAAGGTTTGGTAAGTGGTCAGAGGCTGCACTTTTCTATGGAGGAAGTCATCTTCTTGGTGGTCACTGGATAACAAGTAAGTGCGGGATCTGGAATGGAGCTCGGGGTGGGAGTCCGATTGTTTGAGGTGCAGAATATGGTGTGGGATCTGAGACAGTGTTTGGCTGAAGGAGGGGGGTTGTGACCTGGCAGAGTGTAGGAGAGGATTCTGATCTATGGGAGGGATGCAGGAGGGGTCTGTCTGTCTGGCAGGGAGTTGGAGTGCAGGTGCCAGAAACAGGGTCTGGCCAATGGGAATTGAGAAACTGTGCTGCACTGCTCCCCTCCCCAGCAAAATCCCTCAGCTCTCATTGGCCACATGCTGCCTCCACCTGTAGCAACTTGCCAGCCAACAGGAGCTGAGAGAGTTTTGCTGAGAGCGTGGACAGAACCTGAAGCCCTATCCCCTCTGGGGGCTTAGGGGCAGGCTGCAGGCTGGATCAAAAGACCTGATGAGCCATATTTTGCCCACCCCTGAGCTAGATCAACAGGGCCAGTTCCTGTTCTTCTAGGCTCCAACAATATACAACTAAAAAAATCACCATCTTTGGCTAGGTGGTTTAGTCCTTCAGCAAGCAAGTAAAGGTATTCAAGCCTTACCAACCATGCCCAAATATGAAAGCACTAAGAATCCCACAAATTTAAGGTTCAACCCCATCATTATTAAAAGCTGGCAAAAGCAATTTATTGAAACATTTTATGTTTCAAGGTGGCATGAAGTATAAGCCCAGAAATCTTTGCAAATAAGCTTTTCTGCTATAATTTTATTGTAGCCAGTTTACAGATTTTGAAGTAGATACCCATGTAAGTAAAACCATTGCATTTCTCGCTCTTCCAAGGAACAGGTTGACATTTGCAAGTGAATCAGGCCAGACTGAACAAAAATGGGATCAATTGTTTCACTGCTCCAGGACTAAAAAGACTCATGTTACAAGTATTCACGTCAATTATAGATTCTCTTTTTTCCCCTCGCCTTTTTACAAATAGTTTTGCATAAAAATGCAAAAAGAAAAGTGCTAGACACAGCTCTTCCAAAGATTTAGATTAGGGGTTCCCAACTGGCAATCATTACATTGCTGCTCATCATGCTAACTCTCCTTGCATATAACTGACAACTGCATCAAATGATAACTAAAAATATATTACATATTTTAATGTAAACATTCTCCTAAGGTGTCTGCAACCCAATCTTCACAGCATATTGCTAGTACAAAAGAACCTCAAAGCAAAATTAACTGAACAACAGTTCTATCTCCATATTGTTGTTGTCAAAGCTAAGGCAAATGCAAAAAGTAGACAGGAAAGTAAAGTACTTCATTAAAAGTTAGATTTAATCTTCCAATGTGTTTGTAAGACATACAAGAGATCAAGTATCAGAGGGGTAGCCGTGTTAGTCTGGATCTGTAGAGCAACGAAGGGTCCTGTGGCACCTTATAGACTAACAGAAAAGTTTAGAGCATGAGCTTTCGTGAGTTAACTCACTTCTTCAGAACTCACTGAAGAAGTGAGTTAACTCATGAAAGCTCATGCTCTAAACTTTTCTGTTAGTCTATAAGGTGCCACAGGACCCTTCGTTGCTATACAAGAGATCAGAATTTTAAAAATATACCTAATCTTGGTCCTCTGAATCAAGAACTGTAAGTAGTACAGTACAATCTGAAATACTTGTTTTCTATGACCATGCAGCACTACAAACAGCCTGACATTCATTTGGAATAAGTCAGGAACATAATGCCAGATCAAGAAGTGAATGTTCATTTCTGTCCCCTATAAATGAGTTCTCACATAATTAAACTCTTTCAACTGTTACCAGATAAAACAATGCTGTATTCCAAAAAACAATGCTACTGGAGAACAAGCTGAAAATTTAATTGAAATTAATGTAAGTACCCCCCATAATTAAACCATTGTTTCAGTCAAATACTTGACAAAGGAGTACCTGTCGAACAGAGACATCCTATCTTGAGGTACTCCAACATGAAGAGATGTCTTTGGTGTTGAGCTCTGGGTAAGTAAACAGCACTCCTCTTTCAACATAAAACATGTTTCTAACACCATTTCTCTGGTATTAACTACTCTAGCACTGAATTTACTAAATGTGCTAGACTGAAATTCCAGAAGAACTTGTCAATGGGTCTAGGAACTATTTTGATCAAGTTTTTCCCTACAGCTCTAATATTACTGTGGGTGCTGTGTAAAAATTAACCATATACACCAGACCACTCCATTGGTCAGTTAATGTAAAAAAAAAAAAAAAAAAAAAAAAAAAAATCAAATAATGTAGGCTTTAAGTTATTTTTAGAGAACTTTTACTCTTCAAAATAAGCTATAGACAGCATAATATTTCACTCAACTATCTTATCTATGAAACCATTAAGAAATTGTTTTCAAAGGCTAGAAGCCACAAATATAAATAATGTTTTTTAAAAATATCACTGCATTACAAAAAGCTTGGGGCATAAGTCTGTTTGTAATTCATTAACATTTAGAAGTTTAACTAACATGTTTGATGGACAAATTTTCAATTTAAGACTTCAAAGAATACAACATGAACAGCTTAATTACAGAGAATTCTGCTACTCATTGAGTCTATTGTATAGTGAAAATGTAAAAACAATTGATCTTTAAACTTTAGGTTTTATTATTTTGAGTTCTTTGTGAACTAAAATACAATACTTCACTGATTAGAATAGTTCAGGTAGGCTTTGAATACCTATTGTAAACAAGGGCACACACATATACACTCAATATTAAGTCAAACATTTTTCTGCAATAATTTCTGAAACAATGCTCTGAGAAGTAGTAGTGAGCCTCTTACACTCCTACATCTCAGAGCATAGGCCATTGATGACTCATTCTCCAGCGCAGGTCCTTTAAAATCTGCCCAAATTAGAAAAACAACAAGAGTCCTGTAGTATCTTATAGATGAACAGATACTTTTGTGCATAAGGGCTCATGGGCAAAGACCCACTTTGTCAGGTACATTTTGTTGTTTTTGAAGATACAAACTAACTCAGCTACCCCCTTGCCCAAATTAGAAAGGGACATCTGAACCAGGAAAAAGTTCTAAAAAGACTTCACTGACTCTCCCCTCACCCCCACCCTCAACATTTAATTGTTATCAAAGCTGTGTGTTCAAACAAGGGCTTGCTATCCTGCAGCATCAGTCCTCTGTTCTCAGTTCAATTCACAATGAAGTCATTACACTAAACTTACACCACAATAGATAGTAAAACTTCAACATCCCATGTAGAATTACAGATGGTCACAAAATAAGGAGAAGCTGGGCACACAGCCAGTGTCTACACAGGAGCCCACTTTCGAATGGCCATAATCAAATGATAATAATTGAAATCCAGGCTTTTGAAAGTAAGGGACCACACTCCAAAAGCGGACCACAGGTTCTACCTCCCTTTCAAAATACTGCTCCATTCTTTCGAAAGGGAGTGTCCACATGGCTATGTGCGCTCTTCCAAAACAATGGAACCGGAGATGCCACAGACAGGGTTGCACAGCTGCCAAGCCCTTCCAGGGCCCACATCCAGCCACTTCCTTAAAGGCCCCTCCAGCCCTACCCTGTGTAAGCTGAGGCCTGCTGAGCTGCCAGCACTGCAGACCCCAATGCAGCAGCACCATAGCTGACAAGCAGCTGCTTCTGGCTCTGGACGCGGACACCGTGGACACCGTGGCCCACCTGATGTGCTCAGACACCGTGGCTGCCCCCCTCCTCCTTGGGGGACAGAACAGCCCTCCTGGGGAGGTGGACCCCCACCCAGCATGCACCCCATCCCCATGTGCCCCAGCGCCTATGGAGCCAACCCAGCATCTCAGACAGGTGGGAGAAGCTGGTCCAAGGGCAATGCGACAATGTCATATGTGGAAGTTCTGCAGCCATGAGCCAGGAGACCTTCCAGGGGCTCTGCTATTGGCTCAGCCCTGCACTGAGGCATCAGGACACTGCCGTGCAGCCTGCTCTCCCCCTAGCTTGGAGGGAGCTCAGGGGGCAGGAATGCCCCCTCACATCCTCACAAGAGCACATGTCCTTCATCCCATGCAGGGTGTCCGCACAATAAACACGATGCTCCTGCATCAGGTCATCCACATCAGGGACCTGGATGCTCCATCAGGGGATTCGCAGCACTCAGGTTCCCAAACTGTTTCAGTGCCCTGGATGGGACACGCATCCGCATCCATGCCCTGCCACACAATGCTGGCCACTATACCAACTGAAAAGGCTACCACTCGGTAGTCCTCCAGGCCCTGGTGGATCACAAAGGCCAGTTCATGGACATCTGTGTGGGCTCAGCAGGCTGAACCCATGACACCCGGGTTTTCCACAATTCCAGCCTGTGCCAGCGTATGGAAGCCGGCACCTACATCCCCACAGTGAAAGCTCCTAGTTGGGGACACCACCATGCCACTGTGCTTGGTGGCGGATGCAGCATACCCACTACTGCTGTGGATCATACAGCCCTATACCAGCCATCCTAACCCCAGCCGGGAGACCTTCAACACCCACCTCAACATATGGTCGAGCAGGCCTTTGGGTGCCTGAAGGGGTGGTGGCAGTGCCTCCTCCTCATGCGCCTAGAGGTTGGGATGCACAACGTCCCGCAGGTGGTGGGCACTTGCCCTCCATGATGTTATGGAGGGCACGGCAAGGGAGACACCTTTGTCCAGGGGTGGGCAGCCGAGGCAGGCTCTAGATTTGAGCAGCTAGCCGCCACCAGGCAAACCAGGACAGGATCTGAATCAGTGAGGCCCTCCAGGGCAGCTTTGCTCCTGGGCAGCACTCACCCCCTCAACCCCTCCCCACCACCACCCTGTCCCCCAACCGCACCTACACCTCCCTCCCACGAGATCACAGGATATGAGCATCAGCGTGTAAAAAAACCTTTATAAAACATTCAACCCCCACTAAGTGCATGCCAAACCACAAATTATTTACTTGAGGGGGGCAACTATGTACATTGTGGGGGCAGGGAGGGACCTGAACCAGGAGGGGACAGGGAGGGCAACACCCAGCTCCCCAGTGCCCAGCTGGAAGACCACAAGGGGATGTCAATTATGAGGTTGCCCTCCTCACTGGGCCATTCCAGGGTGGTGTCTGTCCCCTGGCTTGGGCTGGTTCATGGAGGTATCCAGGACCAATGGTGATGTGGAGCTGTCCCAGGATGAAGTGGAGCTCCCAGTTGTAAGGGCAGGTGAAGGGACCTGCCCCCGAGTGCCCAGCCTCATCCTGAACCTGGGTGTAGCCCTGACGGACCTCTTTAACTTTACTTTTAATTGGTCTGGGGTCCACTCCAGGTAGCCACAGCTCGTTAGTCCCTGAGCCAGGAGGGCAAAGGCAGCAGCATTCCTCCATTTGATTCCCATCTCCCAGAGGACTGCCTCCTCTTTCCAAAGTCTGAGGAGGTCTCAGAGCTCAGCCACATTACTCCAATTTCCTTTCAGAAGCACATGTTGTACATGTATCAGAGAGGTAGCCGTGTTAGCCTGTATCTTCAAGAACAGCAAAAAGTCCTGTGGCACCTTATAGACTCTCAGATATTTTGGAGCATAAGCTTTCCTGGGCAAAGACCTGCTCCATCAAGATGCATGACTCATGCGTCTGATGAAGCAGGTCTTTGCCCATGGAAGCTTATGTTCAAAATATCTATTCGTTTGTAAGGTACCACAGGACTTCTTGTTGTTATACATGTAGACGCTCCTTGTGTTCTTCTGAAAGAAGGCCTGTATTTTTGAAAATACATGCACACGTACACAAAGCCTTAGAAAAAGCACTTGCTAAAACACAAGAAAATTCAAAAAGCATTGAAAGGAACAAAGAAACATGACCATCCTTGCTTATGCATGCTCTCTCACATGAACATTTCTGTCAATATTAGAATATACGTTCTCTTCCCAACCCTTTTTCATAATGATCAAAATCACACAACTTCAGACTACTTTTCTGATCCCTAAAAACTGGCTTATTTGTTAAGACAACAAGTAAAATCTCAAAGATAGCTAAAATAATTAAAAAAAAAAAAACAGCAATAACCAAGGCCTTTATGGCTTAATAAAAATACTGATTTTTGAAGTTTTGCTTGTTAACTGCATTTTATTCATGTTACGTGCTCTAAAATTAAACTGAAGCAATTCATTCTCAAATAGGAATGAAAATTTAAATTACTTTAAAAAAAATAAAAAACACTCAATCCACTCAAATCAGAAAAACCCAGACAAAACAAGTCTTTGACTCCCAACTAGTAGTAAAGAACGTAACTTCTAAATCTAAGAAAAAAATTACATTAATTCAATGTTCCAAAAAATTAAGGAATTTTTATTCTTCAAGCTTTCCCAAATGCAGTAAGAGGCACACTTGATCACCAGCCTCAAAAAACTTCCAGCATTGCCAACAATACAGCATGATCTGATCTTATTTGACCAGTCAGAGCCTAATGGATTTAGGGTTGCTTTTGGTGTAGACTGCTGCAGTAGGGTTTTGGTGAGCTGATTATGGATTTAGCTTTCTACACTCATGCGTCTGATGAAGCGGGTCTTTGCCCCTGAAAGTTTATGCTCCAAAATATGTTAGTCTACATGGTGCCACAGGACTTCTTGTTGTTCTCAAAGATACAGACTAACATGGCTATCCCTCTAACAGCCGTGACAGACTAACACGGCTATCCCTCTAACAGCCGTGACAGACTAACACGGCTATCCCTCTGACAGCTTTCTACATTGTGTTCTTCACATTGGCTGTAACCCCCTACATCTTCACTGCATTGTCTCTAACTCTCTTCCCCCCCGCTCCTTTATTATTATTATTATTGACAGGGACACCAGAAAGTTTAACAGTTCACTTTATTTGGCACAGCGGAAATTTTGTTTCTCGCAGGCTGGTCTGGAGTCCCACTACCTGACTGACTGATTTCTGAGCAACTGCCAGTATCCCTGCTGTAACTGTTGATCAGCTGACAGCCTTTTTATAATCTTCTCCCAAGATCCCTCAGGATTCCCATTACCCTCTCCCTCCCCCCTCACAGCCCAGCCCTAGATCACAACCCCATCCAGGCACAGCACCATCACCTACACCCCTCCTCCACATCAGAATCCTCTCCTGCACCCTTACCCCATCCCAGACCCTGTCCCCTAAATCCCGGCCCCAGCTTCCTTCACTCAAACTCCTTTCCACACCCAACAGCACCTCCATCTCCTACCCCAAGCTCCCTTCTACACCCCGATCTCTCTCCCAGGCCTCCATTAAAATAATGGAAGAGGGCAGCCCTTCCTTGACCACTTACCAAATTCTTGGAGTGCTGCCACCCCTTCAGAAGTTATTACCCACCTCTTCACTATATGCTATTCTGATGTCTGTAGGCTTGCATACCAATGTCAACATTTAAGGGAAGTGGTATAACAGACATTTGGAAAGTTCAAGCAAGGACACAGCAACACAACTTTAGCTTCACAATAATGAAAGGAACTTCCTCTAGAATGAGAGAGAAAATTACAGTTTTTTCACGGCCCTCTTTTCTAACCATGATATATATACACATTTGTGCCATACAATTCCACATGATCAGAGTTCGTCACAGGCACAAGATGTGTATATAACTTTTTTCAATAACTTATCTAAAGTAGGAGGAAGAAATCCTGGATGCTGCCTAAAAAGTCAAAGTTCTTTCCTCACCCTCAATTTCAAATGTCAACAGCCAATCAGAAATCTGGCAAACATCTACAACCATGATAATTAAAAATAAATCCCCTTGCTAAATTCTTAGAGAAACAGGACAAATCTTTTAAAAACAGGACAGATGGCACTGCAACTAATGAGCAAAGTAACTCCTTGAATCATTAGCTATTGAACTACAGCTTGATGGAGGGATCATCATAAAGCTTATTTGTCTACAGACAGTTGGCAGCAATAGCACATCCCCTCACCACTCCAAAGGAGTAAGAATTTACTCACCTTAAGGTGACTCTAAAGCAACTAAATCTCAAAACATTTTTACACATTTTCTCCCTTTCTGTCTCTAATATTTACAAAGCCCTGAGTGCTATCAATCCTGCTAAAGTAAATGACTACATCGATTCTTATTTAGCCCACACATATAAATGCCCCACCAAGTGAAGCCTGATTCAAGAGGAGTATTTCAACAATCCTTCTCCCCTATTACTGTGCAAGAACTTCTATTTCAGCAAGAATCACTCTATTTTTGGGAGGCACAGATTTGCCAAAATACCACACTCGCCTCTCTTATAAATGGATAGGTCAGTAATGCTGTAATGAGTTATACACCTACTAACTACTTCAATTCCAGAATTAAACTACTTGTGGGGTATTAACAGCTACAAGACCTCAGTTAAATCAATGGCCAACAATATAAAAAGCCACCCAGTCATGCCACACAAAACAGTGCATGCAAAACATTTGCTTTTCTGTCCACTAGCTGACATTCCATATATCAATATTTTGGTTAAGTAAAGTTTGTGTAACACTGACTATACTGTATTTTGCACTCCTACACCCACCATAAGTTTCTATTAACACCACAGCGTTTTCTTTTGACATAAGCACTTTTCGAAAGAAAGAGGAAACATACCAGCAGTTACTCACATGAGTGTTTCCCATAATCTCATCTTTCAGGATTTATGAAACTCGCAGGCAAAGCAATCCCCTCCCCCCTCTGCTGCTGTCTGACCACGCAGAGGGTGCTCAGCCCAATCTTAGGCTAAGCTAGAAAGAGTGGAGGGACAGATAAAGGGAACGTGAGCCCCGAAAAGTAACAAGGCTACTGGGGGACGGACGCAGAGGATGAGAAATCCTAAATCTACTGTCGGTTGTGACCGACTGCAGCTCCTCCGGCCCGTGAGTGGAAAGCGGACTGGAGGGGTCTAAAGCAGATTAGCTGGTGCGCCTGCGTCCGGCTACAGGAGCACACGAGAGATCTGTGGTACGTGCGTGAGACACACAAGCAGCGGCTACGGGCGATGCTGGGGACGGGGGGCGGGTCATTACCTGGGGCGGGGGGGTGACGCACACTACCCCCAGGCTGCCCCCAGGCCTTACGGGGCAGGTACCTGTTGTCCCTGGTGCAGGACCCCGGGAGCACAGAGCCTGGGGCTCCTGTCCAGGGAGAAAAGCGGGGCTCAGGCGCCTCTCGAGAGGAGAGAGGCCAGACAAAGGCGAGGGTCTGTGGGGACAGCGGGGAGCGGATCCCGGGCGCTTGGGGGCTCCCCTCCGGGGCAGGGCGCGAGTCGCGGTACCTGAGGGCTCCTCTCCGCCGGGTTCTTCATTACTGCCTGGCGGAAGCTGTTATCCACGTAGGACGCCATCTCGCCCCGGTTCTGCCACCGGCTGCAGGCGCCCCGGCCCCGCCGCCTCACAGCCGGGCCGCACCGCGCCGCTGCTGGCAGCACAGCGGGCTCGGAAGCGGCGCTGGGCCCCGGCCGCGGCGCGCAGGGCGGGGGCAGCCGGGCTCGGGCTCGGGCTCCGGCTCCTGGCGGGCGCGGCCTCCCGCGGCTCGGTTGGGGCTCGCGGCTGCGGGGTGGGGTGAGATGGGGTGGGAGCCGGGGCTCAGCAGCGCCGCCGTCTGGCCGAGCGCGGCTGCAGTAGGGAAGGGCGGTCCGGGAACTCCCGCGCTCCTGGCGCCTGGCGTCGGCTGCCGACTCTACTGGGCTCCGCTGTCCCACGCCGCCGCTGCCGCATCCCTGCCGGCGCCTCCCATCCGGGCTGCGCCGGGTGGGGCGGGGCCGAGCGGGGGGCAGGGAGCGGCCTCCGGCGCTGGACGTTTTGTGCTGCTGCTGCAGCCGCAGCGCTCGGGGAGGGGCTGCCCCGGCCCGGTCGCCGCCCGCTATTGTTAGGGGCCCCGCGCCGCCCCCATTCCCCGCCCGGCCCCGGCAGGGCGCCCGCCCAAGGGCCAGGTTCCCACGCGGAGCCCGCGAAGGCGCAGCTCTCGCAACTGGTTGTGTCAGTCGCTCGGGCGCCAGGGGGGCTGGTGTGTTTGCTTAGAACCGGCCCGGCGGGCTGCTTCGCTGCCACATGTGCCCCCACACGGCGTGCGGCTGCCAGTGGCCACCCGCTCCGCTACATTAGCCTGTGGGGGTGCATGAAGCGAGACCGATACAGATACACCCCAGGTCAGCCCCCCCACACCCCCGGCAGCCGCCCATCTCCCAAGGCGGGTGGCCACGCCCTGGGGGCTGCGCAGGAGTGAAATTAACCCAAACCGCCTACAGGCACCTCCCGTCAGAGCGCAGCATCCCTAAGAGAAGTAAAAACCAAACGAGCATTTCGGATCCAGCGACCCCAAACTCTGTGTATTTAAAGCGATACACCGGAGTTTGTTACTCGTACACTTTTATCCCCGTTAGGCTGTTCTTTTTTTTTAACGTGATCTCACAGAGTAGCAAGCAAAGCCTTGTCATGCAGGAGTTGGGGGAGGGGGGATGGAGGTGCTCGGAGCTGGGACAGTCCCAGTCGCAGCTGGTGACCTTGCCCTCCACTGCTTCAGTTCCCAGCCAAATGAGAGCTGTGGGTGCAGACCCTATAGGCAGGAAAGCATATGAAGACACCCCCTGGCCACTTTCTCCCCACCAGGGGCTGCACACCGCAGGGAGAGGCTGACACTGTTTCCAGGTGCACTGGAGTGCCAGCAGGACAGACACATCCACCTACAGCACTAGGGCCAGTCAAGCACTGGGGCAGTCACCTTGGCTCCCAACCCTTGCCTGGGGAGCACACCTGCCAGCCACTTGTCCCAGGGTGACTGGCCTAGAGAAGAAGCCTCCCCTGCTGCTTTCTAATCCCCTGCGGCAGCAGGAGCTGTGCCTGTAGCTCCCCAGCCAGGACTGCATCCAGAGCCCTGTCCCCAGCTGGCAACTTTCTTACTGGTACAGTGTATGGGAGCACACCAGCAGGCTTTCACCTTTGGGCAAGAGGCCATCTTGGGCAAAGGCAGGATTAAGGCATCCAGGGGTTATACAGGAAAATCAAAACCAAGAGGTAAAAGGTGCAGGTAGCTATACAGGAGGTTGTAATTAGGCACAGTCGGCTATAGAAATAGATTGCCAGACTCTGTTCATGGATTGATTCAAATAGTGTCCTGCTGTGGAGGACACTGCAAAAATCTATTCTAGCCCTGTCAAAACTACATATTGTCAAGGCCAGGTGGGACCATTATGACATCTATTTTACATGTAACAGGATTTAAAACAAAAAGCAGTCAAGTAGCACTTTAAAGACTAGCAAAATAGTTTATTAGGTGAGCTTTCGTGGGACAGACCCACTTCTTCAGACCATATCCAGACCAGAACAGACTCAATATTTAAAACACCGAGAACCAAAAACAGTAAGCAAGGAGGAAAAAAACAAATCGACAGGGCCAGACGCATACCCAGAAACCAGCTACTCCAAGATCAGCCCAAAAAAGCCAAGAACAGAACACCACTGGTCATCACCTACAGCCCCCAACTCAGACCGCTGCAACGAATTATTAAAGACCTACAACATATTCTTAATCAGGATGCTACACTCCAGAAGGCCCTGGGTGACATGCCTGTTCTCTCCTACAGACAACCTCCCAACCTCATGAGGATCCTTACTAACAGCCACAGTCTATACCCCAGGAACACCAGTCCTGGAACCTTTCCCTGCAACAAAGCCCGCTGCCAGCTTTGTCCACATATCATCCCTGGAAATACCATCACTGGACCTAACCAGGTTACTCACAGAATCATGGGCACTTTCTCATGCTCCTCTACTAACATCGTATATGCCATCATGTGCCAACAATGCCCAGATGCTTTGTATATTGGACAGACTTCTAACTCCCTTAGACAAAGGGTCAACGGGCACAAAACAGACATCAAAACATTCCAGATCCACAAACCAGTTAGTGAACATTTTAATGGAATGGGGCATTCTGTCAATGACCTCAAGGTATGTGTGTTACTGAAGAGACATTATTGCTCCATTTTAGAAAGAGAAGTGGACGAACTGACATTTATATTCAAATTTGGAACATTAACACATGGTTTAAATCGTGATGGGAACTTTCTGAGTCACTGTAGGGGCTCGTCTGCATACTTGACTCAATCTAATTCTTGATCTTCCCCCCCACCCCTCCACTCTCTGATTTGCTCACCTTGATTATCTTTTTCTGATTTGTCCTCCTTGCTTACTGTTTTTGGTTCTCTGTGCCTTAAGTATTGAGTCTGTTCTGGTCTGGCTATGGTCTGAAGAAGTGGGTCTATCCCACGAAAGCTCATCTAATAAACTATTTTGCTAGTCTTCAAAGTGCTACTTGACTGCTTTTTGTTTTGATAGTGTCTAGACTAGCACAGCTTACTCTCTTGTACTAGTAACAGGATTTAGAATTGCATCCAGATATGGCTTCATGAAGCCCTAATTTCTGATAGCATATTATTTAGAAAGACATCCAATCTCAATTTAAAAACTTCTACTGATACAGAATATATTATGGCTCCCAGTAAAACATCGTAGTTATTCAAAGCTTAAGGACAAAGGAATTTTTATTACTTATTCAAGAGAACTGCCAGATATTTCAATCTGTGACTCTGCACACACCTGTGAAGGAACCTTTAGCAGGCCATTGCCAAGGTATTGTGTAACAAGATTAACTCCCTGAATTATCAAAACAAAAAAGCAGTCAAGTATCACTTTAAAGACTAACAAAAATTATTAGGTGCATTTTCGTGGGACAGACCCACTTCTTCAGACCATAGCCATACCAAAACAGACTCAATATTTAAGGCACAGAGAACCAAAAACAGTAATCAAGGAGGACAAATCGGAAAAAAAAGATCAAGGTGAGCAAATCAGAGAGTAGACAAAAGCTCAACTAATAAATTATTTTGTTAGTCTTTAAACTGCTACTTGACTGCTTTTTTATTTTGATAGTATATAGACTAGCACAGCTCCGTTTCTGTTACTATTCTCCCTGAATTATGTTAGCTAGGTCTGAGAAGAAAGTACATACTGCCTCTGTCATCATCTAAAAGTAGGATGACCATCTGTCCCGGATTAGGCAGGACAGTCCCATATTTACGGAGCCAAAAAGGCATCTCAACTTATTTTTAAATGGGACTAATTGTCCCATATTTGGCCCTCCCCCCACTGACCTTCCTCTGTGCTGGCCGAGACTTGCACGGCTTTTATTCCAGCTGCAGCCATTTTTAAAATGTAGCTCCCCACCTGCTGCACCACTAGGGTGCCACTGCCAGCCCCAGTCTCGCTCTGGTGCCTGGTTGGGCTGGGGATGGAGCTGGGGGATGGGAAAGTGGGGTCTGGAGCAGGGGAGCTGGGGCCATCACAGTGTAGGGCTGGAGCCATTGCCGGAGCCCCCTCCGCTTCCAGTTCCCGCTGTGGGGCTGGGGTGGAGCCAGAGCCCTACTGCAGCCAGAGCCCTGCACAGCATGGGGGCAGAGCCCCCACCAAACCCTGCCACATCACAGGGCCAGAGCTGGAGCCCTGTATGGTGCAGGGCCCCCTGGACCTCCCAGGGGGCCAGAACCCCCCCTGCCAGGGTCCTGTCACAGGGCTGGGGCTGGAGCCTCACCTGGGCGGGCCCTCCTGCAGACCTGGGGCCAGAGCTCTGCATGGCACAAGGACAGAGCCACTCCCCAGCCCTCGGCATGTCACAGGGTCAGGACTGGAGCCTTGTGCAGCATGGGGCTGAGGCCCACCCAGATATCCTGCAGGGCTGGAGATCCCCCCTCCCCCGGAGCCCTGTGCAGCATGGGGCTAGGGCCAGAGCCCCTCAAGTCCGCAGCACCAAGCCCTGGAGAATCTGCTGCAAGCTTGTTTCTCTCCTCAGCCCCAGTGTGCTGGGGGGTGGGTGTGTGGGCTCTGGCTGGGAGGTAAAGTGCAGCAGTGGGTGAGGGGTTTAGGAGCAGGCTGGAGGTGAAAGGTCTGGGTGGAAAGAAGGGTGCAGCCATTGCCTGATGCAGGGCGAACATCTGTCCTGTTTTAGCTGGGACAATCCCCACCCCCAGGGTGTCCCATATTTAGCCTAGGAGAGTATGGTCACCCTATCTAAAAGCAATTAGGAATCTAAAAACCCACAGTTGCAAACTGTGCTAATAAATGGACTAATCTCTTCAGCAGGGGTCCAATATAATCAAAACCAAATCCTCCAGGCTTCCCCCACTCCACCACAATAACCTCAGCCCATATCCTCGGGGGGCTTTGGGCATGTCTTCACCTAACAAGTGGAATTCTCAGCCCTAGACTAGCAGCCTAGATGCCCCATAGAAAAGCAGGTAATTTAAGAAATGGATCTTCAGAGCCTAGTGAGTTGACTAGGGCATTTCCTAAACTAGCCAGCAATGAAATGCCATGGAGAGGGATTTAAGCAGCTGGCCTAGCTGATAGGCTAGAAGCAGCCATCTCCCTCTGCTTCAATCTTCATCCATAAACCTCCAAAGCCTGGTCAGCCGCTTAAGTAGCTTATGTCCTAGCAGCCAAATCCATCTTGTGCTCATTTTTACACTTGCACTACATTTCCACAAGCTATGCTGGAAGTTGTTCAGGTAGGTGGCATACTACATTTGTGGCCAGGCCCAGACTTAGGGCAAGGAAGTTGCCTTGAGCCCCATTCCTTCAGGCCCTGCACTCCAGGACCATGTCTACATGGGTAGCCTCTGTTGACAGAGGTCACTATCGACAGAGAAATCTTGGCACTACCTCTGTTGACATATGGCGTCTACACACAAAAACAAATTGAAAGAGAACCTGGTCTGTCAACAGAGAGCAGCCAGCCTGCCCTACCCTGTCTTGACAGAATGGCTGACCAGAAGCTCTGCAAACAGGGCTGACAGGAGAACCGGAAACCCTGTCTGTCAACAGAAGTGTCTACAGCTGCATTCTTTCGACAAAACATTGGCAACAGAGGTGCTATACCTGATCAGTAACAGGAATAACACTGCTGGCTGAACTGCTGAGTTTTGTTGGCAAACTGTCAACAAAGCACTTTGACTGTGTAGATGCTCAGCAAGTTTTGTCAACAGAAGCTTCCCATGTAGACATGACTCAACTGACTATAGCATCAATAGCCCACCAGCCAGGCCCCGCTATCAGAGGGTTGCTTTGGGCCCCTGCCCACCAGCTGGGTCCTGCTGGGCTAACTCTGTTTGTGGCCTGGATCCAGGCTGTCTGCTTCAGGCTCTAGCCAATTTTAGGCATGCCCAGTCTAGTGCCTGCTTCATGAACTTCAAAGTTTCAGCTTGAACAAGAATGTCTGTCACCATTACATAACAGAAAGAAAAACAATATAATATTTTTGTTTACCTTTCTTGGGTCTTCTAATGACTTTTGTCATATAGGAGCCTGACATTTAAACTATGAAGTCCTTATAGCAAAGACTGATATTGTTTGTATTTACCGTAACATTGAGAATACCACTGCTGCTTAACAAATACTTGTTAATTACACAATACTTTCAGCAATGTAGAACTGTTCAGTGAACTTGCTCTCCAAATACAATTTGTATTCTTCACTGCTGGGCTATGTGATTTAAACACTATTAAGAATGTTTTAAAAAAAACTGAGTTGTAGATTTTCAAGCACTAGCACAAATTTACATCTTCCAAGGTGCAAACACTAAAAGGATAATGTTTATTTCTACTCTTTTTTAATTTAAGCAAATTAAATTTTATTTAAAATTTATTTATTTGTTGTTGTTTTTTTTTACAAAACCTAAATTTGGGATCTAAAATGAAATAGCACCATCTTTGTAATTTACAGGCTATTTTAGGAAGACATGACTGTTAAGGCTATGCAGAGTCAGAAGAAAATTTACTAAACCTAGTCAGTTTCTCCATAGAGGTCTTTACCAATAGAAGGAGCTGCAAAAGTATATAAATTGGTGGGAAGTGTGGAGGCTAACCCAATATCCTCCCAGTTTAGTGAAATGCTTGTATGGCCCGGGCAGAGGATTTTGTGTAAACTGAAGGAGCAACTGGAGGAAGCACCAAATCTCAGGTTCTCCTTCATTTTCAGTGCACAGGAGTCAGTGCTTTAAAAAGTGAAGATATTGTTTAAACAGACAGAACGAAAATTAATTTCCTATTCCCTAAAAATAGTTTTGAATATGCCTCAGGCTCCCCTCCCACCTCAAAAAGCACAAAAGCAATAAATTTTTCTTTCAAATGAAGGAAAGTTTGCATCTATGTGAAAGTTTCTTCTGAGAAACTTACCACCAAGCTAGGGTGCCTGTGATCCTCTTTGTGAAAAATATACATAATGGGAGTGCCACAAGAGCACATGAAACACTCAGGCAGTGGCTACACTAGCCCCAGCCTTTAAGAAGGGGCATGCTAATGAGCCACATATGCCCAAGCCCCTGTCCTGACTCCTGTACCCTTCACTCCCCTAGCCCTCTGCCCTAAAGGATGTGAGCAATGCCAGGTAAGTCTTCTAATAACTCATAATTTAGGCATAAGACTAACTGGATATTGGAATGAAACTACAACAATCCGCTATAAAACACCAGCTCCATTTTATGTAGCGTCCAGTAAAGTTCCTGTCCTCATTTCTACACTCCACAGAAGATTTTGTGACAGGTTGTTAATTCTAGAGCTAATTTTTTAACCAAAGAATCACAGATTTTTATGACTCTATGCACTGACTACACAAGATGAACAAAGATACAATGAGACCTCTAAGGCCCCTCTTCTCTAGAGAAGTCACCAGATTACAGATGCAAGCAGGCAAAATAAAAGATGTCTGTCTGCCAATTCTTGATTTGCCTTGACTAGGTAAAAATAAATGGGGCCTAAAGCAAACAGACATTATCCTTTCATCATATGGTGGCATAGAATCTGTTCCCTTCCCCTTAAAGTTTTTCCAGTTGTCATAAAGCTTAAAGGTGGGTATTTAAAGAAGAGGATGCTGTTATGTATTTGAGACCCACATGACTTAACAATGCTCACTGGCAAAATAGGTACAAAATACTTAAAACTACAAAGAGATTACTTTTTCTAAAGTCAGTTCAGTATGGAACACCATTTACATGAATTTGTATGAAACTGTAAATACAAGCAATTGCATACAAATTGTGTAAACCGCTATGTAAACTACAAAATAAGTTTATTTCAGGAGTGGCACCACATGCTTGTGTTTTTGAAGACAGGACACAAAAGGACATCTCAGGAATTACTTTGGATGTACTTTTATTTTCAAAATTAATTGTTGTGTATTTTCTTTAGTTTTTAATTATAGCTTTATATACGTGTTTGATCCACTTCATTATTGCATATAATAAGTATAACACTGAAGTATTCAACGATGTCAGTAAGGTTCACCTCAAAATAAAAAAAATGCCAATCTTTTTGGACAATTATAATTATGTGCTATTTTGTAAGATGTAGAAATATCTAGCAATGTAGAGTTTGTTCCTTTCTGCATATTTTCATTTCTTTTCAAGATCAGAAATTAAATGGGCTAAGATCAGAAAGTTATTAAAACTTCAAGGGAAGAAACTGAACAATTCTAATGATATTTCAAAGTTTTAATGTAAAAACTAATTTAAAGCTAAACCTCATTAAATATTGTGAAACACAGTTACACTTTCAAAGGCAAGCATTATATTTAGACACACACAGTTTCCATATATAACCCTACCAGTTCCTGGTCACCAATAACTTGAAATGATGTATCCAGTGAAGTGATGAGGGAAAAAAGCCTCTTGTAAAGACAGAGCCAGAAACACCCATTTACGTTCTCGAGAAAGTTTTACGATACAGCATGGGAAACTGAGCTCATACAAATTAGTTCCCACATTCCAGAGTTCACTATCTTCCAGAAGTCCCTCTTCTGCAATTTCTCAGACTCTGTCGCCAACAGAAGTAATCATAGAATTCTAGGGCTGCAAGGGACTTCAGGTCATCATATAGTCCAGCCCGCTGCCTAAATCAGGATCACCCCCAACTAAATCATCCCATCTGTGACTATGTCAAGCTGGGACTTAAAATCCTCTAGGGATGGAGATTCCACCACCTCTTTTGGTAACACATTCCAGTGCTTCACCATCCTCCTGGTGAAATAGTTTTTACAAATATCCAGCCTACACCTCACCCTCTGTAACTTCAGACCATTGCTCCTTGTTCTGCCATCTGTCACCACTGACAACAGTTTCTCTCCATCCTCCTTAGAGCTCCCTTTCAAGATGTTGAAGGCAGCTATCCCGAGTCTTCTCTTCTGCAAACTAAATAAGCCAAAATCCCTCAGCCTCTCCTCATAGGTCATGTGCTCCAGCCCCTTAATCATTTTTGTTGCCCTCCGCTGAACCCACTCCAATGCAGCCACATCTTTTCTATACTGGGGGGGCCCAGAAGTGGACACAATACCCCAGATGTGGCCTCCCCAGCGCAGAGTAGAGGGAAATAATAACTCTTCTAGATCTGCGGGAAATGCTTCTCCTAATGCACCCCAATATGCCATTAGCCTTCTAGGCGACAAGGGCACACTGTTGACTCATATCCAGCTTCTCATCCACTGTAATCCCCAGGTCCTTTTCTGTTGCACAGCTACTTAGCCAGTCGGTCCCCAGCCTGTACCAGCCCTCAGGATTCTTCTGTTCCAAGTGCAGGACTCTGCATTTCTCTTTGTTGAACCTCATCAAGTTTCTTTTGGCTCAATCCTCCAATTCATTTGTCACTCTGGACCCTATGCCCACCTTCCAATGTATTGACCTGTCCCCCTAGTATCATCTGCAAATTTGCTGAGTGTGCAATCCATCCCCTCATCCAGGGCACTAATAAAGATGCTGAACAGTACTGGCCCCAGAACTGATCCTGGAGGCACTCCACTTGATACCAACTGCCAAACAGACATTGAGCCTTTGGGCCTGTCAGTCAAGTCAGCTTTCTATCCATCTTACAGTCCATGTATCCAATCCATACTTCCTTAACTTATGGTCAAGAATGTTATGGGAGGCTGTATCAAAAGCTTTGCTAAAGTCGAGGTATATCGCATACATTGACTTCCCCATGTCCACAGAGCCAGTTACCTCATCATAGATGCTAATCAGATTGGTCAGGCTCGACTTGCCTTTGGTGAATCCATATTGAATACTCTTGATCTCTTTCCCCTCGTCCAAGTGCTCCAAAATGGATTCCTTGGGGATCCCCTCCATGATTTTTCCAAGTACTGCGGTGAGGCTGACTGGTCTATAGTTCCCTAGATTCTCCGTCTTTTCTTTTTTAAAGATAGGCACTACATTTGCCTTTCTTCCAATCATCCAGGATCTCTCCTGATCTCCATTAGTTTTCAGATAATGGCCAAAGGCTCTGCAGTGATGTCTGCTAATTCCCTCAATACCCTTGGATGCATTAAATCCAGACTCATTGATTTTTGTATGGCTAGCGTTTCTAAGAAGCTCTTAACCTGTTCTTTCCCCAACCGCGGCTGCCCGCTTTCTTCCCATGCTGCATTGCCTAGTGCCATATGGTAAGAACTGATCTTGTCCATGAAGATTGAGGCAAAAAAAAACCCACTGAGTACTTCAGCTTTTCCTACCTCATCTGTCACTAGGGTACCTCCCTCATCCAGTAATGGCCACACACCTTCTCTGACCACCATCCTATTGTTAATGTGTTAGTAGAAATCCTTCTTGTCACCCTTCACGTTGTTATCCTAGCTATACTTCCAGTTGTGCTTTCGCTTTCCTGATTACCCCTTGCATTCTCCACCCATATATTTATACTTCTCCTTAGTCATCTGTCCAAGTTTCCATTTCTTACACACATCCTATTTGAGTTTGAGCTCACCAAGGATTTCCATTGTAAGCCAAGCTGGTTGCCTACCATGTACACTTTTCTTACTGCACATCAGGATGGTTTGTGCCTGGGCCTTCCATATGACTTCTTTAAAATACTGCCAACTAATTCTCGGTCATAGCCCCTAACAAGACGATATAGGTTCCTTAGAAGTTTTTATGTTGTGATTGTAGCTTCAGATATTGGGAGAAGTGTTAGGATACCTTCCATTATCCCTCTTGTCTCCCAAAGCACCGGAATTCATATGGTGTCACTCATATTGGCCATGTCTACACGGGCAACTTCTGTCAAAACTGGGCTTTTGTCACCAAAGCTAGCCAAATATCTACATGGTTAAAGCGCTCTATCGAGAGTTTATCAACAAAATTCAGCTGTTCAGTCATCAGCGTTATCCCTGTTCCTGATCAGGCATAATGCTTCTGTCAACAGTGTTTTGTCAACAGAGTGCTCATGTAGAAACTTCTGTTGACAGAGAGGGCTCCTGGTTCCCAGGGCAGCCCTGTTTGGAGAGCTTCTGGTCAGCCATTCTGTTGAGAGAGGGCCAGGCAGTCTGGCTGATCTCTGTCGACAGCGCAGCTTGCTCTTTTGCTCTGCTTTTGTGCATAGATGTGATCTGTCAAGAGAGGTACTGCTGAGGTTTTTCTGTCAACAGTGACCTGTTTCGACAGAGGCTGCCCATGTAGATGTGACCACACTGAAAACTGAAGGAAAGCATCTAGTTTCTAGTGAATGTAAAATATACATAATTAAAGTGATAAATCTAACTTTCTATTATTAATACAATTTCATTCCCATTAGGTTTTTTAAAACTAAACTAAACGAAAATAGTGATCTTGCAGTGTAGTAAACAAATTCCTGAAATACACAAACTCAGGGCAGGGGCTTGGGGTGAGGTTGGGTGGGGTGCAGAGGTCAGGGCAGGGGCTTGGGGGGACTCCGGGGAGAGGAAGGATTCAGCCATGAGGCAGTTCTAGTCACAGTTAGTGACCCTGCCCCATGCTGCTCTGGTTCCCAGCCAAGTGGGAACTGTGGGAGCAGAGCCCGCAGGCAGAGCAGTGCACAGATTCCCTGCTGCTCTCCTTCAGGGGTCACACACCACAGGGACATGCCTGCACTGCTTCCTGGTGCAGTGCAGAGGCAGCAAGATGACCTGGGAGCCCCACACTGCTGCCAGGGTCCCATCTGGGAGCCACATGCTGTGCACATCCGCCTTCAGCACTAGGGCCAGTCAAGCACTCAGATAAGCCAGCCTGGCTCCCAGCCCCTGCCTAGGGAGCACGGCTGTCAGCCCCTTGTCCTGGTGTCACTGGCCTGGAGAAGATGCCTCCTCTGCTGCTTCCTAATCCTCTGCAGCAGTTGGAGCTCTGCTTCTAGCTCTCCAGCCCCAGCACCTGCACTGCTTGGGGAATCGTTACCTGCATCCAGAGCCCTGTCCCCAGCCCCCACTTTCTTACCGGTACTGCATATGGGATTGTACCACCTCACTTTACCTTTCTCATGCATGATTTGGGGGAAGAGAAAGTAGAGGAGAATTGAGGCTTCAGACTAACGAATTCCTTCCTGGGTGAGCTCAAGAATAAAGCTGTCTCCCCGGTGTAGTATTTGAGCTGAGCAAATGCTATAAAACCCCTTAAGAAAAAGCAGTCATAGGTGGTTTTGAGGTACCCCAGACAGTAATAAAGGATTACTGCCAAAAGACAGATCTGCTGACAGAGGGGACAAAGGGGGCAGTTGGCCCAGGGCCTGACAACTGAAAGGGGCCCAAGACTTCTGGCCACTGTGGCAGCGAGAGCTCTGGGCTCCTTTGAATTGCTGACAGAGCACTGCCCCTCATGGCCAGGGGCAGAACCGAGGGCTGGCTGCCCCACTCCTTCTGCCTGAGGCCACATCACTTCCAGGGGCACAGGGCTGGCCCCTCCCTCCACACATTGCCCCAGGACCCATGGTGGCTGTCAGCCCCACTGCCGAAAGGACAATATCCCTTTAGAACAGGGATTAACCTGCACAGCTAAGTAGATAAATGTTGATGGAAACTCTGCAGAGCATCCTGCCTCCCATCCTTCAGGGTTTATGAAATGGACTGTCAGCAGTTCTAACACCTGTATTCTTTAAGACTGTGAGTGGCAAAGTTCCTTGTTTTCATCCTCCAAACACATGGGACTAGATTCTTGCTTGCATCTAGCATACATTGCATGGAACTAGAAGAGAGGAAGCAAAAGGAGTTCTTTATGGCTCTGTAGTCCTGGTGCTGATGTACTGGGTCCCAGTGTAGTTAACTGTCGTGACTGGATGCTGCCACAAATGGCCATTGTGTCAGATGGAACATGCTGAAGATGAGAAATATTCCACTTTTGCACTCATATCCCTTAGGCTTGAGGTTGGAGATGGGAGAGTAGCACTGACCAGGCACAGTACCTTCCAAGAGACTCTTCTGCTGGATGAGGCATTAGCCTTTGCAACTGCTGACCAGCACAAAAGTCAGTCCAGCGTAACAGAATCTAGCATGTACTGGAGAACAGTTCTTTTCTACAAAAGGGATGACAAGAATCCTTGATTGCTATGATGTATCTGATGTATTTACTTTGTGCATGCCGTAAACAGCATAGGTGCATTAGCTCTCAAGTGTGGAAGTCCTGAGACATAGAAATCTTCCAGACACAAAATTAACTATAGGCATCACCAAATCATCTTGCAAAACCAACCACATTTAATCATCATTAGTTAGGTGGGACAGGAGGGAAAGGCACCCTTGAATTAGTAAGTACAGTGCTTTATAATTAGAAGACACTGTGAAAATTGCTCAGTCAGAGGTGAGTGTATGTGTTTGCTAAATTTCAACCCCTGGGACAGATGCAGATAAGGATGAGTTTCACAATCTGTTGGATCTACATTTATAGACTGAAATTTGTATTCATTTCTAAATATCCTTTCAGGGGTTGGCTGGTTTGGATGTATTATATTAGCTCCAGTGGTTTCTGGAAATAGGTCAAGGCCATCCACTGCCAATCTATATGTGCTTAGCCTGATCAATCCTGTAATGTAATGCATAGATCTTGCAGTTTCCTACTGTTTTGTTTTCTGAATCTAGAGCTCTGAAAAAACACTTACCACACCCAAGTGCTGCTTTCCGCTCAGTGTAGCAATGCCCTCCTCTGGTTTTTGAGTACAGCAACTCTAGCCCTCATATCTATCTCTGTGAGCATTATGCCTCACCTCACTTTTTTTCCTGTCAATAGAGCACAATAAATACTGAACCTTTAAAAACATTTAACTAAATCTCAAGCCAAACCAGGAAAATTATATCTGAAATTGATTTCTCATCCTGAAAATGTCCAGCTCTAGCTGTACAAATGGGGTCAGAGTGTCAGTTCAGATTGTGGATGTGGTGGAAGGCAGCAAGACAAATTCAACCATGATTCAAGAGGCTACTTGGGCACCTGAAGACTCTGGTGGTGGTTTTTTGTTTTGTTTTGTTTTGCTTTTTTGCAGAGAATACCTTACTTTGTTATTAACTCTTGACTATAACGATTCCAACAATTGTAGAAAAATCGAGATTACTTTTATCACTTTTTTGTAGTTCATCAATTTTTAGAACATTTTACTAAGACAAGGCCCCATGTGTTTATACCACATCAGCCTGGGATCTTTCAAGTATTATCCTACTACAAATAATAGACTATAAACTGACCTTAAACAGGAATGAAAATGACAAGTCATTTTCATAGTATTGCTAACTCCAAATGCCAGCCTAAAATCATCAATCAAGTTCATGGAAAAAAAACATCATGCAGCGGGATTTAAAATAATGAGATTATATAAAATAATAGATGTGGTATTCATTTCATTTACATTCTACTTCTTGATTCTTTAGGGTATATTAGGATCGCTTTTTGACGCTCTCTCCATAGCCACAAGGGCTAGAAACTTCATTTTTCTTTAAGAATGAAGGCTGAAATCATCACATGACAAAAAGAGTTGGTAACATTGCACTTCTTTTTAAAGGCCCAAAAGGGTCTTCAACACAACACTGCAGTGATTGATTTAAAACTCTGTCCTGTGAAAATATTTTATGGATGACAAAATGTTGCATCTTCCAGGGTATATCAGGGCCACTGAAGTCAGGAAAGGAAAACAAACAGGTGCGGCAGCTCTGTTCAGCTCTTCTTCTTGAAAGAAAGTTGATAGGTCAAATCTTATAATCTTTAATCAAGTTAAGCTTTTATTGATGTCTGTGCCACTATTCAAAGATATTAACATTGCAGTTCACATGATAACATAGGTGGTCAGTAACTGTACTCTCCATACTTAAATATCTGAGCCAGCCAGAATTACATCTCTCATGTGTCAAGGGTGGGGAACCTTTTTTTGGGTCGGGAGTGACAGACACACAGAAAATTCAGTCAGGGCCACAAAACAGCGAGATGCAAAACAAACAAACCAAACCTTCACTCATGTGGCCTATAATGGACAACTCCCTTCATGCTCCAGCCCCACAAGGGAGAGAGGACCAAGGTTCAGGGCTTTCCCCAGGCCAGATTAACTTCTGGCTATCGACTCCACTGCCCAACCCCTGCTGGCTGCTTCCATTGCCCATGAGTCCAGCCAGCAGGAGCAGCAGGGGAAAAACCTCCAGGTAAGAGCTTCCTTGCACTGCCATTCTCCCAGTCAGCAGAAGGTGGAACAGCGATTCTCAGAACCACTTTCTCTCCCAGCCAGGCAGAGCTGGACCTGGCCTGCCCCAACCTTGCCCAGAAGGCTCAGGGCTCTCTCCTGCAGCATGGACCTGCTGCTAGATCTCCAGCCACGTGGGAGGAGCTGTAGGGAGGGGGACCAAGCCCTGAGCCTTGCAGGCCAAATCCAGACAAGCCACAGACCACATGTGGTCTGTGGGCCATATGTTCCCCATCACTGTTATATCTACTGACTCAGGAACTACATTTTCTGGCTTATTCTGAACAGTGCTGAACATACAGATGTTGCCCGGTGAACAATACATATCACAACAATAGTTGTCAACTTAATTGAGACTGTGGATGCAGTCTCTGTTCTTTGCTCTGGAAGTGGCCTGGATACAGCTGCCACCCTAAGAATCTGTGGTATAACCATATCCGATACTCATACGACACTCCCATTTCATTTGTTTTCTCAAACTCAGCAAACAAACAAACAAAAAGACACACTAAAGAAAATGCTCTTCAGTTAACATCTAAAATTGCACATCAGCCATTTGGGGCAAAACCTGACACCTCTTGGGGACCATGGCTTTGTCTACATTTCTAAGACTAAAGCACAGCCATGGCAGCACTTTAACCCAACAGCGTGTTAACCACTGCAGTGCTAGGGAGCTAAACTACCCACTGAGGAGAGTAGCTAACAGCGCTGTGAGACCGCCCATTTAGACAGGCCATTCACCACTCCGTAATGTGTTACGCTCAGGAAGGGAGGTCTGTCGCACCCTGAGTGAGAAAGTCATATATTGGCAAGGTACTGTCCTGTATCAGCCTTAGTGCTCCTCTGGCATCTGAGTCGAATTCTCTTTCTTCATCCCTCTGACCTCTGTGTTGCTTTTCTTACTGCCAAGCATGATGGCCTTCCCAGTTTCCTGGGACCAACTACAGGAGTGACAGTAATAATAATAATATATGGAGATACACATCTCATAGAACTGGAAGGGACCTTGGGATGTCATTGAGTCCAGTCCCCTGCCCGCTTGGCAGGAACTACCCCCTCCCTTTTTTTTTAAAATCTATTTGCCCCAAATCCCTAAATGGCCCCCTCAAGGCTTGAACTCAAACCCTGGGTTTAGCAGGCCAATGCTCAAACTGACAGTAATTTACTGTTGTATTGCAACTGGGGGCTCAGCACTGGGAGCTGTGGCATATGTGCTTGTGTGCGGGTGGCAGGGAGCTGATGGGGAACTCAGGGCTCACCGGGGGCAGTCCAGGTTGTGGTTGAGTTACCTGACTGGCAGACAAGTTCCAGCCACATGCTGCTCCTGTTCTTGCCAAGGGAGCTGTGAGCCAGCTGTATTGGGGCACTGCATCTGCAAGCATATGAGTGGTGCCAATGTGAGAAGACCTCCTGGCCTGGCTTCTGTTGCTCCCTTCCCTTTCTTGCCAGGGGCCACAGCAGTGCATGCTGCAGGGACTGCATGTACCTGTAGTGCCTGGCAACCACCCAGCACAGTGAGAGCGGGGCAGCAGGACAGGCTGGGAAGCAGATACCCCATCAGGAGCCTGGCTGGGAGTGCCCAGTCAGCCCCTTTTACCTGTTATCTGGCATCCTGCTGCTTAGCATGGCACCAGGGCCAACTACACCAGCCTACAGTAGAGCCCTAGCACCTGGCTGGACATGCTCCATGCCCTCACCTGAAGCACAGCACCACAGTGCTGACTGGCTCCTTCTCACTGGAACTGCATGCCAGTTGGTAGGGAGCTACCTACCCCTAGATATCTTGTTTTATCCCTCATGTCCCCTGGGACTGCTTGTATGATCTCAGGCCAGTGCCTCATGAACAGAGTTTCCAATGTTTTGGGCACCAAAGGTTCAGTTAGGTACCTAATGGAGTTTACAAAGCACCTGGCCTTCCAGGTTCTTCTGAAAATCCCACTAGGTGGCTAAATCATTTTGAAAATCAGGCCTTTATTCTGTGTCCCCCCGCCCTGTGCCCTGTCTGTACAATGCAAATAACAGTCCTGGCCAACCTCACTGAGGAGCAGAGATGTGAGGCACTTAGTTGTTATGGTTATGGGGTCACAAGTACCACAGGAAAAGTGGGAACATTCCTCAACCACTACTATGCTTTCTCTGGAGTTTGAATCCTTCTTTTCTCCCATTTCCTTCATATATTCCTCTTTTCTAAGTGTAACCTTGGCCTAGCTGTTTTTCTTCCCAGTCCCTCTCTCTTCAAACCCTTCCTTCACCCAGGGATTCCTGTTTTACAGGTTCATCTAAGGACTTCCAGATCCTTAATTCAATTACTAGATCTTTCTTATCTTAATCCCCCTGCCTCTATAAGCAAAACAGACTCTCTTGCCAGGGGCACAATCTGGAAGAAGCACATCTACCGAACTCAAATTCCACAATTCTGTACGTTAAGAGTGCTGCTTGTGATCATACATCCTCTACTAAACTTGAGGTGGGGAGAGGACTGTGCCCCCCAAACTCCCACTAACTGATGCTCCTGAATGCGTCTCCAAGTATATATTGTTCTAAAAGTACCGAGGCTTCTACCAACACAATAAATGTTTCCGTTTTAAAAATTAAGATTCATATGAATTATTACAAAATATCCTCTTGCTGCTCTTGCAACCCAAACACTGCTAAAATGTTCTGGTGCATGAAAAACACAAAAGTAAATTGACTGAAGTTAATATACAATAAATGATTATTTGTATTGCAGTAGTGCCTAAATGCCTCACTCAGACTTCTGGGCCCATTGTAATAATGCTGCGCAAACTGAGAAGAAAGAAAAAAAGGATGGTCCCTGCCCCGAAAAGCCTACAATCTCAGTATAGGATGAAAGATAGGCAAATACAACAGAAACAATGGAAGTATTGTAGTCAGAGTGATAAGCAGCAATCACAACCTATCAGCCGACTAGTACAGGTGCAACCTCTAAGGTCCAGTTAACTGTAGCCTGGCAACATCTGTGATCAGTCATCACAGTGGGCAGGCCTGCCAACAGGTGGGAGGGGGGAAGGAAAAAGGGGGCAGTTTCCCCCATTCCCAGCATTTCAAAGGGGCTCTGAGCTCCAGCTGCTGTTGCGTTAGCAGTGGTGGCAGTCAAGAGCTCTAAGCCCCTTTGAAACATGGTGGAGCGCTGTGCCATGGCTGTGCACGCAATGTGTGGGAGCAGTCCCCATGGCTCACTGTCCTTAGCCCCTGCACCTCCACAGGTTGGGGAGCTGGGTCCCCCTCTCACATTACCTTAAGACAAAGTCTGTAAATTACTTTTACTGCTGGTAACTTTTTTCTGTAAAGAATTACTGATTAATTATTCTGGATGCAACATTTCTTATCCAGACAAAATCTATTATTTATTGTATTGCTTGTAATATAACAATTGCTTGGAATCAATCCCATACTTCTGCATACATACTTTGCTGTAACTATCTGTGCTCATAATTGGGTGTTTTATTGTTCTCTATTGCACATTTCAGAAGAAAAATATATTACACCATGAATTGTTTCATTATTGTACAACCAGCAGCAATTAGACAAGTATTTTGCAGTATTACTTTCTAAAAATATTTGCAAGGCATCATGTTCCTTTGAAATTACTAAGCATTGTACAGAATATTTTTATGTGGGTCATGTTTCTTTATCATGTAGCTATTGCTCAAGTCTGTTCCTGGTATATAGGTGGGGAAGAGGGAGAAACAGGAGTATATGTGTATATGCTATGCAGTACCAGTGCAGACACTTACAGTGATTCACACCTACACGATAGCATGACACGTACGACATAGTATTAATTTCTATGGAGAGAAAAATCAGATTCAAAATTCAGTAAATGCAGCAAACAAACCAGCCACGTAAACATCCATGCCATTTATAAACCATTGAATACTATGGCTTGCCAACTTCCTTCCATTTATTATTATTATTATTTTATAAGTGGCATACATCTCTCTGCATCTAAGTTGTTCCAAGGCTCAGCTCACGTTAAAACTAATCACCACTGCATCCCAGAAAAGTTTATTGCATATAGGTGGAAGATGGGGTGAACTATTAAGGAACCTAAGCTTGTCCTGGAATGGTCCAGACTATGTCTGACAAATTAATACACTTACATATGTGCAAAGTTTGCCACTGATCTGTATTGCAAACATGAGAACGATTACACAATAAATTATATGGAATGTCATGAATATGTATTGATTGTTTGCTATCCACAGTGTCTATGGTGCAGTGTAAGTTAAGACTGTCTCTGCCTGTGTGCATGTACATCATCTCCTATCTCAGTTGGGACCGCCAGGCGCTATTGAAACACAAATTAATAATACATCTGTTTCTTACAAGTGAAATGGAGCACCAAGTCTTTGATCAATAGGAAAATCAAGAGAGTGAAATCTTTTAAGCAGTGGCTCAAGGGACAGTTGGAAAATAAGTTGTCTAAAGCAGGTGATCTATTAATAAAGGTGCAATACAATTTTACACTATACAATTGGGGCTACTGAATTTGTGGATTCTTGGATCCACTTTTAAGGCAAGAGGTTACTTAATAAAACTCCCATTTGCCAATGAAAAAGATTGTAGCTCTCAAGACTGTCTGAAGTGCTGCTTATAAATAAAATAGTCATGTAGTTATCCCTCAATATTCTATGCAAGTCTCACCAGTCTTTTCATTCATTTGTCAGACATTTACAATACCAGACCATCAGTGGCAGGTTCCAAATAGCAATAGCTCCTGGGCATCTCTCTGTACTGTTTGATTGATTCTGTACTGTCCCAAAAACCCACCACCATCTTTAGCTCCCTTGAAAGAATCTGAGAGCCTACTCCTAGGTCATTTCTTCTCATCCCCTGACCCCAAATGATTTCAAAATCTACATCATTTCAAAAGATTACCAAACTTGCTTTTCCTATGGTGTTGGCTCCCTAACCATTAGCATCAGGCAGGAATCAGACAGCAATCTGAACTATCACAGCAGTCTTGCAAGTTCAATATTTAATTAAACAAGAAAAAGTGAAAAATAAAAAGCAATTGTGCTGCTAGACAGGATTACAATTTACTGGAAAACTAAGAAAATGATGGGACAAGAAATGCATTTTAAAAATTTCAAAATAAGTACAACAATGAAGAGCAAACTTTTCTCAAACTTTCAAACATTTTCCATGCTCTTGCCACCTTAATAGAGATTGTCGTGTAGAACAAATCATCTCTACTTTACAATTATATACTCATCCCTCGCTATATGAGCACAATTGGTTTCCACCTTTCTGCTCATAGGCAAAAACTCATAAGAGGGACACTAAATTCCCATTAAAATACCCGTAAAAGTGTCTGATTGGTTCCTAGTGCTCCTAACTTGGGGAAGGAGTGGCAGCAGGTGGTGCTGATTTTGAAAGGTAAGAGAACTTAGGGTTGGGAGTTTAAAGGCTGGGGTCTGTTTGGAGCCATGAGTGGAGGGGAGGGTTAAAACCTAGTGATGGGTAGGGTCTATGGGGTGGAGGGGGGTTAGTTAAAGCTGCTACAGGTTTGGTGTGTGGCTAGCAGGGCTTGGGGAGGTTAGGCTGTGCTGGGTTAGGTTGGGGGGAGGGGTCATCAGGCTGCCACTGGCCAGTCTGCTGGGGGGTTAAGGCTGTCATGGGCTGGGGCCATAGGGCCAATCTGTAGGCTGGTGAGGTTAAGACTATCATGGGCTGGGGGACCAGCAGAGTGGGGTATCAAGCTGCCAGAGCCAGTCTGCAGTGGGGTTAAGGCTGCTGCAGGCTGGGGCTTGGGGATGGGGGGGGTCAGGCTGCTGGGCTAGTCTGTGGGGGTCAGGTGGCTGCTGCTGCTGCAGGGTGGGTGGAGGCACCAGCATACAGCAGGTTGGAGATGCAGGGAGTGGGGTAACACTCATAATAGTGGGGGTGGGGGAATTCACTCATTTAGTGAACTAAGAGAGGTACATGTGTCCCTTGTTTAAGTGAGTACTTTTAAGTAAAGTACTCATTTAACTAGGGATGAGTGTATTTCTACTCATTCATGACCACATAATAGTGCAATGAAAGTTGCTTATGTAGAAAGTTAGTAGTAAAGTATTTGCTGTGTTTTACCTGATATCAGATGTGATTTTTTGCTGCTAGAAAAAAGATGTACCATTTGACCAGCCAGCAAATACTACCAACCTGAACTACTACGGTTTGAGTCCTGGCATTTGCTGATATCTGAGAACAAGTCAGAAGTAGTTTGGCATTGTAGAAGTAACCCTAAGTTCCATTACCAGTCTCTGTTTTTTGTCCACCTGGCCAGCTGCAGGGGAGAGGGGGAATGAAGCTACAGAGACCACACACTCAGTCATTGAGGGATAAGGATTGTTTTGAATAGGGTTTCCCAATGTGAAACACAGGGCACCTGCTTAATTGCTTGGAATTAAATGAGCTCAATAGCAATCCATGAGAACTATTCAGTACAAACATTCAAAATAACATTAAGTTGACTGAGCACCCATTTAAACCATATACTGCATTATTATAACAAAGATAGGTAAAAATTAAAAACATACACCTACACTTGAGTGGTTATTGCTCTATAAAAGTGCCTGCCTTGTCCTAATCTTGCTGTTCTGCAGAGTGTGGCCTGGTAGCTTGAGACAGAGGTGCAGGAGGCTGGGTGGTATGTGGGAGAGGGCTAGGGCATATGAGCAAGCTCCTGGAAATCAGGGCTGGGGGTATGTGCAGGAGGACAGGAGTCAGGATAGGAGGCTGGAAGTGGGGAGGACCCCTGGGACTGGGTTCTGGAGCAGTGTAAGCCATTGGATATTTTTGCATTTTTCTCCTCTAATTTCACTGGAGTCAGTGGATTTAACAGCAGATAAACTCATAGCTTCCAAAGTGAAACTATTAGTCCATATCCAATACCTTTCAATACCTCAGTGCATTCAGTACAGCACAGTATGCTTTTTAATAGTCATGCATGTTATGCCAAGCCCATTGCCAAACCTTCCAAGCTGCCACCAGTCTGCGTGCAACAGACCTACATTCTAATACCCCACTCTGTAAACAGGATTTTCAGACCTTGTAACTTATAAGCGCCCATGAGAGGTACAGCACTGAAAGGCTTGGAAATCTTCATCCCTTGCCCTGATGCTGCCTCCCACTGAAATCCCCCATCATGGGTTTCTCTCTCCCAAACAGTGACTTGACCTCCCATCTAGCTACTAGGCCCTGCTGCCCCTGACTACTCCAGGATTCCCAGGCCACATGGTACCTGTTTGTTTCCTAGTTGGTGGCTGTGGGGCTCTCCTTCCAAGAAGTGGGTCTGTCCCACAAAAGCTCATACCCTCATAAATAATATTGTTAGTCTTTAAGGTGCTACAGGTCTGCTTTTTTGTTTTGTGATAACACAGCTCCCTGATTTCCTAGGGCAAGGCCAGATAAGGGCTTCAGCCTAATGGTTCAAATTCCCCTCCCCCAAACAACTGCTAAAATTCAAATTGAAAAGTCATATAAACAGGACCTATGGTAATTTTCTTGCAGTTTTCAATTTACCTACCACCAAATAGTAAAGTAAAAGGATATAAAAAAAATCAGTGTCAGATAGCTACAAAACTCCTAAAGAATTATATTGTAAAAAGAATTTTTTCCCTTCTAAACTATTAACAACCATGCAAAGAGCAGCCAAGCTCCTTACCCCCACCCTGTTTCTCCCATCTCCTCATCTTTTTCCACCTCCTCTTGGAAGGCTGCAGCTCTGGTCTCTGAGGGATGGCACAGGCAGAAAGAATGGGGCGGGGGTGGGGGAGGAGTAGGTTGCCTCCTCAAAGGGCAGGAGGAATCCACCTGCAACACCTGTCTGAGCAATTTAAAAGGGTCTGGGGCTTCCAGGCCATTTTAAATTGCTTTGGGTCCTGAGCATTTACCCCTTTGCCCACATTCATCAGTGGGCTAGCCTGAGCCCCCTCCCACATTCCAAACCTCTGGGCCCCTTGCCTTTACCTTACCTTGTGGGACCCCACAAAATCTAATAGCCCTGGCCTCCAGTAGAGTTAATCCAACCCTACCAGCCTGCCTCCTGGATTCACCTTCCTTGTCCCCTTCTTCCTGTCTCTGCTCCCTCCTGAGTCCTGTCCCCCATCTTCCATGGGACTCCTTTCAACCCATGATCACCCATCTAACCCGAAGCCTGAGCCCAGCTGCCCTTTGCTCCAGTGACTTGCCTGTTTCTGTTGCCTGTAGGCTACTAAACTAAGTGTAACCCCCTAGCAGCTGTCCCCCCTTTCCTCCAAGTGGTTATCCCAGGCCATTCTCTACCATAGTGCCCTGCCCTCCCTACTCCCATCCTGTTGCCTGCCAGCAGTGTTTGTGTGTAAAGGGAACTATCTGAGACACTGCTCACACTGCCTGAGAAAGGGAGGAAGCTGAGTGCAGAGCAGCCTGGCTCTACCCCTCCTCCACTCCCACCCCCAATCGTCCACAGGCTGCTGGTAACAGCGTGTTGTTTAAACAATCTGCTTAAAGAGCATAGTCTATAAGGTGCCACAGGACCCTTCGTTGCTGTTACATACCTACTGGAGACAGCTCTTTGCACAGACAGCCCCTGCTGCTAAAGGAGCTGTCTCTTTAAAATTCAGGTCCCTGCTTTGTAACATATGGGACAATTAGCCTGTTTTTAAAAAAAAAAAAAAAAAAAGTAGGGAGCTCTGCAGGGAGCTAAAAAGAGGGATATCCTGGCTAAAACGGGATAGATGGTCACGTTAGTTTTGAATTGCTCCTTCAAATCTCCTGCAAGTTAGATGATGGAGTGGTCACAAATCTACTCAGTTATTTTTGTGACAACATCAATGACCACTGAGAAAACTTGATTCTCAAGCTATGTAAGGAATGCAGAACACCACTTCCTAAAATTCTGAATATCTTAAATTTACTAGGTAAATTCTCATTTGTTGTAAATCTATATAATTCCATTGAAGTCATAGGAGCCATGTTAATTTACAATAGCCAAAGATCTGGTCCTCTTTAGGGATCTGAGCTCCTCAGGAACGTTTGGAAGATTTCTCCAAAAGTTTCAAAAAGTGAAGGATTGTATCTCTAGCACTCTGTTATCTTACATATTATCCTCTCTTTTAAACAGTCTCTAAAGAATCCTACATAATTGTAATGTGAGACATTCTCATACTCTTGTGAGTGCCCTATGTTGGCTGCATATGACATTGTAGTCATTCCTGGTCCTTTCAAACCTGTAAATTGCTGGCCTTCCTTCAGTGGCTCAGTCCTGCAGCGAAGCCTCACAGTCTGAAAGGGACAAACTAACCCCTTGCCTTGCAGGATATTCAAGTCCAAAACAAACAAAAATATTTCTGTCTCTCACTCAAGTTGGATTCAAGCCCTCCTTCTGGAGGTACCATCTCACTTCATCTGCTCCTGTTGGGCTCCTTTAAATATAGTATTCTGCTCAGCTGTCCGAAGGAAATGTATCCCCTTCTCAGGGATTAGCAGAGTTCTGTCATATCTGTCAGCCTATCCTCTTCCAAGCCGGGTGGTGGGGGTGGGGGGCAACTGGGAGAAGGGAGAGATGTACTGTCTGATCACAGCAGCCCCAGCGGAGTTTGGCTGTACCTGCTGTTGCCTGTGGGAGACAACATTCTCCCGGGAGCCCTAGCCAGGGGAAGATTGCATGGGGCCAGGTGAGGGAAATATGGGAGAGGTGAGGGAGTTGAGGAGCTGGCATTGGTGCACTGAGGTGGGGAGTTTGATTGGAATATCCTCCAGACACCCAGCTGAGCAGCAGCTGCCCACACCTGCGACTCCAAAAGACAGGGTTCCTTTCCATTCCCTGGCCTAGCTGTGGCCAGGGGGAGCAGATTGCCAGAATGTAGTTAGGGGAAATAAGAGGGGGTTGGTGCCAACATCAGGGCAGTGAGGTGGGTTTGAGCAACTTGTTTAGGGCATCCTTATATATATATATATATATATATATATATATATATATATATATATCTACACACACACACACACACACACACACACACATAATATGGATATATACCTATCACATAGAACTGGAAGGGACCTTGAGAGGTCTTCCAGTCCAGTCCAGTGCCCTACCCTCACAGCAGAACCTATCACTGTCCTTTACAGATTTTTCAAATCTATTTGCCCCAGATCACAGAATCACAGGGCTTGAAGGGACCTCAGGAGGTCATCTAGTCCAGCCCCCTGCTTCAAGCAGGATCAATGCCCACTAAGTCATCCCAGCCAGGACCTTGTACAGCCAGGACTTTAAAACCTCAAGGGATGGAGAAACCACCACCTCTCTAGGCAACTCATTGCAATGCTTCTCCACCCTCCTGGTGAAGTAGTTTTTCCTAATATCTAACTTACACCTCTCCCTCTTCAACTTCAGACCATTACTCCTCGTTCTGCCATCTGACACCACTGAGAACAGTTTCTCACAATCCTTTTTAGAGCTTCCCTTCAGGAAGTTGACGGCTGCTATTAAATCACCTCTAAGTCTTCTCTTCTGTAAACTCAACAAGCCCAAATCCCTCAGCCTATCCTCATAGGTCTTGTGCTCCAGACCCTTAATCACTTTTGCTGCCCTTCGCTGAACCTGCTCCAGCAAATCCACATCCTTTTTATACTGGGGGGCCCAAAACTGGACACAATATTTCAGATGTGGCCTCACCAGTGCCGAATAAAGAGGAATAACCACTTCTTCACATCTGCTCAAAATGCTCCTCTTAATGCACCCTAGTATGCTGTTAGCCTCTTGGCTAGAAGGGCACACTGTTTACTCATGTCCAGCCTTTCATCCACCATAACCCCTAGGTCCCTTTCCATCGTACTGCTGCTGAGCCAGTCGGTCCCCAGCCTGTAACAATGCTTGGGATTCTTCTGCCCCAGGTGCAGGATTCTACACTTCTCCTTATTGAACCACATCAGATTTTTTTTTAGCCCAGTCCTCTGATTTATCCAGGTTCATCTGGATTATCTCTTTACCCTCCAATGAATCTACCTCTCCCCCTAGTTTTGTGTCATTCGCAAACTTGCTGAGGGTGCAATCCAGTCCCTCATCCAGGTCATTAATAAAGATGTTGAATAACGCCGGCCCCAGAACCGAGCCTTGCGGCACTCCGCTTGAAACAGACCTTCATCCAGATATTGAGCCATTGACCACTACCCATTGGGCCCGAACATCAAGCTAGCTTTCTATCCATCTTATAGTCCAAGGATTCAATCCATATTTCCTTAACTTATGGACAAGAATGTTGTAGGAGACCATATCAAAAGCTTTGCTGAAGTCAAGGTATATTACATCCACTGACTTCCCCATGTCCACAGAGCTTGTTACCTCCTCTTAGAAGCTAATCAGATTGGTCAGGCAGGACTTGCCCCTGGTGAACCCATGTTGGCTACTTTTGATCACTTTCCCCTCTTCCAAGTGCTCCAAAATGGATTCCGTGAGGATTCCCTCCATTATTTTCCCAGGGATTGAGGTAAGGTTGACTGGTCTATAGTTCCCTGCATTGTCCTTTCCTTTGTTTAAAGATGGGCACTACGTTTGCCTTCTCCCAGTCATCTGGTATTTCCCCTGATCTCCAAGCGTCTTCAAGGATAATGGCCAAAGGTTCAGCAATGACCTCTGCCAATTCCCTCAGTACCCTGTGGTGCATTAAATCCAGACCCATAGACTTGTGCACATCTAGTTTTTCTAGATAGCTCAGAACTTGTTCCTTCCCCACAGATGGCTGCCCTCCATGTTCCCATACTGCATTGTCTAGGACCGTCATGTGGAAGTTGACTTTGTCTGTGAAGACTGAGGCAAAAAAAGCATTGAGTACTTCAGCTTTTCCTACATCATCTGTCACTAGGTTACCTCCCTCATCCAGTAATGGCTCCACACCTTCTCTGATAACCTGTTTATTGTTCACGTGCCTGTAGAAACCCTTCTTGTTACTCTTCACATCCCTTGCCAGCTGCAGTTCCAGTTGTGCTTTCACGTTCCTGATTACTGCCCGGCATTCTCCAGCTGTATATTTATACTCCTCCTTAGTCAACTGTCCACGTTTCCATTTCTTGTATGCATCCTTTTTGAATTTAAGCTGACTAAGGATTTCCCTGTTAAGCCAAGCTGGTCGCCTACCATGTTTGCATTTCTTACTATACAGTGGGAGTGTTTGTTCCTGTGCCTTCAGTAAGACTTCTTTAAAATACTGCCAGTTCTCTTCAATTCTTTTCCCCTTCATGTTCGTTTCCCAAGGGATCCTATTCATCCGTTCTCTCAGGGAGTCGAAGTCTGCTCTTCTGAAATCAAGGGTCTGTATATTACTGCTCACCTTTCTTACTTTTGTCCGGATCATGAAATCTACGATCTCATGGTCGCTGCAGCCCAGGTTCCTTCCCACTTCTATTTCTTCTACTAGTTCTTCCCTGTCTGTGAGCAGCAGGTCAACTTGCGCATGGCCCCTGGTCGGTTCCTTCAGCACTTGTACCAAGAAGTTATCCTCAACATTCTCCAAAAACTTCCTGGATTGTCTGTGTGCTGATGTATTGGTCTCCCAACAATTGTCCGAATGATTAAAGTCTCCCATGAGAACCAGGGCCTGTGATTTGGAAGCTTCACTTAGCTGCCTGAAGAAAGCCTCACCTATCTCATCTCCCTGATCTGGCGGTCTATAACAGACACCAACTACAACATCACCTCTGTTACTTCCACCTCTAAGCTAAACCCAAAGACACTCAACTGGATTTTCTCCTTCCCCCTACTGGAGCTCTGAGCAATCATATTGCTCCCTCACATAGAGCGCAACTCCTCTTCCTTTTCTCCCCATCTGTCCTTCCTAAACAATTTATAACCTTCCATGACCGTGCTCCAGTTATGCAAATCGTCCCACCAAGTCTCCGTTATTCCAACCACCTCATACTTGTTTGACTGTGTCAGGGCCTCTAATTCTTCCTGTTTGTTCCCTAGGCTTCCTAAATGGGAGTGAGCTTGACCTGTGTTTAGTAGGCCAATGCTCAAACCACTGAGCTGCCCCTCTCCACTCCTCTGAGCAGTGTCCACTGGCTGCCTAGACAGCTTTTGAGGAGCACTTGGCATTGTCTGAGGGTCTCTGATCCATTTCCCCCTCTCGTTTTCTCTTCTTAAACAAGTGACCTTCACCCATCCCTGTTTTCTTATTAATTGCCACACAGAATCAATTGGTCCCTGGGTCCAGTGGCCCCTCCCACTAGGCTTGGGGAGGAGCCTTAGCAGCTTATGCCTGCCCACTTCCTGGGTAGCTAAGTAGCACTCACTGTCCCCTTCCTGTTCCCTGCTTTTGGTCCTATAATTTTAGTTTCCTCATTAGCTGCCCCCGCAACTTCCAAATCATCTGGGCCTTGGGTTTAGTTGTTCCTCCTCTTAGGCTAGGGGAGGGTACTTCAAAGGTGGGTAAGCTTGTGTCCACCTTACCTCACAGAACTCAACAGGTACACGTTGGAGTGAATGCATGATGAGAGAAAAAGTTACCTTACTCCTGGTCATGTGAAAAGTACATCTGTGACTTGTTAGCAGTGCACAGGCTTCCAGAATAAAAGACTGGAAGGTTGAAGGTTAGCTGCATAACTTTATTCCATGTATGGATATAGTTTAGAATGTAGCCTCTGCTCCATCCTCTGTATTGCTATGGGATACAGCCATGAGACAGAGGGGAGAAGAAAAAGAGAACTGGGGTGAAAGCTCCACTCTTATGCCCCAAGGAAAAGAGCTGGAGATGCATATATGGTGCTTATGGCTGTTTGTCTGGAACTTGGGGTCTGGGAAATCATCCTCTGGCCAGATATCAAGGTTTTAGGACATCTTTTTGCAAGTCTGCCCCTTTCCTGTGATTCTGAGGGGACAGAGCTGTGATGAAGCTCTAAATCATGGTTTCCCAAATTGGAGGGCATGCCCCTCTGGGGGTGTGTGAAGAAATTCCAGGGGGGCACAAGGTGACCCAGCCCCCCATCATTCCTCCCACCTGGAGAAAGATCTGGCCTTTGCTTCCAGCTCTCAGCCCCTGCCATTTTACGTGGGTGACCTGGCACACCCGCTATAAAAAGCAGGCAGCTGGTGAAGACCAACGTGGAGCTAGCTGCCTCCTGCAAATGTGAGTGTGGTTTGGGTGGGGGAAGAGGAGGATGGGATTAGATGTGAGGCTGGGGATGCCTGGCTCAAGTGAGGGGGATATGGTAAGAGCAGGGAGCTGGCTTTGTGGGAAGGGAGGAGCTTGGCCAGGCAGCTCATGAGGCTCGGGTGACCAGCTGGCTTGTGGGACTTGTGGGCTTGGGCAGCTGGCCCCAGCATTTCAGGGCTCCCGCAGCTTGGGCTGCCAGCTGGCCCTGGCAGTGTGGGGCTCAGGCGGCTCAGGATGGCAGGTGGGCAGCTGGCCTTGGCAGTGTGGGGCTTGTGAGGGCGGCTCAGGCAGCTGTTCCTAGCAGGGTGGGGGTCAGGTAGCAGTGGGTGGGCGGGTGGCTGGCCCAGGCTGCTGGTGGGCGGCTGGCCAGCCTTGGCAGTGTGGGGCTTGGGGGAGCAGCTCTGGCAGCGCAGGTCTCAAGCGGGCAGGTGGCTGTCACAGTTAGCTCTGGTGGCCTGCAAGGGGCCAAGAAAAACTACTTATGCTTGTTTTTAATTTTAAATAATATTTTATATCAAGTTTTTGTGTTTATTTTAAATTATAAGTTGAATTTTGTTAAAAGGGGGGTTGGATGATGGTAAAGAAGAGGTAGAATGGCTTGAGGGTTTCTCAAAAATCAAAAGAGGGATGTGATGCTGAAAAGTTTGGGAACCACTCTACACCTTTATTCTTTCATCTGGGTCCCTCTTCTATATTATATTCTATATTTGCTCCTTAGCAAGCTGATCTACATGTGGGTGGGTGTGTATATCGTTCAAGATATTGCCACTTAGGTAATCTGTTAATTGAGACTTCTTTAAGCCTTTGTTAGCAGTTTGTCATCTGCATATAAATTGGTCTAGCACACAAATGCATGTTAGCCGATATTATTAATTCTCCCTGAACTTACCCCTGTTTCTAGGGGGTGAATCTGGGAATTTGCTTATTGGTTGTGTACAAAGGTGTCTGTCAGAAAAAGGAAAAAAAATCCAAACCATCTAAATTTAAGGAAAAAATCTGAATGAATGAGCCTGCATTAATATTTTTCTACTTAAATTTCTTTTCTGAAGTCATACTTGAAACAAATAATCATCCTGGCTCTCTCTAGCTTAGCAACATATTGGGACCCTATGAATAATATGAGCTATTCACCATCTTTAATCTACTTATCCTGACAATATCCCTGTGAGGTAGGAAAGTGCTAATCACCTGCTTTTTACAGGTAACCAGGGTACAGAGAGGCTAAGTGATTTGATAAATGTTACATAGAAGCTTTGTAGCAGACCATACACTTGGGCCTAGGTCTGCCAAGTCCTAAATTAGTGCTCTACCCCCTGTGCCTTCCTCTCCAAAGGCCTCAGTGATATGAGAATGTCAGAAATGGTGGGCAAGGTAAAGGCAATTAATTAAAAACATAAAAGATCACATCTTTCACTTGTTAAGTTATAAAAGAGGTTTTTCAGCTAATGTTCAATGCAATTTTAAAAACCAACAGTAGAAAGCCAGACGACTCAGCCTGTATAAATTGGTAGTGCTGCATTGAATTTAGTAGCGTGAGCACTTCCTCTTGGGCTTCCACAACCTTTACACAGAAGGCGGTGAAACAGGGGAACTGCAAAGTGGAAATCTAGCTCATTTTTGCCATTACGCATTCGACCCATCTGAGAATGATTTGGGAAATACTCTTTGAATAGATTCATATATGGAGTTTCAGTGGTGCCTCAGAAGGACCAGTCCAAACAGTTCCCTGACTTATTTCTAAGTTCTTGCAAAGGTTTTCATCACATCTTAGATTTTAGAGTTGTACAATTGCAGAACAAAATTGAAGAAAGAACAGAACAGAAGTTGGCTGATGCACCTCCTGGTTTTGCATTGAGCATACCAGTGGTTTTGTTATTCAATCCTTAGATAGTTATATGGCCCTGGTTATAACCCGGGAATGTTAGAGCATCTTTGCCTTCAACAGTCAGAGATGTTTATTCTTAAATCTTCCAAGAACATAACAATGTTTTCCAGCTCCATTAGCTTTTTACAGTTTTTAATATGACTAAACAACAAAAAAACTGCCTAATTGGTCCAGATGCACCTACTTATCCCATTATAAAGTAAAATAGGATAGTTGATGTTGCACATTGTGGATGTGTAAGTCATAGAAATGTAATAACTTATTCCAGCTGTAATTTCCCATGCAATGATTTTTATAAACTTCCATGCCCATCATTTCCATGACTTCATCTGCAATTATGAATAAGGAAAGGGAAAAAGAAAACAAAAACCTGACACTTCCTGTTTCTACAAATCGATCATTAGAGGCCAGATTCTCCCTCTCACTCATAGCACAACAGAGGTAGAATCTGGAAGCGGCTGGCCAACTGTAAGTTCTACAGGTTGGTGAGTAGAGGACTCTCAATAGGGGTAAAACCACTACAACTGGTTCTGTGCCCCTCCCAACTTAGAAAATATCAAATGGGCTCTCTGACCAACATGGAGGACAGCGTATGTTCCAGGAATTGTTTAAGTTCTCTTGTGTTTGGGGATATCTGCATGTGGAGCATGCAGCATCAGGGCATGTGCATTGCAGAGCCAGTGGGCAACTGTTGCTGCTGAGTTTAAGAATGAGCTTTTTGGCTTTCTGAGCCAGTCTGGCAGAAGGTCCATCTGGCTCATTAAGGCATCAGAAGTACAGAGCAGGTTCAGCTGAAGTGTCTTACTCCTGACAATAGTCAGCACAAGTCCCCAGTGCAAAAAGCAGTACAATGCCGACAAGCTGGGGTTCTGCAAGTATAGTTTATTCTGTTCATGGTGTGGACGGTGAGTAGTTTTGCTATGCTAGTACAAAGCTTAGCTTTGCTGTGATAACTGCATCTGTACTAGGAGCATTTTGCTGGTATGTTCTACTGCTGTTCCCTCTAGTGTATGGCCTTGCCTAACTAAAATAAACATACCAGTATAGACACTTTTATACCACAGTTACTGTGAGCACACTATAACTAAATTAATATAATATTATTATAATTAGTACAATTAAAAGAGCAATATTATAATTATTAGTATAATTAAAAGAGCAATAACTTTTAAGTCCCTATATTGTATTTCAATAGGCAGAATGGTGTGGAGTGAGGATATTGCTAAAGTAATTTTGTGTTGTTGTGAACTATGAATTAGGAACAGAGATCCATACCCTCTGTCACAGTTGGGGCTCTCTGACAGTGCTCTGGACCCTGATCTCTTCCATCCCACTGGATCTTAGTGCAAGAGAGAATTTGGCCCTATGGTTTTCAGAAGTAGACTGAATTTCTCTTATATGATTCTTACTTAAAACACATTTTCATTGCTGATGGCCCATATCACCTCCTCTCACTTGAAGAGCAATGTGTTCTCAAGTGACACATGATCATTTATAGACTGAAAGGCAGGGTGTAGAAGATCAGTATCAAGAATTCCTGAGTTCAAGTCCTGATTCGGGTAACAACTTGTGCAATGTGTTCTTAGTGTGTGCCTCAGTTTCCTCGTCTATAAAGTATAATAATACTATTATAATATAAAGTGTAATAAAACCTATTTCATACCTATTTCACAGGCATGTTAGGAGGATCCATATTTGTAGAGCATTTTGAAAATGAAAAGCACAATAAAAATATTTAGTATTAGCTTCAGTCTCATAGGCAAGCTGTGCATATTCTTGGTTAAAATTCTTCTAATGGCATTAATCTGCATCTTGAATACAAGAAAGGAATTGTAAGATTGCTGGTCTGTGATCTGTGCCCTACTCTGTCATTTAACATACTGCAAGACCCCATTGAGGAAGAAAACAGAATGGAAGGAAAGAATGTGCATGTTAAGCAGAAGACAGCTTTTGCAAAGGGTGAGAAAAATAAGACAAATATCGTCAATTGCCAAAGTACTCACTGGTACACTCAAGAATGAAGCAAGACAAAGAGGAGGGAAAAAGTTGTAATAGGCCCCGATACCCTCCTGCTCATATCCCCCCTAAAGAGAACATCAGCCCATGTGCACTGCAGACTCCAATAAAGAATTCTTTTACCTCAGGACCAGGTCTGCTTTACATTAAAGTTGCTTCTCTGAGGCAAAATATGGGAAGGATTAGTTTGGAGCTACTTAAAGCAATCCAGAATGCGACCAAACTTTCATCATTACAGCATATGAAGCCACAAGTCTGGGCATCTGATAGGTAAGGCCAGATCCCGGTGAAAAGGCACCCATGCAGTGTGCTTTTTCTACTATCTTGACAATGACTTTTTTATTCAACTTGACCTAGACTCATCTCAGTACAGACACACTCTATGTTTTGTTGCTGATCTACAGGGAGCTGACTCCCAAGGCTTCCTAAGAAGTTACAGGACACAGTGCAGAATCATCAGAAATTTTCTGTTGCCTCATATGTATCTGAGGCCAAAACATCTCCTTACTTCCTCTCGCTAGTCATCTGAGGATTCATTTCACTCAAGCTGTGCTGCAGCTGTACTGTGCTGCAGTTCTGTAACAAATATTGCAGCCATGTTTCCTCCTACACTTCTTACAAGGTTTCAGTCTGAGAAAGGTCAACGGGTAGCCACTTTCACCTGATGCTGCTTTCCTTTTTATAGGGTTTGGTATCTTCCTTTAAGTCCGACCAGGCAGTATGTAATCTTTCACATGTGCACTATGACACTGAATTAATTTTTGGTGAAACATTTAGCAAAAAACTTGTCCCTGTTTTCTGCTGGATTTTTCAACTGTCTCCCCTGCAATCCCACTCTCCCTGCTGTGCCCTGTTCCGTGTTTTATCAGGCACACAATTTTTGTATTTTTTATATCTATGTCAGTGAGGGGCGTGATCTTGTACTGGTAAGGTCATACCAATGGACATAGTTCTGCTGGTGTTTCCTGTGTGGCAATAAGTTCTACCAATACAAGTACATTTCTAGTGGTATAACCACATCCACAAAGGAAAATTATACTACCTTAATTATGTCAGTATACTCAAAGCAGCATATCTTTTTCTGTATAAACAAGACCTTGGGATAAACTTGCCTTCTGTGCTATGCCCCAGAATTCTGCCTCCCAATTAAACTGTTGCACACAATAGATAATCTCTGAACATGCAACTCTAGGATTTCGTACATCTCCCAAGACTGCATGCCAGAGGACAAAGTAATGCAAGAGAAAGGCATCAGGATGAGGTCACAGAGGACAGGTAAGAGTTAAAATAGATAAGTCAAGAGGCTGATGGGAACAGGAGACTGGGAAGTTAGAGTGCTCAGAGGAGGGAGCTGGAGTTGTGAACTGACCAGAAAACTCTCAGTGGCCCTGTGTCAATGCCCTGTTTCTCACTCAGACTGTCAAAACCATCCAGCAACCATGTGCAGACAAGTACTCCCTCTCTAACGCTTCTCTGTGCTCTGAAATGCTACCAAGTACCTTTAAGTTGGGTTGGCCCATGGGCAAAGTTAAAAATAGCTCCTTTACTGATTAAACCATTACCATTTCTACTCTAGATTTTCCAGCAGGCCCCAGGGACTTGGGCAACTGAGAACTTGCATCCAAGAAATGAGAGAGAATTCGGAGGGAAGGATTGCTGGATGAGCAAGAATCTTAAGGAGGTGGTTAAGACAAAGAAGAAATCCTAAAGAGAAAGAAAGATGGCAGGTATTGGGGAAGAAAAGTAACACCCTGGAGGACAAAAAGTGCAATGGATAAAGTGAACTGGCAAACTCAAGAAGAGTTGGACCTCGTAAAGGGAATTAAAACTAGTAGTCAAAGATTCTATAGCCACACAAATAAGGCCCTTGAGAAGGAAGTGAAACCACTAATTACTGAGGAGGGGATGGAAATTAAAGATTAGCTAGGCATGGCCCAACACTTAAACAAATACTCTACCTCAGTTTTTAATGAGGCTAATGAAGAAACTAGGGGTAGTGGCAGGGAAGGTAATGGCAACAAGGATAATAATGGAGGTAGAAATTTGCACATCCAAGGTGGAAGTCATAGTCAAACAGCTTAATGGGACTAAATTGGGGGCCCAGATACTCTCCATACAAGACTATTACAAAACTAGCTCTCGAAATTCCAAGTCCACTAACAGGACTTTTTAATGAAAATGTAGGTGATTTGAAAATTGCAAAATCTACCGCAAGAGTCCTTTCCCACTGCTTTATGAAAATTTGCTCATGGATATAAAAATGTATAACTCAGATATTCTTTGGACAGAACATCTCATGTAACCTATCAATTTTAATGTTGCAATCTGCTGGATATGTATATTGGTGTGGGAGCAACCCAGTCCATGGTCCGCATGTGGCCCACAGCCTGCCTGGATCTAGCTTCTGTGTCTTGGGGCTCCCCTCTCCAGCATCCAGTCCTCTGCAGGGCGGGTGGTGTGGAGCCCAGAGCCTCATGGATCAGTATCAGGCAAGCTGGGTTGCTCCAGGACTCCAGTTGAGGGAGCAGGAAGTGGTTCCACACATGATGCCACTCCCGCTCCCCTTTCCCCAGCTGGGGGAACAGCAGCACAGTGCTGCATGGAGTCTTTCTCCTCTCCTGCCACTCTGATTGGCCACAATTCCAGCCATTGAGAGTTGCATGGGGAGCAATGCCTGGGAGTGGTGGGGAGCTGCACCAGGAAAGCATATCCTGATCTCCCAAATCCTACATGCTCAGCCCACTCCTGTGCCCCCCTCCTGCACAGACCACCCCATATCCACATCACTCCTGTACCCCCTCCCATTCCAGATCCCCTACCCGCCTCCTGCAATCTTCCTCCCTCCTTCCCAGACCTCCACCCCCAAACTGCTCTTGCACCCCCTCCTACTCAGCCCCCCAACCTCAGTCTGTTTCTTGCACCCACTTTCCTACTAACCACCCACTTTAGCCTGCTCCTGCACCCTCTCTTCCACCCAGACATCAGATCTGCTCTCTGGCAGCCCCCTCCCCACACTGAACCCCCCCTTTTTGTCCCCACCCTGGACCTCCAGAAGGCTCTATCTGGCCTGGGGGAAGCAGCAGGAGGGGACTGTCACTGTAGATTTTCCAATTCTCAGATCAGCTACAGATTCATGAAAAATCCTGTTACTGAACTTGCAGTTTCAAGTGCTAGTCTGTCCCTCCTGGTCCCCTGCATGAGAGCATTCTTAGCCTGTGAACTCACTAAATTAAATGACTTACAGCTTGACATGCTCTAGACTTCTGTCTGTGACCTCAGTTCCAATGAATGGCAAGATACAGATCCTGTTCAGGACGATGACCTGTGAAAACTGTTGGCATTAATACAATTGTGATTTCAAAACCAGGAGGTAAATTTAGGGCATGAGACACAAGAGAGGGCATTCCAGCAGAGGCTTTTCACTCTGAGAAGAGGGTACCCTGCCTTGTGAGGCATATACAAGTTACAGGCAGGAAATACAGGAGTGGAGAAAATTAAGTTATGGTTTAATAGCTATGGATTCTCCCTATGCTAAATGGCACCTGCAGCCATATGGACTTGGTGTGTGACATTGGCCATGGCCGTGCTCTTGGTCAGAGAGAAGGGGCAGTTTGCCTTGGGTCACTAGAACAAATGGTGTTCCAACCTTACATGGTGGGACACAATGCTGCTAGTGTGCTATTTTTTTTCCATTGTGGGCAGAATAAATTTTGTTATGTGCACCATCATACAGGCAGATGTGCACCACCAGTAGAAACACATGCTGTCCACTCTCGGTGGCACCTAAATCTCTTGTGTGTGGCTACCCAGGCACTCAGCTTACAGAGAACGCTGAATGCCACTCTGTGAAATTTGGCCTGGAGGCCTCTTGGCCACACCAGATTTCAGGCTATGTCTGCACTAGACATAGAAGTCAACCGCTGATGGGCAATTTTAGCTACACCAATTGTGTAGCTAACATTGATTTAACCACAGTCAACTCCTATGTCTGTCCACATGGCAGAACGTTGACCTTCCTTATTCCTCACTTCTTGCAACCTTTACCCTGGCAGCATCATTTTGTGCATGTGTGAAATGAAACCCCAGAAGATGGACCTGCTGTAGTGTGGCTCTAGCCTCAGTGGTGCTTTTATCCTAAGTTAAAGTGAGAGTATTTTATTTTCTGGAGGTATCCCTGCCTATGCTGACTTGTAGCTGGCTGCCTGAGGCAATTGTGGGAAGGCCCTGGAGGACAATTGACCCTCAAGTTAGTCTGCTTCAACACTGCCCAAGTGGAACTGGCATCTGGGTTCTAGTCCGTTTGCTTATGCTGCTTGGCTGTCTCCACTCAGTGCAGATTTAGGGCACCAACATACTTGAGTTAGAAGATCTTGCGTGTTTCTGGGTCAGGGACATCATTTTAGTAAGTAAGAGCTTGTGAGCCAATTCCTTCGTGATGATGTACCCTTAGAATTTTGATCAAATGCAATAAATATTCATGACAGAACAGGGGACTACCATGTCTGCTGACTCTGTAAAGTAGGAAGAGAAAATGCACAGTCTGTTAATATCTCAGAATATTTCCAGCAACTGGCAAGAAAGCAGAATGGCAAAAATGGGAGCCTGTTTTCTCTGTGTTACTGCAGTGCTGTGCCTAAGTGTGAGGGCCGGAACCCAACCCAAAACTTTAGCCCCGGGGTGGCTAGAAAGCTTGAAGTCCCTTCCCCTGAGTGTTGGTGGAGGTGGAACAAGTCCTCAGCCCATCTGGGACAGGGATGCCAAGTCCTGTGAGCTCAGGATTCAACGGCAAATCAAAGAAGCTGGAGGAAGGTAAAACAGAGAGAGCCCCGGCGCTCCAGGCCCCGAGGCCCAACAGCCCCTGGGGCAGGCCAACATTGTGGCGCCACCCAGGCCTCGCCTGCCGCAGAAATTCCCGCCAGGTGGTAGCCGCGTCCGGGGAACGCGCCTGGCTACCGGAACGCGCGGCCGCCTGCCCGGGGCCTGTATGTCACAATGCAGCTGCCGCCGACCCCGGCAAACGGCCGAGAGCCAGCAGCGGCCGCGCCGCCCGCCGAGCCGTGACCCGCGCAGACACCCGCCAGGCTGGGGCCGCGTCATGCCGGCCGGCGCCCCTTCAGCCTCCGGAGCAGCAGCCGCCCGCGGCAAGAGGATGATATTTACAGGTAAATCACCGCGTCTCGGCCCCGCCGCGGAGTGCAGGGGGCAGCCGCGGGCCCTACCAGACCAGATCCCCTGGCGCTAGCGGAGAGGCTGTGGCAGAGCCAGTCGGGTACCGCTGCAGCTAACCCCATTGCTTTAGTCACACGACAAGCGATTATTTCCTACTCCCTTAGCAGCGGGAGCAATGTGTGGGCGGAACAACCCAGGACTTGCAAGACACCAATTCATGGGGTCCCAACCTTTTCACTATTAACTCCATTCAATAAAAAAGGAAACCACAACCTATAACAATGAATTAATCACACTGGAGGATATTTGATTTAAAAATACTTGATCTTAACTTTGCAATTTATTTAAAACTTATTTTCTATGATTATTTTTATTAATCTTTTATTTTTTCCCACAGACCACACTCCAGGTTGGGAACCACTGTGCTATGTATTATATTTTGTAATGGTGCTGCAGCTTTATTTATCAGTGGCTGTGTCTGCACTAGCCCCAAACTTCGAAAGGGCCATGCAAATGGCCATTTTGAAGTTTACTAATGAAGCGCTGAAATACATATTCAGCGCTTCATTAGCATGCGGGTAGCCGTGGCACTTCGAAATTGGCACGGCTCGTCCCGACGGGGCTTCTTTTCGAAAGGACCCCGCCTACTTCGAAGTCCCCTTATTCCTATGAGCAGATGGGAATAAGGGGACTTCGAAGTAGGCGGGGTCCTTTCGAAAAGGAGCCCCGTTGGGGCGAGGCGCGTCAATTTCGAAGTGCCGCGGCCACCCGCATGCTAATGAAGCACTGAATATGTATTTCAGCGCTTCATTAGTAAACTTTGAAATGGCCATTTGCGTGGCAATTTCGAAGTTTGGGGCTAGTGTAGACACGGCCAGTGTGTCTTAAGATCCAGTTTGAAACCCCTCTTCTTGTTCTTTTTTATTACATCACCTTTGCCCATCAAGTAAATGTCTCCCTTGTGCAACTGTAAGGACTTACTGTGTGTGTGAGAGAGAAACACACGCAAAGCAGGAATGTGAAATCAGCACTTCCTCAAGGGGAAAGCTTTTGTGCTCTGCTCAGCAGTGCTCATTGTTTATGGGGAAAAAGTGAGCCCTCAGCCTAGATATTAAACAAAAGCTGTGTCTACACTTGTTCCCAACTTCGAAGGGGGCATGGTAATCAGGGCCATGGGAGATTACTAATGAAGCACTGTGGTGAATACAAAAACACTTCATTAGGCTAATTCTCCCCCACAGCACCTTCAAAGCGGAAAACTTCAGAGTGCCGGCATGCGAGTAGCCCTGGGCACTTTGAAGTGCCCGCACTACTTCAAAATCCCTTTACTCCTCAAAACTGGGTCCCCAGGCAGAGGAGGCAGCAAACCCAGGGGAGGTCCAGATTAGGCCCAACCTGACCCCAGAACAGAGGCTGCAGGCCCAAAAGTTAGTCGCCAACTTCTCCTCAGTCTTCCCAGCAAAACCTGGTCAAACTCTCCTGGCTGTTCATCATATCCAGACCGAACCACAGGTTAAAATCCAGCAGACCCCCCAGTCCCTTCCCCAGAAGTTGAGAGAGGTGGTGAAGCAAGAACTCAGTCAATGCTGGCACTGGGGGTAATCAAGAATTCCTTCAGTGAACAGAAAAGCCCGCTAGTCCTAGTCCCCAAACTGAATGGCAGCACCCACTTTTGTACTGACTTCCAGAAAGTGAATGCAGTCTCTAAATTTGATGCCTGCCCAATGCCCCAGGTGGATGAGCTGCTCGATCATCTTGAGGAAGCAGAGTACATTACTACCCTCAAGTTAACAAAGGGCTGTTGTCAAATCTCTCTCCTGCTTGAGTCCAAGGAGAAGACAGGTTTCTGCTCTCCTTTTGGACTCTTTCAGTTCTGGATCATGCCCTTTGGGCTACATGGTGCTCTGGCCACAATCCAGCACCTCATGGACCGGCTTCTACATTCCCATAAACAATACACTGTGGCATATTTGGATGACATAGTCTATAGCCACAATTGGCAAACCCACCTACAACGTGTGGCTGCTGTATTGCAGTCCCTCTAGGAAGCAGGGCTGACAGTGACCCTGGCGAAACGCTGCCTCAGAAGGGATGAAATCTCCTACCTAGGCTACACCTTGGGGAAGGGAACAGTATGCCCCCTAGTGGGGAAAGTCCAATCCCTCAACGGTACACCCCTCCATCCTCAAAAAGAGAAGTATGTCAGTTCCTGGGGTTAGCTGGGTACTATCACTGCTTCATCCTGGGCTTCTCCTCCATCACCACCCCTCTTATTGACCTCAAGAAAGAAAGTCCAAGCTGTGTCCAGTGGACCCCAGCTTGTGAGGAAGTTTTCCAAGCCCTAAAGGCCCAGCTCTTCCGAGAACCGGTTCTGTACAGCCTGGACTTCTCAAAGGAGGTCTTGTTACAGATGAGTGCCTCGGATGTCAGAGTGGGATCTGTGCTCTCCCAAGTTGTGGGAGGAGAGGAACATCCAATTCTTTATATCAGTAGGAAGCTCTTCCCAAGGGAGAAGGCCTACTCGGTAATAGAGAAGGGAACCCTAGTAGCAAAATGGGCCATAGATTCACTCTGATATTACCTCCTAGGCAGACACTTTAGCCTTGTCACCGACCACTCCACTCTTCCCTGGCTACAGGTGATGAAGGAGACAAACCCCAGAATCAAGAGGTGGTACCTCTCCCTCCAACCCTCCTCCTCCTGGATACAGCATCATGTGGGAAACGATCATGCAAATGCCAACTTTTTCTCCTGGGGAGAGGGGACACAGTTGAGGTAGGGGTAGACTCCTATAGGGGTCTTAAGAGCAGGGATGTGTGAGGGAGTGAGAGGAAGGCCGGGCAAAACAGGGGTTAGACAGAGCCTGTTTACCTAATTAGCCCCAGCCCAGTTCACTTGGAGCCAGTATGAAAGGGGAGAAGCTAGCCTAGTTCAGGGCTAACCAGCCAAGAGGCAGGAGCTGGCTCTGGTGCATGCCAGGCCTGAGCCAGAGGTGGTACCAGGTCAGCTGCTGGAGGAAGGAGCCTCTGAACCCTTCCTCAGGCAAAGAATCCCAGCAAACCCTGCCCTTCAGAGGGGAGCTAGAGTCTTGGGGCTCCACACCTCGGGGCTCTAGGCTCAGCAAGGGGCCTAGCCACTAGGCCACCCTGCTATCAGGGGAACCATGTACAAAGACCATACCATCTGTGGAGAAGAGCACTGCATCCAAATGTCTGCATGAAAACTTCCTACTGGTACTAAAGACCTTTCTTAGCACTGCCATTTAATACATTACCAAACTGGATAGTTACTAGAAACACGTCTGAATTTTAAATGTCTGGAAAACAGCATACAGTGAAAAGGAGCAGGGATTAAACGGAGGGCTGAGAACATATTTGTATGTATTTAGTTTTGAAAAATGCCTCTTTAAATTCATCCCAAGAATCTACCTTTTATAATCACAGAAATAATACATATCTTGCAATTTGAATTATACAGATTTAAGTGATGGCTCAATTTCAGTGTATACCTATCCTTTAAAACAATTAATTGTAAAATCACTTAAATATTCACTTTCATTCTTGGGATTGAAAGGACTATAAACAAAATATGAACTGTAGAAAGTATTTCAGACACGGTACATGTATTCACTATGACTCTCAATTACATTTGGCTGTATTTTCTGTATTAGATTATACACTAATATACTTCTGCTACTGAGATATGGTACCAGTAAGAAAATATGAATAATGTGCATTTGCCTTTATGCCAGTGTAGATAAAGCCTAGTTGGCTCAATCCAGCCCCTATGCTACAGATTGGATTGGGATTTTTAGTACTCTGTAAATTCTTCATCCTTTGCATTCCAAACCTGTGTGTCATTCACAGCTATTAATTGAACCATGGAATTAGGAACACACTCACAAACATAGACCGTGGTTGGTTCTCTGCTACAGCCACAAATCTCAGGACAGCTAAGGCCCCAGGCCTCTAAGAAGAGCACCCCTCCCCCTGGCCATCCTTTATGTAGTCTCTCTCAGTGACTGCTCTTAAAATCGCCCATCGCCAGTCTGTCATTGTGGAAGGGAATGCTGGTAGGGTAGCATGTTTACCTTATGCAGGAAAGTGTCACACAGGAACAGCCATTCCTGATCCCCAATTCATGCAGCTCAAACACCATGGTGTACACATGGAGAGGCTTTTCTGGTGCAAATCTCCGGTGCTAATGCCAACTTAATTAAACCAAACCAGTTTTCAAATCAATTTAACAGGTGCAAATTTATTGGGCAGGCAAGGCGGCAATCTGATGATCCTTATATTTCTCTTTGGGTCAGGTGTTCTCAGACTGAGGTCCCTCTTATCTGAAAATGAATCTGTTACATTACAGAGGAACCAGAATTTATTGATCAGCCATGCAGGCTGCAATACCAAACTGTCCACCCAGGAACTTTCCATATGTCAAATCAGTGACAGAGTTGAGATTAACATTGAGGGCCTTGCTCCCAGATCCAGAGCTCATATTAGTAGACTGTGCCTCTCTCAAGGAAACTCTAATTCCAAAATGCATATTGTGGAAACAACAAATGAGCTTCACCTTGCACATGTATAGAGTTAAACTCAACATTTTTTACAAACATTCCACATTTTCATCCACACTTCCGCTCATTATGCCCTCTGTGGAAGTATTTTGGCCTTTGGATCTGCGTAGTGACAGATCTACTAGCCATTCCCATGAACCTGCCTCACCATGCCACTGAAATCTTCCTTCATATATAGTTTCTCTCTGTGGTCTGATCCTTTGTCCAGCAAACCGACAATTTTAGACTGTGTTTAGAATCTCCCGTGGCGTCAGGGGATGGATGAAACAGCATTTAACCTTAGGCTATGTCTACACTTAGCAAAGCAAGTCGACCACAGATAGGTTGATTCTAGCTATGCAATTACCGTAGCTAGAATTGGTTATCTGCGCTCAGCTAACTTGGCTGTCTCTACTGGGGAAGGTTGACAGGAGACCTTCCTTACGCCTCATGTCTTGGAAGGAGTACAGGGGTCGACTGCAGCCCCTGAGGGGTTGATTTTGTGTGTCTATACGAGATGTGTGAAATTGACCCTGAGTGGTTGATCTTCTGAGGTAGTGTAGATGTAGCTTCAGGGATGTTGTTTCATTCTGTCAGGAAACTCAACGCTGTATGGGTTTGTATTGATACTTGTACTTTATGAACTTTAAGGATAGAAATAGTATTTTAAAAAAGATAACATCTATTCTACTGAAAAGGAGAGGGCCACTAGAAAATGCTCATTTAACATACCATGGTGAGGCCTTGTCTATACTGGCATTTTCCTAAAAGTCTCCTAATATGATAATGCCACTGGTAATAGCTATAGCGGAGCTATTAACCTAACACCAGTGATAGGTTGGCCATTGGCCTTTTAATCTGTCTACAATACTGGCTCCTACTATTGTTACCATTGATGATGAAATGCCACAGTGGGAGGTTTTTAGAAAAGTGACAGTGTAGATAAAACCTAACTTGCTTAATCCAGCTCCTGTGCCAGAGCAGATGCTGCTGATCGTACTGACAGGGACTGAAAACTTCAAGATCTCTACCAGGCATTCATAAAACTTAATTACCTACCATGAGAATTAAAAAAAAAAATAGATTGACAGGGCCAGACAAATACCCAGAAACCAGCTACTTCAAGATAGGCCCAAGAAGATCAACAACAGAACACCACTTGTCATCACCTACAGCCCCCAAATCAAACCCCTGCAATGCATCATTAAAAACCTACAACCTATTCTAGATCATGATGCTACACTCTGGAGGGCCCTAGGTGACAGGCCTGTCCTCTCCTATAGACAACCTCCTAATGTAAGAAAGATTCTCACTAGCAGTCATAGACTACACCAAAGTAATACTAATCCTGGAACTTTTTCTTACAACAATCCCCATTGCCAGCTTTGCCCATATATTTATTCTGGGGACACCATCACTGTACCTAACCATAATAGTTACAAGATCAAGTGCTCATTCTCATGTACCTTGACCAGTATCATAATATGCCATTATGTACCAGCAATGCCCTGCCACTATGTACATTGGACAAACCAGGCAAACTCTTTGCCAAAGAAGGAATGGACACAGAGCAGACATCAGGAATCTCCACACACGTAAGCCAGTCAGTGAACACTTCAATGGAGTGGGCCCTTCTGTTAAAGACTTGAAAATTTGTGTCTTACAACAAAGAGACTTTAAGAAAAAGATTACATAGAGAAATTTGTGCTTTGGAATTCATATTCAAATTCGACACATTAACACTTGGTATGAACAAAGACGACAATTACTTCATGCGTTACAAGGACTGCTTCCCTTCCTTTGATGCTTGTAATTATCTCAGGCAGGACACTTAACATCTCCACCCCTTGCCCCCCTCCTCAGTCCTATGTACTTGATCTGTCAGTTTTTATTGCAATTTTTTTTGTACCTCTGTACTTATAGGTGTTAGTCTGTACTGGAAATGAGATTGATCTGATGAAGTGGGTCTGTCCCATGAAAGCTCATCACCGACTAAATCATTTTGTTAGTCTATAGAGTGATACATGACTGCTGTTTCGTTTTGTTAGAATACAGACTAACACGGCTACCTCTCTGTTACTTTTAATACCCTGAAAATGTTTGATCCTCTGCTAGGCTGGGTCTACACGTGCCCCTTCCTTTCGAAAGGGGCATGTTAATGAGCAGGTTCGAAAGATGCTAATGAGGTGCTGCAATGAATATGCAGTGCCTCATAAGCATAATGGCGGCCGCAGCGACTCAAAAGTGTGGCTTTTAGAATTGTGCGACGCCCGTGGAGATGGGACCTTCCAAAAGGACCCTCCCCAGTTTTCGAAAGCCCTTCTTCTTATCTGTGATCAGAAGAAGGGCTTTCGAAAACTGGGGGGGGTCCTTTCAGAAGGTCTCGTCTCCATGGGTGGCGCGCGATTCAACAAGCTGCACTTTCGAATCGCCACGGCTGCCATTATGCTGATGAGGTGCTGCATATTCATTGCAGCACCTCATTAGCATCTTTCGAACCTGCTCATTAACATGCCCCTTTCGAAAGGAAGGGGCACGTGTAGACCCAGCCCTACTGAAATCAGTAGCAAGATTCCTATTGGTTGCTCAGTTCAATAGGTACTGGATTGGAGCCCTAAATGCAATCTCCTAAGAGTAAATATTTTTCTGTGGAAAGCAGTCTTGTTAAGAGTCTAATCTTGGAAAGTGATCTTCACTCTTCATCTTGGCCATCTTTAATTTAATAGAGTTGTAACATCTTTGTTTGATGCAGGCAGTATTACCACACTGTTGTAAATGTTTGATTACTGTCCGGCAATTTCAGGACAAAAGCATTAGTCAAGGTTAAAGAGTCAAAGGGAATTTAATCAGAGCTTTAATTCATCTAAAAATGCAGTGTTTGCTTTTAGTAACACAGAATAATGAAGTGCTAGTACAGCAAGCAATACATTTCACATCATAACTTGCTGGCTGCCGTGGCTGGTAACTGTTACACAGTGTTAGACAGGTAGCAGAGTTAGTCTGTATCTTCAAAAACAACAGGAAGTCCTGTGGCACATTATAGGCTAACAGACATTTCAGATGCATCTGGTGAAGCGGGTCTTTGCCCATGAAAGCTTATACTTCAAAATCTGTTAGTTTATATGTTATACAGGTTTACCCTACTGTATCACTTTAGGATTAGCATAATTTTTGTCTTCATTCTGTAACTCGTAATATAAAAAGAAGTATCTTTTGTATTTTTGTTTTCTAGTATGGACATAGTATAGTATTACAAGGAGGATTTTGGCTCTGCTGCACTGAGCATGGATGTGCTTAAATGTCAGGCACTCTACCACCTAGTGGAATTCACAATCCTAAATTAGGTTTGATGCCTATCTCCACTGGTGTCATGAATCCTCTTGTGCATGTAAATAATTAATTAAATCAGGGGCTTCCAAACTGCGCTGTTATGTCTCAGCTGAGTGTTCTATCCATGGGATTATATACAGTGTGTCCCTCTAATGCTCTCTTTGGCTCAATTACTATTTAATTATTTATACTAAGTGGAACAGCTTCACCCAGGACGACCTAAGGGGGACCTATCTCATAATACCTTATAGCCCAGTAGGTTAGGACACTCCTCTGGGAGGTGGGAAACTTCAATTAAAATAACTGTTTTACATCAAACAGAGGAGAGAATTGAACTTGGGTCTCGCATGCACTCGGTGAGGGTCCAGCTATTGCAATAAAGTCTATTGGAGGGAAATGCACCATCCTCTTGTATTCTCTGGCTGTTTTGTGAGGGTTTAGACAGGCTCCAAGCACGTCTGCTGATTGGGCCCCCTAGGAAATGTAGAAAGAACTAATCCAGCTGGCTCTTACATGTGAGTCAGGAGCTGAGCTGTTAGTCGGTGTCAGAACTTCAGAAGTTATTAGAATTATTTGAGGTTCCAAAAAGCACGTGGGCAAGGGTGATCTGGTGAACATAGTTTACTTAGACTTTCAGAAAGGTCCTACACCAGTGACTCCTAAGCAAAGTAAGCAGTCGTGGGAGACAAGGGAAGGTTCTTTCATGGATCAATAACTGGTTAAAATATAGGCAACAAAGGCTACGTCTACACTGGAACTCTATGTCGAAATAGCTTATTTTGACGTAGCGAAATCAAAATAAGCTATTTTGATGCGTAGCGTCCACACATCCTCCAGGACTGGTGTTCAACATCAACATAGGAAAGCACTAGGTTTAAATGGGCCCTGCAGGGGAGCGTCTACACACAAAAGCAGCCCCTATCGGAATAAGAGGGCTAGGAAAGCCTGTGGACAGGGTCACAGGGCGGACTAGCCCTTCCAGGGCAACAGCAAGCTGCTCCCTTAAAGGGCCCCTCCCAGACACACTTGGCCTGCACAGCACAGGTCCACAGAGCTAACAACCGGTTGCAGACCCTGTGCACACAGCATGGACCCCCAGCAGCAGCAGGAGCCAGACGTTCACATGGCAGTCTCTGAGGCAGTGGCTGCCCTGCTCAGCGCTGCGGAGGAGGCTGCCCAGCACCTCCTGGAAGATGATCTGTCCTCCTCGGGGGATGAAGGAGCTGCCCCAGACCATCATGTGGCCCTCCTGGTCCCCCCCCACCCCGGGCACACTGCCGGCTATGGAGGTACCCCACCAGGACGGAGTGGTGGAAACACCTGGTCCTTGAGCAATGGGACAACGACTGCTGGCTCCGGAATCTCTAGATGAACCGGCAGACTTTCCTCAAGCTCTGCCAGTGGCCCACCGCTACCCAGCGGCACCAGGACACCCCTATGTGGAGTGCCCTTATGGTCGAGAAACCATTTGGCATCACTGTCTCGAAGCTGGCCACTCCAGATGGCTACCGATCCATAGGATCGCAGCTTGGTGTGGGCAAGACCACCGTCAGGGCTGTCGTCATGCAGGTAAGGGGACCCTGGGGGGGCACCCCTAGGGGAAGAGAGGAGCCTGGGGGCCAGCTTGGGGGAGGGCCAGGCACACCTTGCTCACCCTCATGGGTGCTCATGTCCTCCTCCTGCAGGTGGTCCACATGCTGAATGCTCGTGCGGCTCGGGGACCTGGATGCGGCCATCGCGGGGTTTGCCGGTATGGGGTTCGCCGACTGCTTTGGAGCACTGGACAGGACCCATGTCCCCATCCGCACCCTGGAGCACAGCGGAGGATGCTTCCTGAACAGGAAGGGCTACCACTCGGTGGTCCTCCAGCCCCCGAAAATCATGGCCACCAAGGGAGACTTCCCCTGTATATCTAAAAGACCCCCGACTATATCAGCCGCTGGAGACTTTCCCCAGGCTGCTGCCAGCTCCTGAAAAACCTAGCTGCCAAGGGAGACTTCCCCTGGATGGCTCAAAGACCCCCGACTGTATCAGCCGCTGGAGACTTTTTTTCAGGCAGCTGACAGCCCCTGAAAATCTTGGCCGCTGAGGGAGACTTCCCCTGGTCAGCTGCAAGGCCCACGAATAGCTGCCAGCCCCCGCACTGTCCTAGCCACCAAGGGAGACTTCCCCCACCCGGCTCCAGGACCCTCACCATGCACAAGCTGCCTGGCACCTTGTGCAGCATGTCCTTTTATTGGTCTCGGTCAAGCCATGTGATTCATCTGGGCGTGGGGAAGTTCCAAACTCTGTGGAGCCTCTGGAGGGAGGGAAAGGAGGAGATGTGGCAGTCAGGACAAAATGTAAATGGCTGAAGAGAAGTTTCTCATCCTATTATAGAAGCACGACCCCCACCCACAGCCTAGCCACTACATGGTGCAAGGGAGGGAAGGGGCAGTGACTAGCCCTGGGCAGGGGCTAGCACCAGGCAGTGCAGAAGTAAAAAGAACGCTAGCAGCGGTAGGCACAGAACCACAGCCCCCACAGTGGCTAATAGCAAAGAAAGAAAGATTTTGCAGCCTCTCATACAAACATAACCCTACTGCCACAGGCTTCCTGGTGCTGTATTGAAATGGTCTTACTGTTGCCTAATTCCTCCATACCTGAGAGCAGTGAAGAGGGAAGAGGCCAGAACAGAGAACTGTGGGGCATTGTGGGGTATATATGGGACTTCTCTGGAGACCAGTGGTTTCAGTTTAAAGACATGGCACTTCCTCACTACTCTTCATTCCAAATTTTAAATTCAGACTGAACACTGCACCTGTCAGGTTAATACAATATTATGATATTGAAATAATGTTGATTTCAGTGCTCCATAAATCAAGCTAATGGAATTTACAGTGAAGACAGGCACTTGGTAAAATTGGGCTAAATGCCTTAAGATCAATATTATCTCATAGGCTGTTTCTACACAGGCAAGATCTTCTGGAAGAATGGTGCCTTCTTCCAGAAGATCTAAGGAGCATCTACACATGCAAGGTGCTCTTCCAGAAGAAATCTGGAAGAAGGTACTCCCTCTTCCAGATTCTGTACTCCGCTGCAGAATCAGGAAGAGGGCCTTCTTCCGGAAGAATCTTCTGGAAGAAGGCATGTGTAGAAGTTCCTGGACCGCTTCTTCCGAAAGAAGCGGTCTTCCATGGTGGCAACCTGGTGGAGAGCAGGGCCGCTCTAGACACCTCCAGCGGGCCTCTATAGTCTCCAGGTCCTGCAGCTTTTAAAGCTGCAAGGACCCGGAGACCCTGTGGTAGGAAGCTGAGAGTGGGCAACAGGCAGCACGTGCAGGGCTGCCTGCCACACTCCCCCGAGGTCCCGCACTGCCCAGCGAGCCCTTACCTGCAGAGATGGCCAGCAGGCCAGCACCCTGCATTGCTCAGGAAAGTTGCAGGAACCCAGATGAGGGCAGCCAAGACCCAAACCGGGCTCCAAAATGGAGGGCCCCCTCTTGGACTGAGCCAGAGCTCCAGGACCTCCTGGGGCTCTGGTGTGATGAAGAGGTCCTCTGGGACACCAGCGGGCACCAGAGGAATATCCCAGCTTTTGCCCACCTCGCCCAGGGCCTGTCTGCCTGTGGCCACCCCTCCCGGACACCAGAGCTAGTGAGGTGTAAGGTGAAGGAGCTGCAGCAGGCGTACATGCGGGCCTGGGACAGCACCTGCAGATCCGGCCGTGCCCCTGCCAGCTGCCCCTTCTACTGGGAGCTTTGGGACCTCCTAACTGTGGATGACGCCTCTCCACCCCATTGCCACCATGGAGATAGCCACACCCGAGCCCCCTGCCGCACCAGAGGAGGAGGGACCTGCCACTGTGGATATCCCATCTGATGGGGAGTCCACAGACGGATCCCTTGTCATCGCGCTGCCCTCTACTGCTAGCAGCCAGGCTCCCTCCAGTCAGGCATCACCCGACATATATGAGGCCACCTCGGGTAAGTGCGCAGAGTGGCAAAGCACAGTGGTGGGAGGGAGACACCTCGGCCCAGGCCCTGAAGCCCTAAAGTGCCTCCCCGGTCAGGGCCCAGGGCGCACCCATGCCTGCAGGCCGCACCCGGCTCCCTCTCCCATGGAGCACTCCCTCAGCATGCTGAGGCCTCCCAGGGCAGCACAGCCGCATCCGGAACCCCCCATGGCTGAGCCCCCGCCAGCTCACAAGCCCATTGTCAGGGTGGGCCACCATGGACAGCGCCCCGGCTGTGGCATCATGCCACAGGGGCTGCGGCGGCAAGTGCACACAAGCCCGCACAGCAGCCTCCCCTGGCACATGCCTGTCCTGTGGGTTCATGGAGGGTGTAACCAGCTGGGGAGACTGGGGCCATGCCACCCAGGTCCCAGATGTGGCACTGACTCCCCCCTCTATCCCCACCCTCTCTTTCTTAACAGTGGTACCATCCGAGGGCTGGGGCAGCCGGATGAGGAGCCTGGGGCCTGCCAGCCCCATCCAGGCCAGAGGACCCAGAAGCCAACTATCTGGGCCTGCACCAGGCCCCCCGCGCAGCGGCCATGGGTGCGTTGGACCAGATGCAGCCGCTGCAAGGATGAGGTCACGGCCTACACTGTGGCCCTCCGCCACCAGAACACCCTCGCCGAAAGGCGGCTGGCCCTCGATGAGGCCGAGCTGCAGTTGAGGCGGGACACATGGAGGGAGGTGGTGGGGATGCCAGCGGGCCAGCCCCCAGTTGTTCCCCTGGTGGTCCCCCCGGAGGCCTCCCCTGCATTCCCCTGCCCCTGCTGGCCCCTCAGCTGCTCTCGTCCCCACAGCCCATGACCCTGAGGCCCTGGCCACCCTACTGCTGCCGGGCCTGCCTGATGCTGCACTGAGGGACCTCACAGCATGGCTTGTGGCTCCGGTGGGACCTGTAGAGGGTCCGCTGAGCCACAACTCGCCCCCTTCCGGCTCCTCTGCTGAAGCTGGGCCAGGTGCTGACCGGCCCTACCTGCCAGTGCTTCTGGCCCCATCAGTGCCCTGCAGGGGACTGCGCACCTGGGGTGGGAGGGACACCCGCGGGTGCCAGGGCTTGCTGCCTTCCACCCCTGTCCCTTGAGGGCCCCCACCATTCCTGCCCCAGTTCCTGTCCAAGTTTAATTGCCCCTGCCCCCTTACCCCCATGTATATAGTTTGCTCCATATGAAGTTTTAGTTGTTATATTTGTATTATTCCCTACTTACTATTTATATTGGTCACTGCTGTTAAAAGGTGAGGGTTAAATACATGTTTACATTTAGCACCCCCCCATGTCCCTGATTACTGTGGGGAAGGGTGGGGGGATGGGAGGCGGGGTGTGTGTGCATGGGGGTATGTGTAGTGGGGACCTGTGGGAAGGGGTGCAGGGGTTAGTGGTCCCCTCGGCTGAATGCCTCCCAAAGTGCCTTCCAGATCCGGAGCCCATCACGGTCAAGCCGCTTGTCAGGGGCTGCAGTGGGCTGCTGGTAGCATGGGGGCCACCTCCACCATCCATCCCTGGGGCAGGGTCCCCTCATGTGCCTCAATGAGGTTGTGGAGCGTGCAGTAGGTGGCCATGACCTGCGGGATGTTCTCCATCCCCACATCGAGGCACATAAGGAGACACCTGAACCATGCCTTCAGACGGCTGAAAGTGCACTTGACAGCATACCAGCCCCTTGTGAGCCGGGGGGTTAAACAGCTCCTGGGAGGGTCTGAGGTGGCCCATGTATGGGCACATCATCGAGGGCTGGAGTGGGTAGGCCAGGTTGCCCACAAGGCAGAGGGGCATCACGACGTTCCTGACAGTGTGCTGTCATTGGCCGCGTCTACCCGTGCACGCTACTTCGAAGTAGCGGCGCCAACTTCGAAATAGCGCCCGTCACGGCCACACATGTTGGGCGCTATTTCGAAGTTGAAATCGACGTTAGGCGGCAAGACGTCGAAGTCGCTAACCCCATGAGGGGATGGGAATAGCGCCCTACTTCGAAGTTGAACGTCGAAGTAGGGCACATGTAGACGATCCGCGTCCCGCAACATCGAAATTGCGGGGTCCGCCATGGTGGCCATCAGCTGAGCGGTTGAGAGACGCTCTCTCTCCAGCCCCTGCAGGGCTCTGTGGTCACCGTGTGCAGCAGCCCTTAGCCCAGGGCTTCTGGCTGCTGCTGCCGCAGCTGGGGATCCATGCTGCATGCACAGGGTCTGCAACCAGTTGTCGGTTCTGTGGATCTTGTGTTGTTTAGTGCAACTGTGTCTGGGAGGGGCCCTTTAAGGGAGCGGTTTGCTGTTGAGTCTGCCCTGTGACCCTGTCTGCAGCTGTTCCTGGCACCTTTATTTCGATGTGTGCTACTTTGGCGTGTAGACGTTCCCTCGCAGCGCCTATTTCGATGTGGTGCTGCCCAACGTCGAAGTTGAACGTCGACGTTGCCAGCCGTGGAGGACGTGTAGACGTTATTCATCGAAATAGGTTGCTACATTGAAATAAGCTATTTCGATGTAGCGTGCATGTGTAGATGTAGCCATTGAGGCACACATGTCCTGGCCTCCATCCTGCAGAACAGGTCAGAATTCCACAGGATCCGCGCATCATCTGCCCTGCCAGCCAACATAAATGTCTGTGAACTTCCCACGGGCATCCATCTACATCTATGTAGCAGCCCTATTTTCAAATAAGATAGTCCAGAGTAGCTATTCTGAAAAAAATTAGGAAGAAAAGTGCTTTTGAAATCAGGGCACCATTTGAAAGGGACCCTGGCTGCATGGCTATTTTTAGTTTGCAATCAGCACTTTCAATGGGCTGGGTGGCTGTTATTATGCAAATGATGTATTGAATATTCATATCAGTGCCTAATTTGCATTTCTGAATGGCCATAATTTAGTCTGCACACATATAGCTTATTTTGAAATAGCTATTTCTAAAGTGCCATCCCATGTCTTAACAGCACCTATTTCAAAACAGTTATTTCGAAATAGATGCTATTCTTCCTGTAGTGAGGTTTACCAATTTCAAAATAACACACCCACTATTTTGAATTGATTTCAAAATAGCATGTGTGTTGTATAGAAGACAGAAAAGTTTATTTCAAAATAACAGCTGTTAACTCGAAAAAAACTTGGCTCTGTGGCCAAAGCCTCACAGCCCACTGCTCTAGTCCCTGTTTGTTGAACTAGAAGTTTTGCCACAGTAGTTTTTCCTAATATGTATAGCAAGCTCCTGAAAAAGTCTAGCAGTGGCCCTTGGGGCCCAAATTATGACATTTACAAGTGCAGTTCTGATGGTGTTTTGAAGGGCTGAAGGAAACATTTTGTTGGGCAGGCCCTAATTCTAAGACAAGGGTAGTAAAATCCTGCTCTCTATCAGAGAATAATGGTTTGCTTTGCTCCACCTTATGGCCTCTTTTGCAAGAGTTAAGGTTTTAGGAACATGAAAAAGTAGTGCCTGCACAAAATAATTTTTCTCACCTGGGAGCAAAATGTAACTGAGATAGAATCATAGAAATGTAAGGCTAGAAGGGACTTGAGAAGTTATTTAATCCAGCCCCACAGCCCTGATGCAGGTCCGTGTAAAGCTGTCCTTTTAGATTAAGCCCATTTCTGTTTGTCCTACCTTCAGTGGACATGAGTACTGTCCTCTTCATAATAGCCTTTGACAAATCTGATACAGCTGGAATGAGCATGAACTACTCGTGTGTAGCTCTTTAAAAGCTGGTGCACTAAAATAATTGAGAAAACAAAGGATGGAACAACACACACACTGAAATAGGAAGAAAGGTTTGAGATAACCTTCAGTTCTAAATAACCAATTTTTAATATTTTTTCCTAAGGCCCAGATGCTATTCGTGATTACAGAACAAAGCTGCCTGAGTATACTCGCTACATCGGAGCAACCACTCCAGCACAAGGAGCCACCGGTGACCTTGAGTACATGTGGCGGACTGCCCCCTGGACAACATCTATACTACCCCACAAATGTTACTGTCCTGGACAAATTGGCTGGGGAGTAAGAGAATTTAGCTATCTCAACAGAGGAAATCTGCTCAGTGGCATGCAGATTAAGGTAACTACTCAAATATTTCTCCAGAATTTTATCTGATGCCAGCTAGATGACAGCTAGATGACATGTCTTGCTTTGTAAAATTATGCTTTTTGATTGTATTACAATACTAATTGGACAATAAGATAGAACACATGTATATGATAAAAAGGGCACCGTTTTTAAGATCACAAACAATCAATGGTTACAACAAATGTATGAAAGTGATGGTACTTGAAATTATACGGAGCATTCAGAAATCATAGCTTTCATGAAACAAATTAAATGGGAAAGTTGTGTTGTATCATGTAGGCTACGTCTACACTAGCCAAAAACTTCGAAATGGCCATTTGCATGGCCGTTTCGAAGTTTATAATGAAGCGCTGAAATACATATTCAGCGCCTCATTAGCATGCGGGTGGCCGCGGCACTTCGAAATTGACGCGGCTCTCCGCCGCGCGGCTCATCCAGATGGGGCACCTTTTCGAAAGGACCCCGGCTACTTCGAAGTCCCCTTATTCCTATCTGCTCATAGGAATAAGGGGACTTCGAAGTAGCCGGGGTCCTTTCGAAAAGGAGCCCCATCTGGATGAGCCGCGCGGCGGAGAGCTGCGTCAATTTCGAAGTGCCGCGGCCACCCGCATGCTATTGAGGTGCTGAGTATGTATTTCAGCGCTTCATTAGCAAACCTCAAAATGGCCATTTGCATGGCCATTTTGAAGTTTTTGGCTAGTGTAGACATGGCCGTAGACGTGCAAGACAGCCATGCAAAATATTAGCATCTTAAATCAATTGAGCCTAGGTGTTTGCAGACATCAACCCACACTCATGAAAGCTTGGGAAACATTTTCAAAAATGTGTACCTGAAGTTAGGCTCTCAAGTGCATATAGAAGCCTAAATAAATGGCCTGATTTTAGGCAATGTTGCAGGCACAGCATTTATTACTGCTGTTAGCATTAGACATCCATTTTTGAAAATTTTGACCTTAATGGATATGCGCTGAATTTTAACACCTTGCTGGGAAACTGACCACTCAGAAGTGTAGAAGGAAGAAGGGACCAGAACAGCTGGGACAAGCTAACTTTAGGATGGAAGTTTCCCTTACAAGAGTTAGAAGGTTCACTTAAGGGTTTGAGATTAAACTTGAGCTTCAAGGTAGACCACTTCTAAATACCATAAAAAGAATGGTAGGAATGAGTTTCTGAATATTTCTTTCAGAATCCTGCCAGATTTGCACAGGTCTAGTACTCACTACCTCTGAGAACTCTCTTAATGCTTTTGTGGTGCTCAGCCTTTTGGAGAGCAGAAATAGACTAAACAATGAGAAGTCCTTTGGCACCATAGACAAACAGATTTTTTGGAGTGTAAACTTTTGTAGGCAAAGACTACACTGCACGCATCTGATGAAGTGGGTCTTTGCTCACAAAAGTCAGTCTGTAAGGTGCCACAGGACTTCTCATTGTTTTTGCAGATACAGATGAACACAGTTACCCCTCAGGTACCTGAAATAGAGACTAGAATCTCCAGACATTCTTGAGCTTGCATACCTCCTCTCTGGGCGCTATTGAAGTCATTATTGGGACACTTGACATATGGAAGGATTGCAGGAGAATGCCCTCAGTGTTCAATTTTTGCAAACTAGTTTAGTTTATATAGCCTCCTAAAATAAAAGTCAATTAACATAGTTAATCTCCCCCAAATTTTCAATTCTGAGTATATGAATTCTTATTCAATTCATGGGGTCTCTTTGTTTTCACGTTCCTCCACTGGATGCAGTTTCTTTCCCCACCCCTCCTCATTATTGTCGAAGGGAACAGAAACAAAGGATGGAAGAGCCTGGCCTGATCCTTCTTCCGACGCCTGGTGAAGAAATGCTGTAAGGGGGCAGCTCCCCTGGTTCAGCCCCTTCCCACCCAGATGACAACAAGGAGGAAAAGGTGGCCCCTCCAACCTTTATTCCCTCCCCGCAGGAGCAGCGTGTATACACAGACACAGCTGAAAAGATAACAGATTATTTTCTTTGGTGGATAGGTAGGAACTGTCAGGGTCTGTCTACACTAGCCGGCTACTTCGAAGTAGCTGGCACAACATCGAAATAGCACTCGTCGTGTCTACATGCACCATTTATTTTGACGGGGAGCACTTGTGTGTATAAGATCCTGAATTATTTGGGCATAGGAGCCTTCCTGGCACTATTGCCCTAAAGAAGAAGGAGTAGCGGGGTACAAGCTACAGCATCATGTTTAACCGCTCAATTCAATCTACAGTAATAGGGGGATAAGACCTCAATCATCTGGGCCAGGAAACAGCTGCATAAAATGCACAGTTCACACCCTATGCTGGTTTATCTCCTTTGCTCTCTTGGGCTGCGTCTACACGTGCACGCTACTTCGAAGTAGCGGCAGTAACTTCGAAATAGCGCCCGTCACGTCTACACGTGTTGGGCGCTATTTCGAAGTTGAAATCGACGTTAGGCGGCGAGACGTCGAAGTCGCTAACCCCATGAGGGGATGGGAATAGCGCCCTACTTCGACGTTCAACATCGAAGTAGGGACGTGTAGACGATCCGCGTCCCGCAACATCGAAATAGCGGGGTCCTCCATGGCGGCCATCAGCTGGGGGGTTGAGAGATACTCTCTCTCCAGCCCTTGCGGGGCTCTGTGGTCACCGTGGGCAGCAGCCCTTAGCCCAGGGCTTCTGGCTGCTGCTGCTGCAGCTGGGGGTCCGTGCTGCATATACAGGGTCTGCAACTAGTTGTTGGCTCTGTGTATCTTGCACTGTTTAATGAAAGTGTGTCTGGGAGGGGCCCTTTAAGGGAGCGACTTGCTGTTGAGTCTGCCCCGTGACCCTGTCTGCAGCTGTGCCTGGCTCCCTTATTTCGATGTGTGCTACTTTGCCGTGTAGACGTTCCCTCGCTGTGCCTATTTCGATGTTAGGCTGAGCAACGTCGAAGTTGAACATCGACGTTGCCGGCCCTGGAGGACGTGTAGACGTTATTCATCGAAATAGCCTATTTCGATGTCGCAACATCGAAATAAGCTATTTCGAAGTTGGGTGCACGTGTAGACGTAGCCTTGCTGTCTAGGATCTATATGGCATGAACTTGGCAGATATTAGTGGAACCCAGAATTGGGTTTAACAATTGCTCTCTGCCCTCCTTCACTGCCTCTTTGCCTATGACAAAGAAGCAGCTAAATTTAGTCTAACCTCTGTAACAGGTTTATTCCTTTATCAGAGAGCCATTAATAGGATGACCATTTTAAGCATAGAGATCAATACACAACTGTTTTTCCTATAACAGTTTTCTTATTTTACTGGATACTTCTAAGTCAGCTTCTTCTGGAACTAAACATGATTTTGAACTTCTTTCCCATATAGAATCAATAACATACATGGATTCTATGTCTCTCTCCTAAATGCCATATAGTCTTCAAATAATTTCAGATCCCTCATTTCTGATCTGCAGATGTTGCTGTCAATACAAATCATATGTATAAAGAATATCTTTGGATTGTAGATATGAAACTAGCTTTTAAAGCACCTTTTAAAGAATCAGACAGCTCTGTTGCTGCGAGTTTTCATTTCACTTAAATATTATTTACTTTCTTTTGCATCACAGAAGTTCGTGGTTAAATCAGATACACTAACCAGGCATACAAGACTTCAGTCTCTTTGATAACCAATTCTGTTGTCAAAGTGGTGCTGGCTGACTCCAGCTGTTCTGGTGCTGTAATGTTTCTGAAAATGAAAACAAACTGGGCTTGTCTACACTGCCACCTTCCTTCGAAGGAAGGATGGTAATTAGGGTGTTGGGAGTTTACTAATGAAGTGCTGCGCTGCATATGCAGCACTTCATTAAGCAAATTCCCCGCCCCAGCAACTTCGAAGTTTTAAATGAGGAGTAAAGTTTTACAAGGAGTAAAGGGACTTTGAAGTTGCCCCGGCACTTCAAAGTACCAGTGGGTGAGCCGCAGTTAGACGTGTGCTGGTACTTAAAAGTTTAAAACTTCGAAGTTGCTGCAGGGGAGGATTTGCTTAATGAAGTGCTACGTGTGCAGTGCAGCACATCATTAGTAAACTCCCAACACCCTACTTACCATCCTTCCTTCGAAGGAAGGTGGTAGTGTAGACGAGCCCACTGTGTTTCAAAGAAGAGCCCTTCATGTTCGCATTGGCTACATCTACGCTTGGCCAAAACTTCGAAATGGCCATGCTAATGGCCAAATTAGAGAATACTAACGAGGCACTGAAATGAATATTGAGAGCCTCATTAGCATGCTGCTGGCTACAGCACTTTGAAAGTGCCGCGTTTTGACAGCGCACGGCTTGTGTACGTGGGGGTCCTTTTCGAAGGACCCTGCCAATGTTGAAATCCCCTTATTCCTATCAGCTATTCCCTGTTCCCCCCAGCCCTTAATACTGCCGGAGTGCGGCGTCACTGCTGCTATGACAGCTGTGGTAGATGAAGCCCTTCAGCTGATAGGAATCAGGGGATTTTGACGTTTGCAGGGTCCTTTTGAAAAGGATCCTCATGTAGATGAGCCGAGCGTGAGTGAAACACAGCACTTCCGAAGTGCCGTGGCCGGCAGCATGCTAATGAGGTGCTGAATATTAATTTCAGTGTCTCATTAGTATTCTCTGATTTGGCCATTAGCATGGCCATTTTGAAGTTTTGGCCAAATGTAGACACGGCCATTGTAGATAGAAACCTCCAAACCTATATTCCTGTTGCCATCTTTGTATCACAGAAATGAGCTGAAAACTATGCTGCTTCTAAATGGCCAGCTGGGGTGGGATGAGAGGGGGAGAAGGGTGCAGTTGCCCAGGGGTGCATCAAAAGGGCCCTGGGCTTCACCTACCATAGCTGTCATAGCAGCAGTGATGTGGCACTCTGACAGTACTAAGGGCTGGGGGGTGGGCACTGTGTGCTACAAGTGGTGCTGAGGGCCAACTGCCCTCGGTTCTGCCCCTTCTGGGAGCTTGGAGTCAGCATTCCCCCATTGCCCAGGGGCCAATGGAGGCAAACCTGTTTTAGAGCCGGGCAAACCTGTTTTAAAGCCAGATATACTGCCAAATTCTGTTCTGTTCTACCAGGGTAAATATTCAGTAGCTTAATTATTTTGGATTTGCTGCCATGCAGCTGAGGGCAGAATTCATCCCTGAAACTTCTTCTTCTTCTTAGTCATGAAATATTTTGCTTTATAAACCACATAAACTAGGGAGTCACATATTTTATAGTCTGTATTGGTTGAGCTCATTCCACACACCTGGCTGGAGCGTCTCACATTCCTGCATTACACTTCACAAGCTTCCCATGTGCCACCCACCCATCCCCCAGGGGCTCAGGGGGCTCTCTGCAATTATCCACAGTATCTCCCATGCTAAACCTTCTGTGTGCCACTTGTCAGGCTCCCAGCAGGAATGGAGGGGAAGAACTAGAAAGAACTTGACTGTTTCCTTTCTCGTGGTCAGTGATATTTGTGGATATTGAGCCAGATTCTCTTCTGGCCCTCTGATCTGTCCTTCAGAATGGTAGTTGTTTATGCACCTATGTAAACACAATTTATTTTGACAAGTAACACTTAAGTGGTAACCCTAGAGCTTACTCCTGGTTTACCTGATGTAAGTGAGACAACTATTGCCTTTGTTTGTGTTACTATTCGGAATTATTCTGCTTTGCTGTCTTTTTGTGTGTTTTGAATTTTCATTCTGGTTTATTTTGTTTTCTATGAATTGCTGTTGCCATAGCAGCTAGACTTATAAAAATCTGTCAATAGAACAAATTTCATGACAGTGTTAGCACTGTAATGTTGCTGAAAAAGAAAACAAGCATTAAGTGATGGCAACCTAATTGCCCTTTGCATTACTGTCACCAATGTCTTATCAGCTACTAACACAAAAAACTCAAAACTTGAACCAAAATAAGAACTTAATTACGGTTGCCAACTCTGACTGAAGCTACTTCAGGATATTCCTTTCCACTCCCCATATGGTCTAATGTCATTTTCTTATTGCACCCACTTAAAATTTCCAGGATTACTTTTAGTGGTCACAAGGAGAGTGATGCCAAATCCAAGAGTCTCCAGGCCAATCCTGGAGGGGTTGGAAACCCTAGCAATTCATACAAACCATTCTTCAAGGGCCTACTGTCAGACCCTGTAGCTTGCTGAACTTTGGTTCTGACAGAGCTCTAAGGGGAATAAATTCTGTTGGTGGAGGCCCCTCACTGGAGAAAAGCCTACCACTGGCATTCAACCCTGGCAAGGTCTCACCCATGAGCCAACAATACCTCTTTATAGACACTACCTGTGTGTCCATCACGATGGTGTTGAGGCCCCAAACAAGAGTCACTAGTACCAAAAGCTGCTTATCTAATTAAGACACCTATCACATGCCTTAACCTGGTCTAAGCATACCCCATACCTCAGTAAAGATAAAAACAGAAAGCTAGATGATAAATCCTTCAGAAGAAGGATTGTTATTTTCTGTTTCCCACCACAGTGGGCCCTGTCCCAACTGGGGCTTTAGAGTGGCATCATAATTTGAATATTTAATTTTTATTTTATTAAATATTTAATATAATTAATATTCACTGCTATTGTTATTACTATAAATCGTCACTTATTGTTGCCCCAGTTAACCTTGTTTTGTTATGCTGTTTATCTGTTACAGCTTGTGCTCATGTGAAGTTTTGCAAAGCTCCCTTTTATTGTCCTTTGTCCTCATGCTTTTTCCAGTACTTGCAGGATGTTCTGGAAGAGCAGCCTGTGCTTGTGGGGGTTGAGGACCAGGGTGGGCGGCAGCCCCTTCTCAGCATCCCTAAGTTCCCTGTAAGACACGTTGTTCTGCCCCTCCCCCATTGCTGTGCTGCTCCTGTCTTCTGGCTCCTGCTTGCTGCGCAGAGGAGTGGGGAGGTGGGGTGAACAAAGGGGTACTGATGTCAGAATATCACCCCCATCCTGATTAAGCACCCCACTCTGTACCTCATCTCCACAAAGCAGGATACCACAACTGGAGATTCTTGAGTCTGAAATTCTTGATCTACAATACTGTTTAAAAGGGCAGTGTACTTGAATTTAGTTCAGTGTATTTAAAGGAGCAATGTGCATATGCCTCTCTTTCTTACACACACACGCACAGAGTACATCTCTCTCTCACACACAGAGGCTATGTCTACGCTACTGCAATCTGTCAGTAGAAGTTACTGTTGGAGGAGATCTACTGGCAAAACTTCTGTTGACAGATTGTGTCTACGCAGAAAAACAGATCGAAAGAGCAATCTGCTCTGTCAGCAGAGAGCAGCCAGACTGCCCGTTCCTCTCGCAACATAACGGCTGACCAGAAGCTCTTCATGGTGAACTACAAACCCTGTCTGTTGCCAAAAGGGCCCTGAAGCATTTACGTGGCTATTTTGTCAACAGAACTCTGTAGAGAGAAGTGTTATTCCTCAACGCAGAGAGGGATAACACTGTCGGGGAAAGAGCTCTGTTTTATGGAGACTGTCAAAAAAACACCTTTTATGTGTAGATGCTGCCTGAGTTCTGTTGACAAAAGCCCAGTTTTATCCACAAAACTCTGTAGTGTAGACACAGCCACAGTGTGTGTGTCTGTCTCACACCACATCCCTTGGCACTGTGCAGCTGTGCATGCACTATGAGATAGTGTGGATTCATCATCATGTCCAGTTTCTGCAGGGAAGCATTTACAGCCATTGCCATGCATCTCTTGTGTTTACTCTGTCCTGTTTCAGTCCATGCTACATCTAGAGTGTGAGGCTGTATTAAGAACAACCCTTGAGGCCTCTCTGAGCGCTAGTTCATCATTTAGTTCTAAGACATTCTCTGGGGAATATTCCACCCTCTGACACCATCACCTCAGCCAAACTTCACAATGATCATTGCTGTGTGCAGTACTAAACTGTTTGTTAAAATCCATTCAACAAATATTCTGTATAAGTATATACTGCCTTTTGTCTGCTGAATTTCCCTGGAACTTACTCCTCTCCTATTTACATAATTCTCCTGGGGAAATTGGATTTGCTTCAATAAGCATTTTTCAGTAGCATGACTACAATGTGAAGTTAAGAGTTACTGTACCTCTGTGCCTGTATACTTAGCTGTTCACGTCTTCCAGGAGGGATCATCAAAAAGGGCTCTCTCTCCAGGTCTCCTTCCTGTCTCACTCAGAAGCAGGGGGTGGGTGTGCCTGCTGCACGGCATAGTAGCAGCCAGCCAGGGAAGTTGGAGCTCCTTACGGTGTCCCTCTGGATACAGCACTCTGGGCAAAAAGCATAGTTTACCTGGCCCTAGGATCTGCCCTGCAGAGCGGTTGTTGTTTATGAACCCCCAACAGCGTATCTGAGACTGGAGTCTGTGCCTTATGATTGTGTACCTGTCTCAAAGATATTTTTATGGGAAAACTGAGATGGGGTGTACTGGCTCAGGAAGCTTTCCTGTAAGACTTAGAAGACCTGTGTCTTATGTTTGCATTTAGTGGCTTCTGAACAAGCCAGTAAGGAGGCACAGAGGGAAGGCTGGACAATGGATGCTGGATCTGCAGTTACATGACTCCAGTGGTCCTAACAAGGAGCATAAGTGAGGATAGGGGCAAGTAGGTGGGCAAGCGGGGAAAAGTGAAGCATAAAGGAAACTGTAGCTGGTCTGCTGACCCATAGCATGGAGTAACAACCTGCACCATACTAGGGATGTAAAATTATCCCATTTAAGCTGCGTCTACACGTGCACGCTACTTCGAAGTAGCGGCAGTAACTTCGAAATAGCGCCCGTCACGTCTACACGTGTTGGGCGCTATTTCGAAGTTGAAATCGACGTTAGGCGGTGAGACGTCGAAGTCACTAACCCCATGAGGGGATGGGAATAGCGCCCTACTTCGACGTTCAACATCGAAGTAGGGACGTGTAGACGATCCGCGTCCCGCAACATCGAAATAGCGGGGTCCTCCATGGCGGCCATCAGCTGGGGGGTTGAGAGATACTCTCTCTCCAGCCCTTGCGGGGCTCTGTGGTCACCGTGGGCAGCAGCCCTTAGCCCAGGGCTTCTGGCTGCTGCTGCTGCAGCTGGGGGTCCGTGCTGCATATACAGGGTCTGCAACTAGTTGTTGGCTCTGTGTATCTTGCACTGTTTAATGAAAGTGTGTCTGGGAGGGGCCCTTTAAGGGAGCGACTTGCTGTTGAGTCCACCCCGTGACCCTGTCTGCAGCTGTGCCTGGCTCCCTTATTTCGATGTGTGCTACTTTGCCGTGTAGACGTTCCCTCGCTGTGCCTATTTCGATGTTGGGCTGAGCAACGTCGAAGTTGAACATCGACGTTGCCAGCCCTGGAGGACGTGTAGACGTTATTCATCGAAATAGCCTATTTCGATGTCGCAACATCGAAATAAGCTATTTCGAAGTTGGGTGCACGTGTAGACGTAGCCTTAATGAGTTAATTTTTTAACCAAATAAACAGAGGGGGAAGGAGTGGGGAAGGCTTGCCAGGACAGCTGCAGCACCCCTGCCTGATCTGTGACACTCCTGAGGCCGCTTTGGACCAGGGCTGTTCCCTTTGGAATGGAGCACCCCTGCTGCTGGTGGACCCATGGGCTGGAGCAGCCCACTGGCCGCGGTGGGCTACTTCAGCCCCTTCCTGTTAATCATAACCAGTAAGCCCCATCCATTTAGGGTGAGGCTTACTGGTTAAACATTAACATCCCTATGCCACACAAGGATTCTGTTATGGTTGTTGTTTCTCATCCCCTCACACTTCATTTATAGCATGTATGCATGGGGTTTATGGCCCACTGTTCAGCAAGGTACATAAATACGTGGGCATAACTTTAAGCACAGATTTCCATGCAACTCCTCTCATGCATAAGGGGCTTGCTCACATTGCTGATTCAAACCCTTGGGATATGTTCATACTTCAATAAAAGACTTGTGGCATGGCCATAGATAGCCTGTGCTACCTCAGGCTTGCAGAGCTTAGGTTGTGGAGCTAAATATGCAGCATAGACATTTAGGCTCAAGATGGAATGCAGGCTTTGAAACTCCATGGGGTGGCAGCTTCACAATACCCATGACATTCCAGCCAGGTCCAAATGTCTACACTGCATTTTTTTGACCCGCAGGGTTTGAGCTACGAGGCTAAGTGGCTGACCCAGGCTTTGAGGTCAGTGCAGCAGATTTTTCATTGCAGTGCAGGCGTACCCTCCATGAGGGAAATACAATTAAAGGTAAAACAAAACAGCAGTGATGTAGCATTTTAAAGACTAACAAACTAATATATTAGGTGATGAGCTTTCGTGGGACACACCTCTTTCTTCAGATCTCTAGTATTTCCAGTCCAGACTCAGTTATATAGGACAGAGGTCCAAAAGAATTGCAATAAAAACTGACAAATCAAATACATGGAACTGAAGGAGAGGGGTGAGTGATGTTACGTGTCTTGCCTGAGATACATTTAACATCGCCCATCCATCACCCACCTCTTTCAGTTCCATGTATTTGATTTGTCAGTTTTTATTGCAATATTTTTTCGACCTCTGTGCTATATAACTGAGTCTGGACTGGAAATGCTAGAGATCTGAAGAAACAGGTCTGTCACACGAAAGCTCATCACCTACTATATTGGTTTGTTAGTCTTTAAAGTTCTACATCACTGCTGTTTTGTTTTGTTTCGGTTACAATTACAGATGTCATTCTTATATACGCAGACTCACTATTACAGCATAGCATGGGTTCACCTTTAAAAGATGTTTTTTTGCAGCCATAAGGAATAGAAATGTAACTTTTTTTTTAAATCATAAGCATAAATTCTTCAGAAGCTGAGAGGGGACCCAAGATAAGTGCTGGCTTGTCATTACAATTCCTGAGAAAAACATAACCAGATGTATCAGAGAGGTATCCATATTAGTCTGTATCTTTGAAAACAAGAAGTCCTGTGACACCTTACAGACTAATAGATATTTTGGAGCATAAGCTTTTGTGGGCAAAGACCCGCTTTGTTACATGCATCTGATGAAGCGGGTCTTTGCCCACAAAAGCTTATGCTCCAAAATATCTGTTAGTCTATGAGGTGCCACAGGACTTCTCGTTGTAAACAGTTGTGAGGCTGTAAGGGGAAACAGGACAGGAATGGCAACAGCAAGCAGGGAGACAAGCAGCAAGTTATGAACTGGTAAAAGCATGACATGAAGACAGGGTAAATTACAAATTAGGGTACTATAGTTCCATCACAATTGAAAATTCAGTGGGTTAAACAAAGAAGCTCATCAAAGCAAAAACAACACGGACAAGAGAATGAGACCAGGCAATAATTATGTGGCAAACTTGCTGCTGTTTTAGCAGTGGCTGGCATTTTCAGTGCGGGACTGCATAACACCTGCAACCATGGGCAGTGATGAATGTGATTTAGAAAGAGAAAAGCCAACGAAAACAATGAAGACATTATAAGATGCTTGAATTTCATAGATATCATTGAACTTAAGATTTAGAAATTTGCATCAGAATTGTTTGCAATACACTAAGTTCTGCCCTTGGATAACGAGCATTATAGGAACTGAAATGAGAAATGCTTAGACTGGCTTTCCTATTTTAATTTCTACCCTCGGATATATCAGTAGGTAAGATGCATCTAAGGTTCAACTTGGGAGAGAGATGGAAAGAGACAAAGATGGGTAAGAGTGGAGTGGGGAAAATAGGATCTAGTATTCAGGTGTGTGTGTGTGTGTGTGCTGCTGAAAAATGCACACTGTAGGCTAAATAGTTGCTTCCCCCATCAAGACACATGTACAAGAGTCTGACACACCAATCTTGCTGAGCCAATATAAGTTTTAAAAAATTACTTCATATAGATTAGAGAGCTTCCCTTTTGTTCCAGATTTCTCCTTTATGTGCCCATACTGGTATTTTCTGCCCTGCCCTCTCTGAGTTGCATCCTGTTGTGAGTGTTTGTTATTTTCAATTTTATGGTCCCCATAGAGGACCTGAGATGCAGTGGCTCCAATAGGCACCATGGGCCCCAGGGCAAGCTGAGAAGGGAGGAGTGGGGAGGAAGGCCCATTTCCGCACCCTAGAAGAGGGCTGGGCCAAGGGTGGAAGGGGCAAGACCTGGTCATTGAGCTCTCTGCACTGCCTGGCCCACAGCACTGACCCACGTGCAGTAGTGCGGCTGTGGCAATTCAAAGAGACCTGGGCCTCTGGCTGCCCCCTTTGAATTGTCTCCTCTGCTGCCCCCATTGTGTTTGCTTATTTATACAGTACCAGATATTACTCAACTCTTGAGTATTGTATTCCATTGCTTGAGACATTGCAGATATATTGTCTTACAATTTCAGTTTTATTGTCTTCCTTATTTCTTCCTCTCTAAATTTTAAGGGGGCCAGAGTACCGCCCCCAGGATGCTCTCACACTTCAAGATAGAGAACCATAGCACCCTTCCTTGCTTTCACCTATGTTAATGGATTCTCTTCCCACGCTTACTCTGACTGGAGAGGAATGGACAAATATAGTCTCAATTCACCTTGTCAATATGCTGTGGTTTTCTTTCTCTTTGACAGACTGGAGAACTCCGTCAAGCTGCTGAAGATGAGATAACCCATCGATACCAGAATCCATGGTAACTAGTGATGATTCTAACAAACCTCCCCTGGTGACTAGCCCACTGTTGCAGTCTACAGAGTTGCTTAGATTTCCCTGATATGTGAGAAGATCTGGAAGAGGCAAAACAGTGGCATGGTTGACCTTGGAGCAGTATGTACTTAACTGCTACATATGTCATTGCTAGAAAGACTCCGAGTATCTACTGCTGCACAAAAACCCTTCCTCAGAAATGCTGGTGCAGTGGGAGTGGCTAAGCAACTGGGTTTATAATAACCACTTAAGTGATGTGTTGTTATAAAAGAACAGCACTATAAATTAAGGGAACCAAAACCAAACTGTAGAAGAGGAGTCAGAAACCTTTCCAAGCGGAGTGCCTAAATTTGACCTTTTGACCTCTATGTACAGTGCAAATGCTGGTGGTACTTTTTAAAGTCACTAATAGTCCTACTTACAACAGCTGCATTAATAAATGAAGAGGAAGAGCTTTACCGTTTAGGCGGTGGCCGGTTACATTAGCTGGTCTTTTTTTAATCCACAGGCAGCATGGCTTTGAGCAAGTTCCCAGCTGCATGGGGGTGAGTGGTGGGGCTCAGTTCCTACCTTGCATGCTAATGAAAATTGGCTCATATGCCACTCTTGGCATGCATGCTGGCCATGGGGGTGGGGGTGGGAGTTGTTCCTGACCCCTGTTTTAGAACTTAGGGCAAACTCTTTGGGACTCCTGAACACTACTGTCAAGAGAAAAATCTTACTTTTCAGGTCACCTATTACTTATCAGAGGGAATTCCTAATCTTGCTTTTGCTTATAGGGTCTATCACATTACACCAAGAACCAAGTCAGTACTTTACAAATATTTATTAATTTTTGTTAATGATAATTTTAGGTAAAGCATGAGGGGAGAAAGAGCCTGAGGAACTCTGTGGCAGGAAAGAGAGTGAGGTGATTTATAGAATTCTCCTTGAAGAATAACCTTGCAGGGACTCCCAGCATCATAAAACTAATCCTATTGAAATGAGCACTAGGTTGTCACATGATGATCTACTCTGAAAAAGGGGCAGTGTCTAATTATGCTGCACTAGGAGAAACTTGTGACTCAGAATTGTGGTCTAAGTTTGCCTGCTTGCTCAATAAAGGAAGTAAACTGCAGCCAACCCATCCTGACACACTGCCATGTGTCCTGATACAGCTCTGCCAACTGGTGTGTGGCAGATGGGTGGAGTCAAGGCTGTCCTCTAGTCTGTGCTTTCTCTTTTTCCTCACCCCCTCTCTCCACCTACCTACATATGATGCGGGGGAGTAATGGTTCCTTGGATTTTGGTAAACTCAGAGAGCTGGTAGGTAGGGTCCCATGGGAAGCAAGACTAAGACGAAAAACAATTGAAGAGAAGTTGCAGTTGTTCAAAGGAACATTATTAAGGGCCCAGAAGCAAGCTATGCTGCTGCATAGGTAAGGTAGAAAGTATGGTAAAAGACCACCTCGGCTGAGCCAGGAGATCTTACATAATCTAAAAATCAAAAAGGAGTCATATAGAAAGTGGAAATCAGGAGAAATTACGAAGAATAAATATAAGCAAACAATATGCGTATGCAGGGGTAAGATTAGAAAGGCAAAGGCGCAAAATAAGCTCAAACTAGCTAGAGACATAAACACTGTGGTCACACTTGGCCAAAACTTCAAAATGGCCATGTTAATCGCATGGTGCCAGCTGCGGCACTTCAAAAGTACTCCTTTTGAACACTCGCAGCTCGGTGCGGCTACACAGGGGTCCTTTTCAAAAGGACCCCGCACATTTCAAAATCCCCTTATTCCTCTCAGCTGATTAGCATGGCTGTTTCGAAGTTTTGGCCAAGTGTGGCCACAGCCAAAGGGTAATAAAAAGACATTCTATAAATATATTAGAAGCAAGAGGAAGACCGAGGACAGGGTAAACCCACTGCTCAGTGAGGAGGGAGAAACAATATCAGGAAACTTGGAAATGGCAGAGATGCTTAACAACTTTTTTCTTTCAGTCTTCACTAAGAAGTCTGATGCAGAAATGCCTAACATGGTGAAGGCTAGTGGGAAGAGGGTAGGTTTACAGGATAAAATTAAAAAAAAATACAAGTTAAAAATTACTTAGAAGAATTAGACGTCTGCAAGTCACCAGGGACTGATGAAATGCATCCTAGAATTCTCAAGGAGCTGTAAAGGAGCTGATAGACAAGGATCTTTGAAAAGTCCTGGAAGTCAGGATTGATTCCAGAAGACTGGAAAGGAGCAAACATAGTGCCCATCTATACAAAGGGAAAAAAAAAGAACAACCCAGGAAATACAGGCCAGTCAATTTAATGACTGTGCTGGGAAAGATAATGGAGCAAATAAGTGAGGAATTAATCTGCAAACATCTGGAAGAAAATAAGGAAACAGGTAACAGCCAGCATGGATTGTGAAGAACAAATCATGCCAGACCAATCTGATAGCTTTTTTGACAGGATAACAAGTCTTGTGGGTAAGGAAGAAGCGGTGGATGTGGTATACTTAGACTTTAGTAAGACATTTGATACAGTTTGGCATGATCTTCATATCAATAAACTGGGCAAATATAACTTAGATGGGGCTACTGTAAGGTGGGTGCATAACTGGCTGGATAACTGTTCTCAGTTAATGGTTCGCTGTCATGCTGTCATGTAAAAGTGGGGTTCCACAGGGGTCTGTTTTAGGACCTTTTCTAGTCAGTATTTTCATCAATGATTTAGATATTGGCATAGAGAGTACACTTATTAAGTCTGTAGGTGATACTAAGCTGGGAGGGGTTGCAAGTGCTTTGCAGGATAGGGTCAGAAATCAAAAGGAGCTGGACAAACAGGTCTGGGGTAAACAGGATGAAGTTTAGTAAGGAGAAATGCAAGGTACTCTTTTTAGGAAGGAACAATCAGCTTCATACATACAGAATGGGAAGCAAGTACTAGGAAGGAGTACTGCAGAAAGGGACTTAGGGGTAACGGTGGACCACAGGCTAAATATGTGTCAACAGTGTGATGCTGTTGCAAAAAAAGCAAACATGATTCTGGGATGCATTATGTTGAGAGCAAGATGTGAGAGGTCATTCTTCCGCTCTACTCATGCTCATTAGGCCTCAGTCGGAGTATTGGGTCCAGTTCTGGGCACCGCATTTCAAGAAAGATTTGGAGAAGATCCAGAGAAGGGCAACAAGAATGATTAAAGGTCTAGATAACATGAGCTCTGAGGGAAGACTGAAAGAACTGGGCTTGTTTGGCTTAGTAAAGAGAAGACCTAGACGGAACATGATAGAGGTTTTCAAGTACCTAAAAGAGGGTTACAAGGAGGATGGAGGAAAATTGTTCTCCTTGGCCTCTGAGGATAGGACAAGGAGCAATGGGCTTAAACTGCAGCAAGGGAGGCTTAGTTTGGACATGAGGAAAAATTTTCTGACTGTCAGGGTGGTGAAACACTGGAATAAATTGCCCAGGGAGGTTGTGGAATCTCCATCACTGGAGATATTTAAGAGCAGGTCAGATAGACAACTATCTGAGATGGTCTAGACAGTGCTTGGTCCTGCCATGTGGGCAGGGAACTGGACTCGATGACCTCTGAAGGTCCCTTCCAGTTCTAGTTGTCTATAATTTCCTCTCCTGTGCTGCAGCCCATGGTATAAGAGCCAAGACATTCCCTTAGTTACCCTTACTTCCTTTGTGTGGCCACAGAATGGATCACCTGCTAGCCTGTGCCTACTGTTTCTTGTGTCCTGTAAATCATCAGTACAAAGCCATAAAATTTCTAAGTGCGTATTTGGGTTAATACAATGGAATTCTGTTGATGTTGCTGGATTCTGGTGACAGGTTATAAAATAAACAGCTTCTTCATTACATATTCCAACTGCTGCAAGCTAATGAAATATTCAGAGTTCCATGGGCAAGGACAGCTAAAGCAGTCACTTTCAAGAAGGCTTAAGAGTGCTTGTCCATCTTTTAGTGCCTTCATAAAACATTCATAAGGCATTCATATTTATCAAGAGTTTTGAAAGCCATCCTTGTGTATAACAGTGGTAGAGGGATTAATGTGTGGCTTGTTATAAAAGACATACTATAATTTACTTTTACCAAAGAAAGGTGGATAGGAAATCACAATGACTGGCATTTAAACACAGTAATTAAATGTGTGCAATCAGCTAATGGAATGTCTCACAAAAGGATTCACTATTAAATAATTAAATTTTGTCTAGTATGCTGCAGGTCTTTAAGGCATGAACACATTTTACAGGAACGGCATAAAATATTCAGAGCATTTAATTCTTACCATTGGATCTTTAACATATAGCTTCAGTGCTGACACTATAATATCACTGATTCTCTGGTCTTGTATTCAATACAGTTCCTCTCTGTTACAGTTCATTACAAGTATTTCTAAGTGAAAAAACACCAGTAAAAATCATCAGTGCAAGGATAATACTTCCATTAGCGTTAGTTATTTCAAACACAAAATATTCTCTGAGATCTGTTGCAGTATCCATTTTATATTTAGGACAGTTGCTTAAGAGTTGCATGTTCATTGATGTCTTCCAGTTCCACTTTTCCCACAAAACTACTAGAAATGTAAGCTAGAATGATCAACTGTCTTAACAATATTGATATCACAGTATTATTCAGGGCAATGGCTGCATGACTTTATATAATTTTCTAATAGCATGATGCAAATTCCATTCATTGTAAGTATAGTTCACTCTCTCTCCTTGTTACAAACTTTTGTGCCATTTCTTACTGACATTTCCTGAATTAGGTTACTTAGTAGAAGTCAAAACTATCAGAAATTCTCTGAAAAGGTACATTTTTATTGGGAAGAGAATCTGAAGTCTCCCATCTTAAGAAGCAGACCCAAAGTAGTAACTCGTCTATGCAGGAAGAAGAAATGACACCAGGAAGGCTGCTTTTCAGCTGGAAAAAAGTGGATGACCACTTCTACACTACAGCAATCCTTCGAAAGAAGATATTCCAGAAGATCCTCTTTCTAAGGCTCACGTCCACATATAAAAAGCAATTGAAAGAGTAATCTGGTCTTTGGAAAGAGTGTGTCCACACAGCCATGGGTGCTGTTTTGGAAAAATGGGCCAAGAAAAGCTGTGGACAGCGTTGCATGGCTGGAAAGCCATCCATGTTCACCCTTAAAAGACCCCTCCCAAACATCCCCCTCCCTGCACTTGCTGCTGAGGCCTGCTGAGCTCTTTACAGTGAAGCAGAGCCTGTGCCTGGCTCTGATCCTTGCCTCTGAGAGCCATGGACCACCTCAGCTGTAGACCCAAAGGATCACCCTGGCTTGCCTGCTGGCCATCCTCCTTGTGGCCATCGTTTGCCTCCTGCGGCACTGGAGACCTGGCCCCAGGGGTTGCAACCCACCACGGCCCCTTCCGCTACCCCCTGGGCCATCTAGCGTTTGTGGACCCACCCCATGAGCTGCAACTGGTGGGACCACGTGGTCCTGGCCGAGTGTGATGATGTGCACTGGCTGCAGAACATTCGAATGAAGAGAAATACCTTCATGGAGCTCTGCAGTGGACCCCGCCCCCATTCTCTGCTGCTAGGACACCTGGATGTGGCCAGCTCTCTTGGTGGAGAAGTGCATGGCCATTGCCATCTGGAAATTCACCACCCCGGAGAGCTACCACTCCTTTGGGCAGTAGTTCGAGGTGGGCAAGTCCACCACTGGGGCCATTGTCCTCAAGGTAAGGAGGATTCTCAGGGGCCGGGGCGGGGGTGGGATGGGGTGGGGAAGACTCACCCTGGGGGACTGTGACATTCCACCCATACACAGGCCCACTGCCAGTGGGGCAGCCTCAGTGGGGAGGGGACCAGAGGAGGCAGGGTAAGGGGGGCAGGGGCAGAAGTCCAGGAAGGGGACAGGGCACCCCTGTTCACACCCACAAATATGCTTGTTCTCCATTCCCTGCAGGTCATGAGAGCCATCAAGCAAGCAGGTGCTGCTCCCTAGGCTCATGTGTGTCAGGGACCTGTACACGGCTGTCTCAGGGTTCACTGCCCTTGGCTTCCCCCATTGCTTTGGAGTGATCAACAACATGCACGTATCCATCGGAGCCTCAGACTACCAATGCTACATGAATAGAAAGGGCTAACATTCCACTGTGCTCCAGTTAGTGGTGGACCAGCCTCTACTGCAAGATGGAGGTCGGGACCTACATCCTATAGTAGGACTGTACCGTAAGGGATGTCACCATGCCCCTCTGTATGTTGGGCAACCTGGCCTACCCCTTGTGGCCATGGCTTATGCAGCCATACATGGGCCACCTCAGTCCCACCCAGGAGCTATTCAATGGCTGTCTCGCCCAGGCATCCAGGTACCCCATGGAGTGCGCCTTCAGTTGCTTGAATGCAAGATTTAGGTGCCTCCTCACATGCCTTAATGTCTGGATGGAGAATGTCCCCCATATCATGGAGGCCTGCTGTGCCCTCTACAACCTCATTGAAGCCAGGGAGGAGACTTTCCTCCAGAGCTGGATAGCTAAGGCCGGCCCTGGCTCCACGCAGCCTGCCGTGGACCCCAACCACCATGTCCACTGCGATGGGCCCCACATCCAGGAAGCTCTCTGAACGGCTTTTGCCCATGGGCCACAGTGACCCTCCCCAAGGCTCCTACCTCTCACCGCTCCTGCCCCCTTCACCGTTGTCCCCCAGTAACGGGAGGACATGGGGGTGGTGAATAATGAAAAAAATGACTGGAACTTTAGAGAAATAAAAAGTGTAATTAATCATCTTCAGTGATGAATGGGGGTAACTATGTACATTGCGGGGGTCTTGGGATGGGGGGAATCTCAACCTGGGGAGCAGTGGCTAGGGGGCATTATTCTGAGGAGGGTGGAAGGCCATGAGCCCCAGTGGCTGTGGGAGCCCCTCTCATCTTGGGGGTAGGGTCCCTATGGGGACATGGATGGGGCTGGAAGCATGGAAAGGTGGTTGGGGAGTGCAGTGGGCTCAGCCTTGGCAGGGGGATGGGGAGGGCTGCCTCAGCAGGGCCCACCTTGGCCATGATTCAGGCCACAAGGCCCCACAGAGCAGCAGGGGAGATGTCTGGTGGGAGCTAGGCAGCTACAGCAGTAGGGGCACTGGGGGAGTCCACTAAGCAGGGGAACCCATTAAGCAGGCGGTGTGTTGGAGGGAGTCTCAGGGGGCAGCTGGTGGGGCAGCAGCTCAAAGAAGGCCATGCGCAGCAGGCCCACAGCTTCCACCCATGTCTCCCACCACTAGGCCATGTCGGCCTCATCCAGCGCCAGCCTCTGCTCCATCACGGTGTTCTGGTGGTGAAGAGTGGCCATATAGGTGGCAGCCTTGTCCTCCACCTACCGCAACATGCCCTCCACCTGCAGGCCTGCCCAGACAGCAGTTGTGAGGCATGGTCTGTCCCTCTGATGGCCTGGATGGGGCTGGTCAGCCCTGTGGGTGTGCTGGGTCTCTCCCGGCCCTCTGATGGTGCAGCTGTTAGGGATAGAAGGAGAGAGACAGAAGTGGGTGTCCTGGGAGCAGTGGCATGTGTACCCCGAATGGCAGACCATGGCACACATAGCCTCTGCGACACCTCGGGGATGGGGCTGACTGTTGTGGGGCCCCTCCATCCCCCCTGGGGAATGAGCTAGTGGGCATGGGGGGTTTGTCTGGGCAAAGGGGAGTGTCCCAGATTTGGTGGCAGGTGGGCTGGGCACTACCTGGCCCTTCCCACCTACGCCACATGTGTGCAGCTCCCAGCGCTGTCCACAGGGACTGGGTGTCACCTGCCATTGTGCCCAAGAGCTGGGGTCACATTCCTGGGTGGGGTGTCTGGAGTTGGGCAGCCACCCATGTGCCTGGGCTGCCTCAGGCTGTGCTGGGGTGGGATCCCCCCACCACCATCCCAGGATATGTGACACACGGGGCACTTAGTGGAGATCCCTTGAAGAGGTCAGAGATGCCGTGCTCGAGGTGGCATGGCTGGAGGGTATGAAGGGCACATCGATGACGAGGGTCCCATCTGCGGACTTGTCCTTAAACAGGATGTCCAACTCTGGGTCCATCACACTGGCCTGGCTGGTGGTTCCAGGCTGGTCCCCAACCAGACCTGGCTCCCACTCTAGTGCAGCAGGGGGCGCTGGAGCTGCTGTGTCCAGGAAGCTCCAGGGTGGGGAGCTGCCCTCGCCAGTGAGGAGCCTGTGCAGCTCCTGATAATGTGGGGAGGTGGCTGGGGCCTGCCCCAATCCACTGGCACTGTCTCAGGCCTGCATGTGTTCCTTGACCTTGCACCTGACCTGTGTGGTGGTCCAGGCAGGGTGGCCTCGGCTGGCCTCAGATGGCCAAGCCACTGGCCAGTTGGGCATAGGTAGGGGAGTTCTGCCAGTATCCCAGAGGACCTCCTCATCTTGCCAGGGCCCCAGGAGTTCCTGGAACTGTGGCTCAGTCCATGAGGGGGCCCTCTGATTTATGCCACAGGTGGGCTCCTGTGGCCCCTTGGCCAGCTCCCTGGGGGCCCTCTGAGTGTTGCAGGGTGCTGGGTGCTGGCTGTGGTGACTTCTGGTGCTGCAGTGGTGGCTGGAATGTGTGGGTCACAGCAGCACATGTGCACGCTGCCTCCATGCACTCAGCTTCCTGCCATGGGGTTTATTGGTCCTGTGGCTTTCAGAGTGGCCAGAGGCAGAGCCCATAGAACCCGATAAAGCTGGCAGGGGCATTTCTGTGCTCCTGCTGGCTGGCACCATGGAGGACCCCTCTTTTGAAAGAGGGGCCTGTGGAGTGTCTACACGCACTTTTTTTCAAAGATTCTTTCAAAAGGTGCTCTTCCTGATCCAGGATCCGAAGAGCACCTCCGAAAGAAAAGCTGCATTCTTTTGATTTACTTTTGGAAGAGTGCATTTTGTGTTTAGACACTATGCCTGTTCTTTCAAAAAAAGGCCGGAGTTTCAGAAGAACTTACACGTGTAGACGCAGCTGAGGAGTTGCAGATTTCTGATTCCAATTTGTATCGGTATCTGAAGTTTTCCAGTTTAAAACATGATTAGATCTGATGTCTTGGTTCCAGCCTATGAAAGGAGATAGATTATATATGCATACTCCAATATCTAGAGTAGATTATCCATGAATTTCACAATGAACCCGCTAAGCATATTACTCAGTGTCAGTCCCGGAACGTAAATAAGATGGAGGGAAAAGGATGCAGATAAAGAAGGATTCTGTATTGGCCTAAACCAACATTTCACCAGTAACAGGCTCACCAATGTACAGGAAAGGGTAGGAGTGTTCAAAGGTCTAAGGGGGGTTTAGGTTGGGAGCAGAGCAAGTTGTGGGGGAAAATTCCACAGACAACTTTAAAGAGAACAATTTCTCTTTCCCTCTGTTTTGTTAGATTTCCTTGGAAATTTTCAACTTTTCATTCCAAAAAAGTTAAATGAGTTCCCATCAAAATCAGTTAGGACCTGGCCTGCTTGAAAGAGTTTGTGTGAATAGAAGCAGCTGGCTAGAGACAGCAGCCTGGCAGGGTAGCTGGTTGCAGAGGGAAAGTTGGATGGCAGATAGCCTAACTGCTGCAAACTGAAAAACCAAGAGCTGTGCGTAGCCACAGTCTGTGGTTGTTAGAGAGCCTGTAATGGCAGCAGCAGAAAGAGGATACAGCTCTGCAAGAGGAGGGCATGGGACATGTGGATGGCATGTGCACAGTCCAGAGGGGCCAACTGAAGAGCTGAACCCTGGTGGAGCAGGCCTTCCCAGATCCAAGAAAGCACTGAGAATACACTTAACTTTAAGCATGTGAGTAAAGCAGAGCTGTCAATCCCAAAAATTTGTGATTAATGACAGTTTTAATTGAACTGTTAAACAATAATGGAATACCAGTTTAAATTATAAATAGGTTGGGTGTTTTTCTACACTTTCAAATACCTTGATTTCAATTAAAGCACAGAATATAAAGTGAGCACTACACTTTGTATTATTTTTATTATAAATATTTGCACCAGAAAAGAAAATTGAATCTTCAAGTTGAAGCATGCAGGCGCATGTGAATATGAAGAGATATATCTGATATGTAAATACTTTGCAGTGCTAGCTGCGCTTTCAGGTGATATTGGCAATAACAACAGAGCAACATTATCCCCTGTAAATGTAAATAAACTTGTTTGTCTTAGTGATTGACTGAACAAAAAGACTAATAGGCTCTAAAGTTTTACATTCACTTATGTTTTTTTACATTACTTTGCTCAAAATTAATTCATAGAATTCCAGGCTGGAAGGAACCTCAGGAGGTCATCTAGTCCAGGCCCCTGCCTAAAGCAGGATCAACCCCAACTAAGTCATCCCAGCCTTCAATATGTCAAGCCAGAACTTAAAAACCTCTAGGGGTGGAGATTCCATCACTTCTTCGTGCAACACATTCCAGTGCTTCCACCCTCCTGGTGAAGTAGTTTTTCCTAATATCCAACCTAAATCTCTCCCTCTGTAACTTCAGACCATTGCTCCTTGTCCTACCATTTGTCACTACTGAGAACAGTCTCTCTCCATCCTCTTTATAACCTCCTTCAGGAAGTTGAAGGCTGCTATCAAATCGGCCCCTCAGTCTTCTCTTCTGCAAACTAAATAAGCCCAGATCCCTCAGCCTCTCCACATAGGTCATGTGTTCCAGCCCCCTAATAATTTTAATTACCCTCCTCTAGACCTGCTCCAATACATCCACATCCTTTCTATACTGGGGGCCCCAGAGCTGTATGCAGTACTCCAGGTGAGGCCTCATTAGTACGAATAGTGGGGAATAACTACATTTGTAAGTTCAGTTTTCACAGCAGAGATTGTACTACATTACTTGTAGATGGTGAACTGAAAAATATTTCTGTTATGTTTTATGGTGCAAATATTTATAATAAATTGTAATGTAAAGTAAGCACTGTATACTTGTATTGTGTGTTGTAACTTAAATCAATATATTAGAAAATGTAAGAAAACGTCAAAAATATTTATAATAAATATCATTTGGTATTCTATTGTTTAACATTGTAATTAATCACATTTTTTAAAATGGAGTTAATATATTTTGAGAGAAACTCTTGAGTTAAGTGAGATTAATTGATAGCTCTAATGTGCTTAAATTTAATCACATGCTTTTCTGATTGTGGAAAGAGATGAGCATTGCAGCCCTAATCATCCCATATGTGAGCAAAGTATTTCTAAATGGATCAGTACTTTGAATGTTTTGAGAATGCATAGATACTATTGCTATGGAAACTGTTTCTGTAGCTGTAAGAGAAGGAGCTCCTTGTAGCTTGAAAGCTTGTCTCCTTAATCACTAGAAATTTCTCCAATAAAAGATATTACCTTACCCATCTTGTCTATATTGTGGGACCCACATCTCAAACTTAAATGGTAACAGAGAGGTAGCTGTGTTAGTCTGTATTCTAACAAAACAAACCAGCAGTCATGTAGCACTTTAAGGATTAACAAAATAATTTATTAGGTGATGAGCTTTCATGGGACAGAACCACTTCTTCAGAGCTGCATTTCCAGTACAGAATAACAGTTATATAACACAGTGGTCCAAACGAAAGAAAGAAAGAAAAACTGACAAGTCAGATACATAGAACTGAGAGGGGGGAGGGTAAGAGAAACTGAGGCTGCATCTACACTATGAGATAAACATTGAATTTAAAGGTGTTAGCTCAATATTAAAACATGACTGTCTTCACACGTCATACTGTTAACTCGATTTATTGAGATGTGATACTGATTACAAAATATTGATATTAGGGGATGGGTATAGCGTTAAATTCAAATTTGAAATCTCATATTAAGGCTGGTGTGGAAGCACCATGTCCTTAATTTTAATTTATTAGTCTCCAGAAGTGCCTCATATGTATCCCACAAAGCCACGCAGTGACCCTCCAAGTATGGCCCCTTTGTTGTGCACTGCTATCAGGTGTACAGGAAGAAGGTCAAAGTAAGCCTGCAAAGTTTTGATTGAATTTGAATTGGAATTCAGCAATCCAGCACTGAAAATATAAAGGGGCACCCATTATGAAAAAATCCCTTTGCCCATCGCATCGTACTGCATCAATTGCCATCGCACTGCACAGGTAGCACTTTTCGGTAGCCCTGTACTGCAATCATGAGCACTCAGGGTGATTTGACAAGCACCTCTCAGGTTCTCAAGAGAGCCGCAGCTTGGCCCCAGAAGGAGATTCTTGAGCTTATTGCCATGTGGGGAGACCAATCAGTGGTGAAGAGACTTCAGGTGGCCAAGAGAAACACAGCCGTCTATGATCAGATGACGCACCAGATGACCGTCCAAGGTTACTCCTGGAACTCTATGTAATGCTGCGTGAAGGTGAAAGAACTCCGGCAGGCCTATCAAAAAGTCTGGGAAACCAACCAGCAGTCAGGGTGGCTCCACAGACCTGCTGCTTTTATCAACAGCTGCACAGGCTTGTGGGGAGCGATCCCCATGCTGGAGCCTGGGCTGAATTACAACACATGTGGAGGCCCTGGCATGGAGTTTAGGGTGAGCCAGGAGGAGCAGGGTGGCCCAGAGGAAGAGGGCAATGGAGAGGAGGAAAGGAGCAATGAGCAGGGGACAGAGCAAGTTTTTCCAGACAGCCCAGAACTCTAAACCACAGACCTGGAACCAGTCTCCTCCATAGCAGTCCCAGAACACCCTGGAGCAAGCGGTTCAGGTGAGTATTTATTCTGCCTGCTAGAAGCAGGTTGGGGGTGGATATGGCTATAAGGCTGTGTATAACTACAGGTTTGCTAGCTGTGCTTCTGTGAACCTCAGAACAGTGTGTTAATGTTTCTTGGGATAGAGTACTTCTCCTTTTTGATCTCCTTGAAAGCCTCGTACAGGCACTCTTGTATTTTTTTTTCACAAAGTTTTTGGGCAGGCCTGACTTGTTCCGGCTTCCACGATAGGACATTTTGCCATGTCAGGCAACTAGATAGTGATGTGGTGTTATGGTCCCACATAGCATTTTAGCAAATTTTCCAGGCTTTTGGTCACACAGCAGGATTAACTGTTCTTTCTCTGTATCTGTTAGTTTTAGGAGGTGATGCTGTCTTTGGTAACTTGCAGAAGCATGGGAATTTGCATTTTTTTTAAACATGCTTCCTGCCCTGTGGCTGCCAGGGTCTGCTGGGCTTTTCCCCCTCCCATGTCCCCTTCCCCCAGCATTTCTTTTCCAGCATTTCTTTTCATTTTTCAGGACTCTCCCGCACCCTGTGGCTGCCAGGTGTTTCCCCTCCCATGTCCCTTTCCAAGCACCATTTGTTTTCAGTTTTCAGGAATCCCTCACACCCTGCGGGGCATTCTTCTGCTGTGCTTTTCCCCTCCCATGCCCCACCTTACATCCAACCTTTCTTTGGATTTTTTTTTCCTTTACATTTCTTTTATTGTACATCGAACCCCACCGCACAGCCGTCTATTTTTTCACTGCCACAGGATACCTGGCCAAGACACCTGGTGGCTTCGCTTACTTTGCAGACCTCCCCTTCCCACCATAAGAGGACAACTGCTTATAGCTTACCATGTCCACAAAGCAAAATACCCATTCATTGCACTTCAAAGCACGTTACATGAATTGTATCTTAGTTTTTACTTTCATTTTGCAGACCTACTGCCCAGCATTCCAGAGAAAAATAAAAGATGCAAGAAATGCAAACAAGATCTGATCCTGCAGCATTAGGAAAAGACTGAGGCATAGCATGCAAAGCTGACAAAGGACACTGACAAAGAGCACTGATGAAGGACACTGCTCAGTGGTGTCACAGTACAGCTGAGTGGCGTCAGAGTCAAGTATACTTTAATGAGACAATGCTTGACCTCCAGCAGCAGCGAGTGGCAAAGGTGAATGAGGCTGCGGCAAAGCTCGTAATGGCCGTTAGTGAGCAGACAGAGGTCCTGCTCTCCTTGCTGCAATTGTAGATGGACTCCCAATCCAGAAGTGCAGCATCCACTACCTGCTGGCCAGGGTTCCCTGAGGAGAGGTTGCCCACCGCCATCCTTGTGGTCCCCGCACAGGGGAAGGGAGGGCAAGGCTACCCTGCCGCTCCAGCCCCAAGGGCCACTGCAAAAGGCTATTCAAGTACCCTTGAGAAGGTTTCTACTCCTGGCCCCTTAAACCTCTCTTCCCTGCAAAATAAAATCCATTCCTTTGAGCTCAGTGTGATTTCTTGTCATGCAGGAGTTGGGGGGAAACACAAATCAAACCAGGAAGGTTGGGCGTGGGGAGTGGGGGTGCTGAAGGCACAGCTTTCCACTGATACTTCCTGGTCCACAGCAGATGAATGGCTGAGGGAACTGGGCAGGTTTTGGGGGGAGTGGCAGAAGGCACAGCTGCCTACTGGTACTCTCTGGTCTGCAGCAGAGGTGCAGCTGAGGGAACCAGGCAGGTTGGGGGGAGGAAGGGGCTGCTGAAGGCACAGCTGCCTGCCACATGCATTCTATTTACTGCAACTTAACCCCCTCCCACCAAGTAAAAGCATTCATTCATTACGGCATGGTATGATTTATTGGCATTATGGAGGAGAAATACATAGGTAGCATGTGTGTTGCAGATCAGTCATGAATTTGTTTTTTAAAGTGCCTTTATTGCTGCTGCCTGAGCATGGCTACTGGTGGATGGTTGTGTTGGCGGCTGTGAGTCAGCCCTGCCTATGGCCTCAGCTTCAGAATTCCAGATGGATGGGAAAGTCTCACACCCTCGATTCACATATGTTGTGCAAAATAGTGCACTCTATAATAACGGTGGGGCATTACCTTCAGAAATGTCCAAATGTGTTAATAAACATCTGAACCTCGCTTTTAAACATCCAAAGGCGCATTCCACCACCATTCTGCACCTGCTGAGTCTGTGATTAAAGTTTTCCTTGCTGGGGTCCAGGGCTCCTGTGTAGGGTTTCAGAAGGCAGAAAAGCAGAGGGTTAGCAGAGTTGCCCAATGGGCATCTCCATTTCATCAATCTTGATTTGCCAATCAGGGAAAAAAGTCCCATTGAGGAGCTTTCGGTACAGTCCCAAATTTTGGAATGTGCACGCGTCGTGAACCCTCCCTGAGCAGCCAGTGTTGATGTCAGCAAAAGGACCTTTGTGATCTACCAACCCTTGCATCACCATGGAGAAGTACCCCTTTTGATTTATGTACTCTGAGGCAAGGTGGGCTGGGGCCATGATGGGGATGTGCGTGCCATCTATTGCCCCACCACCACTAGGAAACCCCTGGGCAGCGAAAGCCATCCACTATGGCCTGTACATCTCCCAGGGTCACAGTCTTCCTGAGGAGATGCCAACAGATTGCATGGACCACCTCCATCATCATGGACCCCCACTATAGATATGCCCACCACGAATTGATTTGCCACTGACAGATAACTGTCAGGTGTTGTAAACTTCCACAGTACGATTGCCACTTGCTTCTGAACCCTTAATGCAGGTTTCATTTTTGTGTTGCTTCAGGGCAGGGGTCACCACATCACAAAGTTCCATAAAAGTGGACTTGCACATGCAAAAGTCCTGCACCCACTGCTGGTAATTCCAGGACTCCAAAACGATGTGGTCCCAACAGTGTGTGCTGGTCTGTCGAGTTCAAAACTGATGCTCCACTGTCACCAATGCAGCTAGGGCAGCCAGCAACTGTGAGTGCTTGGACCACAGTTTGGAGAGTTGCTCTTCCAAACCATCCTTGTCATCATCATCAGCATCACCACCATTAGGATATCTAACCATCACTGACCTTTGAAATTGAAGGACAAATTGCATGACAGCCACTGTGGTTGCTGAAATGATCTGTGCTATGAGTTGGAGCGTTTGTGGATCCATGCTTATGCTGGAATTCTGCAGCAGGAAATGGTGCGATCTGCAGTTCTTTTTTTTGTGTGGTTACTGATGCTGTAAATTCTGGGACAGTGCTTGGAATTCTGAGATTCCAACATGAAACACCCTCAAGCAACTGGGCTAAGACACTGTGGGACAGGTACCCACAATGCTCATGCTGTCAAACTTGCACAGGGAAATGGGGATGTGGAAATTCTACACGGAAGATAGATGGCTTGAATTTCAAGAAGCTTTGTAGACACTTTATTCAAATTCATTATATCGAGGTTAAATATTCAAATTGATGAAATATTGAATTTATATCATAGTGTAGACACAGCCTAAGTGTACTGCCTGAGATCATTATGAACACCAAAGGAAGGGAAAGAGTCCTTGTAATGCGTGAGGTAATTGCTATCTCTATTGTGGCCAAGTGTTAAGGTGTCGAATCTGAGTAGGGTTTCCCTTCCTTTGGTGCCCACCCCTTCAGTGCTGTGTGTCTGATTTTATGCATCTCTGGCTCTGCTGTTTCTCTGGTGCTCGCCCCAGCTCTCCTCCCCATCTCCCTGGGCTGGCTATTCTTTGCTCTGTCACCTGGGAATGCCTCACTGTAAGAGCAGCAGAACTAAAGCATGACCACCTGTTGGGATCTTTCCCTGCTGTTAAGAAACTAACATGCTGTCACACCACAAACATTGCTTAAATTCAAAGATGGAAAAAGTACCCAAAAAGTTACTTTAGTAAAAGTGCAGGTGCTTTTACTTCTGGATACTTGAGTACAATAAAGATGTGATGAGAGGGGTGTGTGATTAAAAGTGCACAGGTAGTTTTCCAGTGGGACATGGGTGACTAGTACTAAAGTACATCTCCTTCCAAAGCAGCTGCACTTTTACTCACATAACTTTTTGGGTACTGTTCCCACCTCTGCTTAAATTACATTTAAAACTTTCCTATTTACTTCTCAACTTTCCATTTTGGGGGAATGACAGTATCCCAGGGTGTGGCATCTATTCTTCCATTTAGTTCCACTTTGCAGGTGTCTGAGAGACTTTGTCCTTTTCAGTGGGCTGGGTCAGATTACCTGGTAGGGCCCAGGCTGTTACCCACATGTTGGATTTTAAGCAGGACAGCAAATGCACTTTTGAATTCTAAGGATGTTTTCTCAGAATTTCTTTGCTATTGGTTACTCTGCAGAAACAACAAATCCTTGCCCTAAGCAGCCAGCTCTTTTACTTCTTTTACAGCCTTTTTACTTCCTTCTTTTACAACTGGTAAGTAAGCTACAGAGAGAGACAGAGGGAGAGAGAGAGGTGGGGAGCCCAGCCACACACACAAGAGAAGGAAGGAGCCCAGCCACACATGACAGTGGAGATCAAGAGGGGAAATTGGCCCCTGGGCCAGCCTTTCAAGGGCAGCCACATGAAGCAGTTCACAGCAGGTGGAACAGTGTTGTGCCTCTCTACCACCCTGTCAGTTTGGGAGGGGGCTTGCCCTTAGCTCTGCCCTTTCCAGACCACCTCCCAACTTGCCCTGGGGCCCAGCGTGTCTGTCAGCCCCATTGTCCCTCCCCACCAAACCTGAAATGATGCCCCTGTTTGAGATTGCAAATTCTATTTCACATAAGTAGAGAAGAAAAGGCTGAGAGGGTCATCCGAAGGTACAGAATCCAGTACTCCTTAATGGAGCGAACAGGGGGCAGCAGCTAACAGGGAAGGGAGTTTGCCTCTGGGCAAAGTGTCCTAGAGGAGCTTGGGTGAATGTGGGATTTGGGGGGCTGTGTGGTGAGCTGGTGGGTGAATGTCTGTCTGTCTGCAGCTTGATCAGCTGCCTAGGTGCCTGAGCTTGTGCTGTGCAGAGAAGAGCAGTTTGCAAGGTGTGAATTGGGGGAGTTCCCTGCCAGGTGAGCCTTCAAGGGCTGATTAGACTGGAGGCAAGGCTTTGAGCCAGGCCTGACCAGCTGGGAGCTCTCCCTATAAGAAGGGAGCTCCCAGTGAACAAGGGGTGAGCAGCGAACAGGGAAGGGAGTTTGCCTCTGGGAGTTCGTCGAGGGAGGAGCCCCGTGTTTGTCTTTTTCAGGTGTGGTGTTCCACCTGTGCCCTGCAAGGCAGCACTACCAGGAAAAGGAGTCTCTGAAGAGAAGAGCCTGAAGAGCGATGGGAGAAGGTGGACCTGGGGGCACTGAGAGCAGCTATGGGGACAGGAGCCAGTGCAGTGAGGAGGGCGGACATGGGAACAGATGGGGGTAGTGGGTTGGGGAGGGTCCTATGGTGATGATAGCTGGGGGGAGGGGCGGTGAAAGGTGGGGAGGAGGGTCCTGGGGATATGGGGTCATTGCTCTGCAGGGAGCTATGGTGACTCGTGGTGACAGAGGTATGAAGTAGTGGGATCCTTAACCACATTCTCCACACCCCACTGCCTGGTGGGTTATCCTGGGAAGGAGAAAGGCTAAGGGAATAAACCCTGACAGAAAATCCGGAGTGGAGTCCAAAGGCGGTTCGGTGTCAACTTCTGGCACTGTCCCGGCAACTCCTGCAGCTTAGCTGGTACCAGACGTGGAGGTTATCCTCTCCTTTGGACTATATCAGTAAAGCCGAGAGGGGGACACTGGTGTCTGGGCAGCCCAGAGTCTCCATAATAAGTGCCCAGGCTCACGCCCGGAGAGGTACTCCGGCATCGCTGAACAGTGTTGCATCAACACGGGAGGCAACAGATACCAGTTATAAGCTCTTGCTCGACTGGCGTAGAGAACGAGCACCAGGGGTTGCCTTTGACGGTGGGAGAGATCCTCACATCTCACTGGACAGTCACCGCCCGCCTCAAGCTGGGCAGCCCCCAGCCAATAGGGTACTGTTCCGCCACAGTTCACCTGCCTCTCTGGGTGCGTGAGGCTTAAGGTTCCTGAACCTGACAAGTGACTGAAATTTGGGCACCAGGCAAACCAATAAGAAAATCAACAAGAAATGAGAAACATCAACAATTTAAGCTTGCTTGCTGGAATGTGCGGACCATGCTGACCAGCTTGACTGAAGATCTTCAGGCCATCAGTGACACCCGCAAGACTGCTGTCATCAACGAGGAACTGAAGAGGCTCAGAGTTGATATCGCTGCACTGCAAGAGACGCGACTCGCAGATTCGGGATCTCTGAAGGAAAAGGACTACACCTTTTTCTGGAAGGGTGAAGCCCAAGAAGAACCCAGAGAGCATGGTGTTGGCTTTGCTGTCAGAAACACCCTTCTACAAATGGTTGATTTAGTCATGGGCGGATCAGAAAGACTTCTTCGGATCACGCTTCAAACTTGCATCGGTCCTGTCCACCTGATCAGCGCTTATGCTCCAACCCTGTACGCCACACCAGAAGTAAAAGACAAGTTCTATGACGTGCTTAGTGCTGCTGTAGCGCAAATACCTGCTCGTGAACAACTGTACATCTTGGGTGACTTCAATGCAAGAGTTGGAGCTGATTGGGCCTCATGGCCTTCCTGCTTAGGACACTTCGGTGTGGGAAAAATGAATGGCAATGGACAGCGTCTCCTTGAACTGTGCTCGTACCACAATCTGTGCATCACAAACACCTTCTTCCAAACGAAGCCACAGCACAGAGTGTCATGGAGACACCCATGCTCGAAGCACTGGCATCAACTAGATGTGGTCATCACTAGGTGTAATAACCTCAAAAACGTCCTTCTTACACGCAGCTATCATAGTGCTAACTGTGATACAGATCACTCGCTAGTTTGCTCCAAGCTCAAGCTGAGACCCAAGAAGCTGTACCACTCTAAACCTGCTGAAAGGCCCCGCATTGACGCCAGAAAGACGGCAAACTCGGAGAAAGCTGAAAAGTTCAGAGAGACCCTCCAGGAAAATCTGTGCAGCTGCCGTGGGGGTGCCGATGCGACATCCAAATGGCAACATCTTAGGGATACAGTTTACAACACGGCCTTGTCGGTGTTTGGAAGAAGAGCTAGAAACACGAACGACTGGTTCGAAGCTAACTCCGATGAGATGATTCCAGTCATTGAAAAGAAGCGCGCTGCACTCCTGGAGTACAAACGTTCACCGAGCCAGAGTACCCAGGAAGCACTTAGAGAGGCCAGAAGAACGGTACAGCAGACAGCCAGGTGCTGTGCCAACAACCACTGGCTCCAGCTATGCAGCAGCATCCAGACCTGTGCCGACTTTGGCAATCGCAGAGGAATGTACGAGGGTATGAGGAAGGCATTAGGACCCACCCAGAACAAGATGGCACCTCTGAAATCCAAATCTGGTGAAGTCATTGCTGACAAAGCCAAACAGATGGAGCGCTGGGTTGAGCACTACTCCGAGCTGTACTCATGCGAGAATGTTGTGGTTGACGCAGCCCTCGATGCCATCGAGCTCCTACCAGTAATGGACGAACTGATCAAGAACCGACTGTGGATGAACTGAAGAGAGCCATCGACAGCATTGCAGCAGGAAAGGCCCCTGGTGAGGATGGTATACCACCAGAGGTAATCAGATGTGCCGCGGACACACTTCTGGAACCCCAACATGAGCTACTGTGCCTGTGCTGGAAAGAGGGTGAGGTTCCACAGGATATGCGCGATGCTAACATTGTAACGTTGTATAAGAACAAAGGAGACAGAAGCGACTGCAACAACTACCGTGGAATCTCCCTCCTAAGCGTCACTGGTAAACTGTTCGCTCGTGTCATCCTTGGCAGACTCCAGAAGATTGCTGAGGGGGTGTACCCCTAATCGCAGTGCGGATTCCGCGCAGAGAGGTCTACCGTTGACATGGTCTTCTCTCTAAGGCAGCTGCAGGAGAAGTGCAGGGAGCAGAGAAAGCCACTCTACATAGCCTTCATCGACCTCACCAAGGCCTTTGACTTGGTCAGTAGGGATGGTCTGTTCAGACTGCTCCACAAGATAGGCTGTCCTCCACGGTTACTCAAGATGATCCAGTCGTTCCACGAAGACATGAGAGGAACCATCCAATATGACGGCGCATTATCGGATGCTTTCAGAATCAGGAGCGGTGTCAAACAAGGATGCGTGCTTGCTCTGACATTGTTCGGGATCTTCTTCGCACTCCTCCTGAAGCATGCCTTTGGATCTTCAACAGAGGGCATCTTACTGCACACAAGATCTGATGGGAAACTGTTTAACCTTGCAAGGCTGAAAGCTAAGTCTAAGGTGCGAGAAGTCCTCATCAGAGACATGCTGTTCGCAGATGGTGCTGCTGTAGTGTCTCACACAGAAGACCAGCTTCAAAAACTACTGGATCAGTTCTCCAAAGCATGCAGGGACTTTGGGCTTACCATCAGCCTAAAGAAGAGAAACGTACTCGGTCAGGATGTTGCTGAATCCCCATCAATTAGCATTGACAACTATATGTTAGAGGTTGTCCACGAGTTCGTTTACCTTGGGTCCACCATCACTGACACCCTGTCGTTGGACACTGAGCTAAATAGGAGGATTGGAAAAGCAGCCACAACTCTGTCCAGACTCAGCAAGAGAGTGTGGAATAACAACAAGCTGTACACTCACACCAAAATGCAAGTCTACAGAGCCTGCATCCTCAGCACCCTCTTTTATGGCAGCGAGACTTGGACCCTGTATGCCCGCCAGGAAAAGAGGCTAAACGTCTTCCACTTGCGCTGCCTCAGGCGCATCCTTAGAATATCATGGAAGGACAGAGTGACCAACACCGCCGTCCTCGAGCAAGCTGGAATCCCAACCATGCACACCCTCCTCAGGCAGCGTCTACTCCGCTCGCTTGGCCACGTCCACAGGATGAGTGATGGAAGGATTCCAAAAGACATCCTGTATGGTGAGCTAGCCTCTGGCAAAAGACCTCCCGGACGCCCCCAGTTGCGCTACAAAGATGTCTGCAAGACAGACCTCAGAGAGGTAGACATCGAGCTGGACAACTGGGAAGAACTAGCAGATGACCGCAGCAGATGGAGGCAGGGGTTACACAGGGGCCTTCAGAAGGGTGAGGTGAAGATCAGACAGCTAGCAGAGTAGAAACGAGCGCACAGAAAGCACAATAAGGACTTGCCAGACACCCACTACATCTGCAAGAGATGCAGCAAGGACTGTCACTTTCATGTGGGTCTTCATAGTCACAATAGACGCTGTAAATGAAGTCCTCAATTGAAACTTTAAAGGGCGCGATCCATAGTCTATGCAGACTGAAGGATGCCTACTACTCCTTAATGGAGAGTAAAAATGATGGTTAATGAACCTGAACATTCTTTTACTACTATGAGCACACTGACCCTGTGGATACTGGATAAGATCATTTACAGTGAAATGTGCCATATTTGACACCAATAATAAAACACAGTTGGTTATATCTTGTGCTGGCAGAGGCATACAGGAGCTATCATTGTTCAGTTTGGATGGAAGCAATAGAAAAAGAGAAGCTGTTACTTTCAGAGAAAGTGTTTACACTTGCCTGTGTTTGAGGTCCAGAAAAGATGTTTCTTCATGAGTACAGAATGATGGGGCACACAGAAGACAAGCCAGATACCTTCAAGGAAAAAGTGTTCCGGGAGTTGTATGTGTACTAGGTCAGCATGCTGGCTGTAGCACCTGTGAAGTTAGAAATATTCTTAACCCTGGCAAAAAGAAAAGCAAATTCTTCTGTTTTCTTCTTGCATTCAGGTTTTTTTGTTTTGTTTTGTTTTTTTACAGTAACAAGTCACATTTTCCCTGGTGGAAATGTGATTTGCATAACATGGAAAATTTCCACTCATCTTATATTTATGATTGTGCTGATGTGCATTTCATTCATTTCATTACATTAAGCCCTCCACCTTTTAATTTTTCATGGGGTCCAGAGAACTTGGCAAACATGGTGAAATTTGTGGACAAATTCACCTCTCTCCCAACCCTATTTCCACCAGAAAACAGCAAGTAGAAATGGTACATCTTTGCCCTGTATATTCACGTAAACCTTTGTTTTAATGTGAATACTCTCAAAATTGTCATAAAGCCCTCTAGGCCTCAGCACCGCATGGACATGTTTAATTGGACAGACTTGATCACTGATTACTTCTAGTCTTCTTTGAATCTATGCTTCACCATTACAGTGTATTAACAGACTATCTCAAAATGTAAACAAACCATAACTATTAATTTACCATTAATTTCCAGGGAGTTAATTTTTGTTTGGGAGAGGAAGGAAATTTCGTATATGCTCTTCAATTTATGTGACTTTTAAAATCTAAGCTCCTGATCCTGCTTACACTGATGTAAATTTAGAGCAACTTTATGGAGTTAAATAGCTTTCCTCTGAAGTTTCACTCATATAAATGAGATCATAGTCTGGCCTTGCTTTCATTCCACCAAAACCAAATATTATAAGATCATATAGAGGCATACAGACTTTTAGACACTTAAGATCAAGAAAAAAAGTAAAAGGAGGAGGGTGGTGTTAACAGCCTGAAAGGAACTGAGCTGAAGCACACACATAATCCCACAAGCTCAATCGTTTGTCATGGATATGGTGATACACTCTTTGCTCTCTTGAAATAAGTATATTCCATGAAGGAATGCAATATGAACCAGTAGTTCAACAAGCACAGATGTTACTGGAAATATTTAAATTTATTTACTTCATGTTATTAGCGATCAACTGTGTGATTTTTGAAGGGGAGTCTTCCTCTTGATTTCACACGAGTCATACTATTTTCCTAGTTAGAAGGAGGCAATGACTATATCAGAGGCAGTAACAGAGAGGTACTCATGTTAGTCTGTACTCCAACAAAACAAAACAGCAGAAATGTAGCACTTTAAAGACTACCGAAATAATTTATCTGGTGATGAACTTTTGTGGGACAGACCCACTTCATCACATGAATCTCATTTGCAATACAGACTGACATTTAAAAGTACAGAGGACCAAAAAAAAAAATTGCAGTAAAAACTGACAGATCAATTAGGATAGAAGGAAGGGGGTGAGAAGTGGGGGGATGTTAATTGTCCTGTCTCAGATAATTACAAGCATGAAGGGAAGGGCGCAGTCCTTGTAATGCTTGAGATAATTGATGTCCCTGTTCATACCACGTGTTAATGTGTCAAATTTGAAAATGTACTCTAGCTCATAGATCTCTCGCTCTAATCTCTTGTTAAATTCTTTGTGTTGCAGGAACAGATTCTCAGGTCTTTAACAGAATGGCCCAGTCCATTGAAGTGTTCACTGACTGGCTTGTGTGTATTGAGTTTCTTGATGTCTGCTCTGTGTCTATTTATTCTTTGACAAAGGTTTTGCCCAGTTTGTCCATTCTACATAGTGTCAGGGCATTGTTGGCACATAATTGCAAGAGACTGTGCCTTTGATCTTGTAATGTGGTTAGGTCCAGTGATGGTATCCCCAGAAAAAATATGTGGGCAAATTTGGCAGCGCGGTTTATTGCAAAAAAAAGTTTCAGGATTCGTATTACTGTGATGTAGCCTGTGATTGCCGGTGAGAATCTTTCTCAGGTTAGGAGGTTGTCTGTAGGAAAGGCCAGGCCTGTCACCTAGAGCCTTCTGGAGTGTAGCATCCTGATCCAGAATAGGTTGCAGATTTTTAATGATGCATTGCAGGTGTTTGAGTTTGGGGCTATAGGTGATGACAAGTGTCATGACAAGTGTTGTTCTGTTGTTGATCTTCTTGGGCCTATCTTGAAGTAACTGGTTTCCGGATATTCATCCAGCCCTGTCAATTTGTTTTTTTTACTTCTCCCAGTTTTACAAATGCTTGGGGGAGACAGCTTTTGTAACTTAAATATTTCAGTCTGGCAATGTAACTAGTTTGCCAAAGTATGCCTCTTCCCATGCCTGGTCTCTTCCTCTCCCTACCCTCCCAAAATGACCAGCCTTATATCTTTTCTCCAACTATCCTTGAACCCTCAGCTTCTTAGTCTCTCTCTCTCTGAAAGCCACCAGTATGCTCAGAGAGGATCTAGCTCCATCTTCCCTCTGTGGTATCCAAAGTTCAGTTTGCTGTATTGCTACTTCTAAATTATTTTAGGGACCTAATCCTTACAACCTGAGGAAGTGGGAGTGGTTCCTTTGAGAGTTTGATAGACATCCAAACATGGGATCTCCTACACACAAACTTGCACTGGTTTAATTATAAACCTCAGTGTGGACATACTTACAGTGGTTTAAAATTGGTTACAGTGGCATAGCTTGCTTGTGTATTACTAGGGTTAAACTGAGGTAAGATTGTCTAATCAAAAATGCATTAATTTAACTAGCTTGCTTTAGAAACCCCCTAGTTTAGGCTTGTGCAACTTTGGATATAGGGATTCATGGCAGAAGTAGGTTGTTAGCAGCTGAGGCTTGGTTCTCTCTTCCCTGAGCCTCCAGATTTTCAGAATGAAAAATATGGTATCCCATATTACAGTAAAAACCAGACGTATGGGGAAAAGCTTTTTTTTCCTGTTCCCTTCATAGTGGTCACTCGCTGTACTATATTTGTACTCCAGAACATTATTTAAATGTGCTTTTTATTTATTAGTTGACCTCCTGTAAATCTTGCTTCCCTCTGTAGCAGTAACTATTAGCTGCAGTGGCTATCGATCTCTGTCAGATGGTAGATCTGACCTCTTGGATCAGTAGCTTATTTGATGTGCTAAAACTTTATTTCCTGCTCTCAATCTCATTCCAGCAGCCCTGTTTCATACCCTTCATGTCATTGCCCTTTTGTTGACTTTCCAGACTGCTCTCTCCTTCCCTTCCCATCCTTTCCTTCCTCACTTTACCTTCTGATGGTAGTTCTCTCATATTTTCTCCCCCGGCTTTTCAAATTACATCCTCTTTCCCCCTCCTTGATGTTTTGTGCTCCCACCTCAGCTGTCCCTTTGGTAGGCTAATGAGTGTGCCAGAGCAAGCCTGGAGAATGGGCACAGAACCCATTTCCCCCTCCCGCAGATGTTACAGGTTTACTGGGGACTCAAGAGAGAGGTGATGTATAACTGGGTTGGCTGGCAGTAGAGAGGGGAGTTGTTGCAGGGAGATGTACCACATTTTAGTGTTCAAGTGTCCAGAGAAAAGAGGGGCTTAGAGAGGAAAATTGGCTTGGTTTTTCTCCCTACCTATTTAAAAATGAGAAAAGGCAGCACAGGAGCTGCCCTGTGAGATATTAGGTCAAAGCCTTTCTGGGACCGCTACAATCTCAGCCACTCACATGCTGAAGGGGTTGACTGCTGTGCCTTTCTTGCAGGAGATTTCTTTAGTACCCAGCCAGCACTATACTTTAACAGAAGCACTTTCACTCTTGCCAGATTTTAAAATTTTCTCAGGAAAGGACACAATGATTCTGTTCTTACACTTGTGTAATTCTATCAGTGTCAGCAGAGTTACTGCAAATTTACATTGGCACAAATGTCAGAATGAAGGCTATCGATATGTAAATATTGATATTTTTTTCAGCATGTTACATAATTGCACATGCTGTCCTATACTCAATGAGGTGGTCAGAAGGTTACACAAATTGGAGTCTTATGTTTTATCTTTCCTCTGTATTAAGTCTTGTCCATACAGCTTCACTGCAGCAACATGTTTTATTCATGTGTAACTTTCAGGGTCAGATGGCAAAATGTAATCTGTACAGCCTGTGAAACCTCACAGAAAACTCTAACTTGCTGAAATAATAGGCTGGTAACATTCCACCCTCTTTCATTGGGATTTTTCACATCAAACATTCTGAGCACGTAGATCAGAACATGGCTGGCTCTTGTCATGCTGCCTGCGGCAGATTGGCTATGTAACTGTCAGAACAGGGCCAACTCTCTCAGCCAGCAGAGTCCACTGAGACTGAAAAACATGACAGTAGGAGAGGCAACTACAGAAGGATGTTTCTACTGAAAAAAGCTGGAAATCTACTCTACTCTTTTTCAAAAGATCTTCTCAGGCAGGGTGCTAAGTGTTTTACACATATGTAACCCTTCAATGGAACACAAACCATTGATGAAACATGGTCCATGCTGAGAGATGCAATATATGAATGTGCCAAATTTTCTTTTGGAACATGTAAATTCTTTAACGAAGACTGGATCGATGACAATGCTGACATTCTCAAGCCTCTTCTTGACGAAAAACACAAAGCACATCTGAATATCATAAAGAACCCATCTAAAAGCACAAGGGATCGACTTTGACATACGAGAGCTGTTCTTCAGAGAGTATCCAGGCGGTGTGTGAACAAGTATTGGGCTGATCTATGTTCTAATATTCAAAAGGCATCTGATTTGGGCAACCTGAAAATTATGTATGATGGATTGAAGAAAGCACTCAGACCAAACATTACCAAAGTCCCCCACTGAAGCATTTAAATGGACAGGTGATCACAGAGAAAAAGCTGCAGATGTCCAGGTGGGTGGAACACTACTTAAGTCTTTATTCCCACAAGCGTACAATGCAACCTGCATTTGACTGCCTCATTCCAACTCTTCCAGAAATGTCAGAGCTAGATGCAGAGCCTACGGAGGAGGAACATTCTCAAGCTCTTGATGCTTTCTCCAATGGAAAAGAACCAGGAAACGACAGAATTCCAGCTGAAGTCCTGAAGGTAAACAAGGCTGTGCTCTTCCCCTTCCTCTATGATTTACTCCTAAAATGTTGGAGAGCAGGAGATGTCCCACATGACATGAAGGACACAAACAACATCACTCTCTATAAAAGCAAAGGCGACAAGGGTGACTGCAACAACTACAGAGGCATTTCATAACTGAGCATCACAGGAAAAGCATTTGCCCGTGTCATTCTCAAACTCCTGCAAAGACTCACAGATGGAGTCTATCAAGAAACACAGTGTGGCTTCAGGGCTGGCAGGCCAACAATGGACATGATTTTTTCACTTTGACAACTCCAGGAAAAATGCAGAGAACATGGCATTATTCATGGCATTTGTGGACTTTAAAGTGTTTGACACAGGTACTAGATCAGGACTATACAGAGTATTAACCAAGATTGGCTGCCCACCAACCCTACTCAAGCTCAAAACTTCCTTTTGAGAAAACATGAAAGCAACAGCACAATATGATGGATCTACATCAGAACCTCATGCAATGAACGGCGGAGTCAAACAAGGGTGTGTTCTTTCCCTTACTCTCTTCAGCACATCCTTCTCAGTTTCTACTAAATTACGCATTTCAAAACTCATGCAGCGAGGTATTTATCCACACAAGATTAGATGGCTCTGTTTACAACCTGGCAAGACTCAAGGCCAAAACTAAGGCCAAGAAAGTCCTCATAGGGAACTCCTCTTCACAGCTGATGCAGTTCTCGTTACTAATAATGAAAACATGCTACAGTCACTGATGGATTCTTTGTCCAGAGCCTGCAAGTTGTTTTCCCTTGACATGAGCATGAAGAAAACTGTGTTGCATTCGCTCAAGGTATACCTCAGCAACCCAATGTCATTCTGGATAATAGCCCATTAGATGTGGTTCAATAATTCTGTTACCTTGGATCTACTGTCACCAGAAACCTATCCATGGACAAAGAAATGAACATCAGAATCAGGAAGGTGGCTCCTATTTTTGGCAGGCTTAGGAAATGAGCATGAAACAATCCTAAACTGACAATGAAAACAAAGATACTAATCTGCTAGGCATGTGTATGGAGTATCCTGCCGTATGGTTCTGAGACATGGACCACCTACTCGAACCAGGAGAAAAAATTGAACGGCTTCCATCTTCACTGCCTCTGCAGAATTATGAATATCAACTGGCTAGATAAAGTTTCAAATGCAGATGTCCTGTCAGAATCTGGCATATCCAGCCTCATAGCAATCCTCAGTAGCAGAAGACGACAATGGCTTGGTCTTGTGAGAGGAATGGGTGACGAATGTCTTCCCAAAGAAATCCTCATCAGTGAACTGTCATGTGGGGTGAGAACAAGAGGAAGACCAAAACTAAGAGTCAAGGATACGTGCAAAAACGCCATGAAAAAATTCCACATTGATCCAAAAAATCCTGAGAATCTACTTTGTCAGATTGAAATACCTGGTGACGATTGCTACGACAGGGCACATCCTCCTTCGATAGTATATGTGGAAGCCACGCAAAAGAACTTTGTCTTAGAAGGAAAAACTCTCAGACTCAAGAATTTGGAAATAGACTGACATGTGCTTATTGCAATCAACCGTGCAAATCCAATATTGGATGGATAAGCCATAAGAGAAGCTGCAGACTCAAACACTGCCCAGAGGTCACCACCGCTGCTGCTAACCACAGTCTCTTGAGATGAAAGGGGCCATATAACCCTTTAATTAATGGCAGGTGACCTCCAGAAGGGCCAGGTTCAGTTCCTAGGGGTTTCTGTCATTAATGAAACCAACTGGCTCGAGCCTCCATGCAGTAACCTGGGACAATCTCACCCCACCTGCTGGATGCCTGTAAAGTCAGTTCTTACCCTCTCACAAGCACAGAGTCTGAGATAGAAACAGCTTGTCCAATAACAATAGCCTACCAGGCATTTACACAGTGGCACATGCAATGTGCCTAAACAAAGGAGAGGTAAACCCCCACTAAGCAAGGCACTGTCCCCAGAGTCAGCTGAGCCACATCTACATACCCCTGCTATAGAGTGTACCTCCACCTCAGCTCTCCACTCACAGTATAGTTCGGTCCGTACCAACCCATAGATTTCAGCTCTAGGCCAAGCCACAAGAATCTCAGTATCCATCAGGGTGGATTCTCACAAAATAAAGGCAGAGACCAGCATTAGTTTAAGCTTTAGATCTGTCTTTGAACAGTGGGGGGAAGGACTGGACAAACCAGACTTTTGGCTGTAGGACTTATGGCTTATCCATCCAGTATTGGATTTGCACAGTCAATTGCAATAACCACGTCAGTCCATTTCCAAATTCTTGAGTCTGAGAGTTTTTCCTTCTAAGACAAAGTTCTTTTGCATGGCTTGCACATATACTATCAAAGAAGGACCTTTGGCTGCTGGTTCAACCACGTACCCCCTCACCCTCTTCTACTTCTCAGTGCTCTGCTGAGCAGAGCCCTGTGTGAGCCACATCTTACATAGTGATGATGACCACCCTGTACCCCCACAATAATCTCCAGCATTGGTGATATTCCACAACTCTTATACTGGGTGATAAATTAACTTGTGACTTTACAACAACAATTGTTCACAATAGACAAAACACTGCTGCTTCACCTGCTACCCAGAAGCTCTTGCCAAACAAAGAATTTATTTATATTCACACACCCTGCAACTCTTCGCATTTCCATGTGAATGATCTCAAAAGAACACATTCCTCATCCTTCAGCAGGATTGAGCTCCTGCTGCCACATTCCTTACACACATTACTGGTCAGTCCCACTCTCATGCATGTCATACTTTTTTCTAAATGATTTGCCCCGGCCACATGGCAAGGCTATAGCAGAGAAAGGATCACAACTCCTGATTGCTAGTTGAATATTTTAGCCAAAAGATCATCCCTCTTCCTCCCTGCCACTGACTTAAATGCTAAAAATTAGTTTAACACATAGCTGTGACTCAGACACACAATTAGCAGAATGTAGCTGGCCCCCATATTAGTGTGCCACCATCCTGTATCCCCTTATTCAGAGGCCAGTCAGTCACCCTTGAAGGACTTGCTATCCCTCTGTTCAGAACAAGCCACTCCACAAGGGATGGCGAGAGGCAGGACCTTCCTCAGCCTTTGAACTAGCTAACAGAGCTGGCCAGTCAGAGGGATGTGAACATTGGATCCTCCTGAAAGAGTGCAGGGGGTGAGCTTCTTCACCATGCTGTATTGCTCAGGCATTCATTCTATCTCTCTAAGTACTTGCTGTGGTAGAGTGGCTCTGCATCACCGCTCATGCAGGACTGTGATTTAATGGCATAATTCAGACCAACCTGTTCTAAACCACAAGCTGTCAACTACAGATTTAGAATCAGAAAGTAACAGAAGATTTCAGTGGGTCCCTCCCTCCCTGAGCAGATGAGGGGCTTGGCCACAACACTAATATCATACAATGTTTGCAAGTACACAGTTTCTTTAAGATCTGATTCAGTTGCCCTTAGAAATATGTTGGAAGAACAGGGATGACACCCAAGCTAGCTATGTCCACACCCTCAACATAGGTGGATGTTTCAGTATTTCTACTACTGTTGACTTCAGCAGAATGCCTGCCCACACACCAGGTAGTTCCCAAGGTGGCATTTGTTTCTATCTTCAGCTAACAGTAGTAGGTTCACATTTGGAAGACTTCCTCCACCAGTGGGGGAGGGGTGAGGGTGGGGGATGTCCTTTTCCAATCCTCATCTATGAACATACTTCAGTATTTCTCCAAAACTGAGTTCCACCCCTCCTTGAATTTTCCCTTCATTTTAGAAATGAGGAATTACAACTCTAATATTCTGTGGACTAGGTAAAAATAAGGTCCTTATGCTGGGCAGAATCCTGAGCTGCAGTTTAGCCCAATTTTGAAGAAAAGAAGTGTTAGAAGAAACTTCTTTGTGTAAGAGCTGTCTGCTAGGAGCTTGAATTAAATAGGTTTGTAATACTAGCAAAATAAAAAAAAAAGTTTAAACAATCTGACTTAACATCCCCGTGCTTTCCAATTGAGAATTGAGGGGGTGAAGGGGAAAACCCTGGTGTTAAAAAAATCAGTTATGATTTATATTAATCACTGAAGCAGCAGACAATAAAGAATAGACATGTGTAAATCTGTTGTCCAAGAGATTGCCAATTTTACAATAGAATTGTGCCTTCAGTTCTGCATAAATGGGGTCACCAGACAAAATGTCAATACTTTCTACCAAAACCACTGACTTTATGTAATCCCTAGTTGGCCTGTTTATAATACATATTTATCTACCTTCACAGCATGTTTTTGGAAGTGCGGTTAATATTTGCAAATACTTTGATGTACTCAGCTGTGTATGGAGATCTTATTTAAAATTATGGTAAACAGTCACTAGCTTTTATATGGATAAAATAAAATAAAATATCAATCACAATCTTTCAGTTAGTAGGAAAGTGTTTTTCCTCTACTTTTGACAGCTCATGCTCCTGTACTGCAATGTTTAGATTCTTGCAACATTCTGCCATTTCTCGAATGTCTAGGATTTCCTCCTCTGCATTCCTATTTTCTATTCCCAGAGAGTTATGAGGCATTTCCAGAGCATATAGATTAGATTTGCATTCTCTTCTTTACATAATCTAAAGTTACAGAGGGGGAGGAGTAGGTTGGATATTAAGAAAAACTATTTCACCAGGAGGGTGGTGAAGCACTGGAATGTGTTCCCAAAAGAGGTGGTGAAATCTCCATCAAATGAGGTTTTTAAATCCTGGTTTGACAAAGTCCTGGCTGGGCTGTTTTAGCTGATCCTGCTTTAGGAATGGGGTTGGACTCAATGACCTCTTGAGGTCCTTTCCAGCCCTAGAAGTCTATGATTCTATATCTTTTTTTTCAAGTCTCTTTTGCTTTCCTTCTGGACAATTTCCAACACGTTTCAAAGAATTTTCTGCTGGAGTTGCAGCCCTAAATCAGAGGTGGACTTATTGCACAACTTGATCCACCACATAATATTAACAAAGTTTAAAGTGTCTGCTCCTTGTCTCTGGTATGCGGTGTTATAGCCATGTTATTCCCCGGATATTAGAAACACAAGGTGGGTGAGGTAATCTCTTCTTATACTAACATCTGTTATGAGAAATACTTTGCAGCTTACACAGAGCTCTTAGTTAATGAGAGAATAATTTTGTAGATTAATGTTTGTAAATTTTAGTCTTTCCTAACAAATGTAAGCAAAAGGATGGAGGCTCAGCATACATGGGGTGGAAATGTTACGCTACTATAATACTCATTCTTTGTCTTAGTGATAGGTGAGGAGTGATTCTTTCTAAATGAAAGATTTATCTATCATAAAAGTGAGAGTCATTTGTATGTAAGGATTCTAAATATTCTGTATTAAAAGTACTGAAAACAGGGCCTTATGAGTTTATCAAACTTAAAACTTTTAAGTTTCAATTTTCAGTGTCAGATGTTCATCTCAAAACTGTTCCTGGAAGTTTCAGCTAGGATAGTTCTGATGTTTTTCAGGTTACATCTACACATACCAGGAATGTTGATGGCTGCTATGCAATTTTAGGTACGCAAACAGAGGTGGGGACAGAGCGCTAAGCAGGAGGGTCTGGCACAGTCTCCTCTGAACCTGGCATTGGGTCATATTCTTGAGTCTCAACATTGCTTTGGCATAACATGAAGCCCACTGGCAAGACGTGTGCCTCCATCCCCCTCACATCCTATCTTTTGCATATGTCTCTTGGCAATCTGGTGTTCTTTTAATAGTTTTTGGACATAAATTAAACATATTGCAGCAGTACCTCAAAGATGCCACAAGTTGGGCCCCATTGTGATAAGTAGTGATCAGCATACATAATATACAGCAAGTCCTGGTCAAAGTCTAAAAATTCTAACTTGAGATGTTCCTTTTATGGAAGGATTGGATAAACAATTCCTGTCCACAAACCAATTAGGGGTATGTGGGTGAGGGGGAAAGCATCACTTTTAAACATTGGGATTTTCTGTACAAGGTGGAAAGTAGCAATAACTAATACTGTCTACAAAGAAGGCCAGTCTTGAAAGAATTAATGCTGTAAATGGCACAATTTTAAAGTAAAGCTAGTTACCATAGTTCTGCTTCTGACACTGACACAAATGAGTATTCAAATGGCATATGACACATCCAGATTGGTTCAGTAGGAAACAGGTTTTTGGCTGTGTTTTTTTTTTTTGATGTGTGTTTATGGACAGGGAGAACCAGATGGATGAGGATTGTATAAGTACTGTCAAAGTTAATGCTGTTGAAAGGGTGACACAATTTGTTAAGTTAAAGCTGGATGCTCGGCTTTTCATCAACATTAAATTAAAATTGCAATCTGAATATTCCACTCTATTTTACAAGTTCATCGGCCAAAAATGTGAGCACATGAACAGCAGAGACTAGACTATTTTCCCTTTTGTGAATAAAATCAGTGCATAATATTTAAAAAAAAAAAGAAAAGAAAAAAGCAACATCAAGAACCTGATTTTTGGCACATTACACATGTAAGTCACACATAGGCATGCAAATAAGCTCATTTTCTAATTTACAAGCACTGGTAATATGTAAGGAAATTGTGCATGAAAAATGGACGTGCCTTTTTCCCCATCTACATTGCTGTGATTGTCCCCCTCAAAGTCGGTTGCTCTCTCTCCATGATGGGGAAAGGAAAAGTTGGGCTTCCGGAATGGCTTAAATACAGACTGCTTTAGTGACTATGGCTCCTCTGTCAAGACTGAAAAAGAAGTTAAGTCTCTCCACATGATCAAAATCATCAAATGGTCTGAATTCTAGATGAACGAGAAGCTCTGGCTGTGTCTATACTAGCTCCCAACTTCGAAGGAGCTTATGCAGCACTTCATTAAGCTTATTCTCCCGCATGGCAACTTCGAAGTGTGAAACTTCGAAGTGCCGGCTTGCATGTAGCCATGGCTCACCCACCGGTACTTTGAAGTGCCTGGGCTACTTCAAAGTCCCTTTACTCCTCAAAAGTGTACCGCAGCACTTCATTAGTAATCTCCCGACACCCTGTTTACCATGCTCCCTTCAAAGTTGGGAGCTAGTGTAGATACAGCCTGTCTTCTGAACTGTTTTCTGTCCGTTTTCTCAAATAGTTGCCCAATGCTAGGCAAGGGATTACAGTCATGTCCTTTAAATGCCTTCTAATTTCTCTGCAAGAATCATCTTCAGCTTTGATTTAATGAAAGATCCCCCGAAAGACCTAACACACTGTGCTATAGCTCCCTGGGAAACTCCTGTCCTTCACAGGACTTCTATTGTGTCATGCCCGAGGTTTGGTTCAAGAAAAAACAATGTGTTCAATGACCTTTACATGGTTCAACCAACAGCATGAAAGTTAGCTTTACTTCTATGTTGGGAGAGAAATAATTTGACCAGTAAGTAATTTTCTCCCCACTCTTCCCCAGCTTCTGTCGTATGTACCTGATCTGTGAGTTTTGATTTCAGTTTTTTGTTTTGTACCTCTTGGCTGTATAATCGTCATGCCAATTCACTTTCAGCACTATCTCCAGGGCTGAAGAAGTGGGTCTGCCCAGCCAAGCTCATCACCTAATAAATTATTTTGTTAGTCTTCTAAAATGCTGCATGACTGCTTTTTTTTTTTGCATTTTTTTTTAATTTAACCTTGAATGTGGTCACTTGAAGGCAGGCAGGTTTAAGTAAAGGAGGATGAGGAGGTAGGTGGAGATACTGAAGGGGACTTCTGGGCATCCCTGTGCCAGCTCCCAACCCCCAGCTGCCTCCCTCCCCTGTAGCTGCACATAGCCTCTGCTCATCAGGAGGCAGCAAGCGGTACGTGTCCTGGCCAGAAAATGTCAGAGGAGTAGGGAGCAGCTACGCAGCTGCAGAGAAGCAGCAGTTTCCCCTTCAAAGCACCATTTCTTTCCAACCACTGTCTGCAAGATCTCCCCCTGCTCCTCTGGAGTCCTCCAGCCAGCACCCAGGAGAGGAATGCTGGCCTGGCTCCTTCCACTCTTGCAGCTCTCAGTGCTGCGGCTACTCCAGCCCCCGGCTCTGAGCTGTCTGTGCCACAGCAGAGCATGGCCACCCCCAGCCTGGCAGCGGGCAGCAGAACCTCCATCACCATGGCTGCTGCTCAGCGCCATTGCAGACAGCGGCAGCTGGGCACTGACATGCTCCTCATGCACAGGGCTGGGGAAAGAGAACTCCTGCTGCCTGCCACAGGCCCGGCCTTTCCCCTGGCTCCTCTGGCCCTTGTGGTCCCAGCTGCTGCAGTGGCCCCTTTCACCATGGTGGCCCCAGCCACTCAGGCAGCTCCTTCAGCCCCCTCAGCGGCTCTCTTGAGTCTCTGGCATTTATTTAGGAGGGAGCGGGTGGAAGCATCCATTATTTCCAAAGCCCATTATATTAGGGTCCATTAAATCGACGGCTTGTGGTATATCCAGATTTGTCAGTTAAATATGCAAACCCATGATTCATATGCCAACCAGCACTGTCCTTAGCTTGGAATCTCTAAGACAAATTCAGTCAGGTGATTTCAGTGGCGTTACATCAGGTACATTTTTGCATCTGTGGCTTCTGCAAAACAGCAACATTTGAGACCTCAGAGGACCCCTCCAAAGCGTTCTTCCTTTTGAGACAATGGATAATTGAGAAAATATGGTAAGAATTATCACAATTCCTCCCACCACCTAGCCCCGTGAAGGGATGGATTGAGCCTAAAGGCCCTCTGCTGGAGACCTCAGGTCTCTGCCACACAGTGTTCCCTCTATTTTTTTCAATTTATTTGCAGAATTAGTGTTATATGCGTTGAAGCCGCTGTAGATGGGCATCACCAGTAGAACCATGCTGCTGGCTCTGTGTGCTTTGCTAATCGGGTAGGCAGCATCTGACTCACTCCTGGATGGCCATCTAAGTGCTCAGCTGACGGAATGCTGCTGCCACAGCCATCCCAGGAGGGCGGAAGCAGTAGAAGCAGTGGAGCGGTCATCCAAGCGGGCTAGAGGGCCTGCATAGGTAGCAACCCATGCATATAAATAGGAGTGGCCAAAGCCAGCAAGGGAGAAAGTAAGAGTTGTTGGGCTGAGCTGGCACTGGGAGCTAAAGTCTGCATGCCCAGCTACCTGAAAGAATTGCAGCACAACAATAACTACATGTGGGCGGGGACTGGCAAGTGAGTAACTTTTGCATGGCTGCTTAAACTAGGGGAGGACTGAGCCCAGGGAGAGCCTTAGGAGACTAGTGTCTCCAAGGGGGAAGTCCTGTGGACACAGCCCCACACTAGAGCTCATCTTATTTAGGGACAGAACCCCAGCTAGGGCTGGAAAAGCCACTTGTGACACACTAAAATGGGGTCACTAGAGGATACAGAACATGGACACTCACTCATGGGGGGTGCCTGTGAACGGTGGGTGTTGACCCCATCACACCCCCTTATCATGGTATCTGCAGTTACCAAAAAACGTTACACCCATTACAGAGTGCAGACAAGTGCCCTGCTGTGATGAGCTTACAGTCTAATTTTAGACATGTCAAGATGAATAAGAGAAGGAATACACCAAAGGACTGACAAGGATTATAGGCAATAAGCTCACTGTGATTTAATTTGCACATGTCCACATATTGATGTCTGTTATAATTATTGTTGGTGCCCCTTGTGGGCAATTTCTTCAATGACTATTTCGACCCCACTCAGCATAATTTATAGTAGAAGGAGCTAACCACAAGGACTCACCTTTCCCTTTCATACAGCACTTCACCATTAAGTCTTATATTTATGTACTAGTATCACTTAACGGCTACGTCTACACGTGAATGCTACACCGAAGTAGCTTATTTCAATGTAGCGACATCGAAACAGGCTATTTTGATAAATAACGTCTACACGTCCTCCAGGGCTGGCAACGTCGACGTTCAACGTCGACGTTGCGCAGCACCACATCGAAATAGGTGCTACGAGGGAACATCTACACGCCAAAGTAGCACACATCGAAATAAGGGTGCCAGGAACAGCTGCAGACAGGGTCACAGGGTGGACTAGCGCTTCCGGGGCAACAGCTAGCCGCTCCCTTAAAAGGCCCCTCCCAGACACACGCAGCCTGCACAGCACACGGTCTGCAGAGCCATAGGCACGCACACCTCGAGCGACGCAGTCATGGACCCCCAGCAGCAGCAGCAGCAGCAGCAGCAGCAGCAGCAGCCAGAGGTCCACCCAGCCACCCCTGCAGGAGCAGTGCTCACCCTGCTCCATGCCATGCAGGAGACAGCTGAGCACCTCCTTGCCACAGAGGAGGAGCTGCCCGCAGGGGAGGAGGACGCAACCCCCAACCCTGCAGCACCCCCCACCCCCCGCCGCACACGCCGCTGGCTGTGGAGCTACCCCACGAGCACCAACTGGTGGGAGCGGCTGGTGCTCGGAGAGTGGGACGACGACCGCTGGCTCCAGAACTTTCAGATGAGCCGGCAGACATTTCTGGAGCTATGCCAGTGGCTCACCCCCACACTGAGGCACCAGGACACCTTCATGCGGCGTGCCCTCAGCGTCGAGAAACGGGTCGGCATCGCTGTCTGGAAGCTGGCCACTCCAGACAGCTACCGATCCGTGGGGCAGCAGTTTGGCGTCGACAAGGCCACCGTCAGGGCTGTCCTCATGGAGGTAAGAGGACCCACGGGGGGAGGCGGGGGCAGCCCTGGCAGGGGAGGTGGGGGAGGCAGCCCTGGCAGGGGAGGGCCACACACACCCTGCACACCCCTCACTGGTGCTCTCCCATGTGCTTCCCCTGCAGGTCGTCCACGCCATCAACACCCTGCTCCTCCACAGGCTCGTGAGGCTTGGGGACCTGGATGCCGCCATCGCGGGCTTTGCCACCCTGGGCTTCCCCAATTGCTTTGGGGCTCTGGGTGGGACTCACATCCCCATCCACGCCCCGGAACACAGTGGAGGACGCTACTAAAACAGGAAGGGCGACCACTCAGTGGTCCTCCAGGTCTTGGTGGACAGCCGGGGCCATTTCCTGGACATTTATGTGGGCTGGTCTGGCAGCACCCACGACGCCCGGGTATTCCGGAACTCGGGCCTGTGCCGCCGGCTGGAGGTGGGGACCTACATCCCCCAGTGGGAGATCCCTGTGGGGGACACCACCATGCCCCTCTGCATCATCGCAGATGCAGCATACCCCCTCCGGCCCTGGCTCATGCACCCGTACATGGGCCATCTGTCTGCCAGCCAGGAGCGCTTCGACCAGCACCTGAACCACGCGCGCCAGGTGGTGGAGCGCACATTTGGGCACCTCAAAGGGCGCTGGAGGTGTCTCCTCACCCGCCTTGATGCGGGCCCCACCAACATCCCCCAGATTGTGGGCGCATGCAGCACCCTACACAACCTCGTGGAGAGCAAGGGGGAGGCCTTCTTTCAGGGCTGGGCTGTGGAGGCCGGCAGGGCCGATGTGCAGCCACTCGCTGCCCCCAGTCGCCAGGTGGACCCTGAAGGGACCCGGGCCCGGGAGGCCCTGCAGGCCTAGTTCGATGAGGCCGTGGGGTGAACTCTGGCAGGCCCCCCACTGCCCCCCCCATCCTCCACAACACTCCCTGCCCCAACGCCCACACCACAGAGCACCCAAGAGCACCCCCCCCACTTTTCTTGTAAATAAAAGCAGACAGTTGTTCGTCAACTCAAATATCTTTAGAACTCTTATTATTATTATCAACAAGACTAACTATTTACAGGGAAAATCTAACTTATATATATATATATATATATTATAAAAATAGGGATAACATGAAAGGGGAAGACGAGGAAGGGGAGAGCTATTTACATGGGGGGTAAGGATCAGCATTGTAACAGGGGTCAAATATACAAACTATTTACAGCAAACTAACTTAAAACTGGGGGTAATATATACAAAGGGGCGGGGCCACGTCCTGGGCCCCACACCCCTAAAGTCCAGTGCTGGGAGTGGGCGGCTGGGATCCCCGCCTCGGCCTCAGCCCTGGCTGGGGCTGGCTGGGGGCCGGGCGGACCGGGAGATACGGCCGGTGAGTGTCAGCTGGCCCCAGGTCCCCCTTGGCGGAAGGGCCCTTGGTGGCGGGTGGTGGTGCGACGGCGGACGGCGCAGCGGGTGGAGCAGCAGGTGGAGCAGGCAGGGCGGGTGCTGCGGCGGCCGGCGCGGCATGGGGGGCCACGTAGTCCACGATACGGTTGACGGTCCGCATGTAGGCCCCCCATGCCTCCTGGCACCAGGCCAGCACCCGCTCCTGCAGCTGGAGGCGGCGTTGCTCCACCCGCAGCCGCTGCTCGGCGACCTCCAGCTGCCAACGGTGGAGGGCCAGCAGCTGGGGGTCCGTCGCCCTCGGCTGGTGGTGCTGGGTCCGCCGTCTTCCTCGCCGTGGGGCTGGTTGGTCCTCCGCTGAGGGGCTGGCCTGGAGTGATGGCCCCGGAGGGCTGTCCGGGCCCACTGACGCCTCGCCGGCGCTCTCCGGTCCTTCCGATGGTGCAGCTGCGGAACACAGGAGCGGGGGAAGAAGAGTGGAGACAGCCGTTAGTGTGGGCCCCGAGCCATGGCCCTTGTCCCCCCACCCCTCTGCTGCAGGTTCCCCATCCCCGTTCCTGGGAGATGCTGCTGTGATGGAGTTCAGGGGTCCCCCTGCACTGTACCCCGTCCGCTGGCAGGAGTGACTCTCACTCAGCAGGTACAACAGGAGTTTTATTAGGCAACAGATGCCCAGTTTCTCACAGAGGCGACAGTACAGCAGTCAGAGACAGTCCTTCCAACCCATCCTGGGGAGAAGACCCCGAGGGGTGCCCCTCTGGGGTGTAGCTTTCCCCCTCCTCAGGCTGGCTGCCTTCTAGCTCTCCCTTCCCCTAGCCTCTAACTGCTGCCCCCGATTCAAACCCAGCTCGGCTCCTCCCTCCTCTTTGTTCAGGGCAGAGGTGTAACCTGCCACTTGTAGCCCCAGGATCATCCTTAGCCACTGGGAGCTATTCAGCTTGTTTCTCATATCGAGCCTGAGTCTCGCATTTGCACTCCCCCCACTCCATCACATGCTGCTGCTGCTGCTGCTGCTGCTGCTGGGTGTCCCACCCCCCTTCCCCCTGGGGGACCCTAGAGGTTCTGCTCCCCCCAGCCCCGGGGATGGGGCATGGCACTGTCGTGCTGTGGGTGGGGCAGGGGCTGATGCACTCTTCTGAGGGACATGCCACTGCTGTCCTTGGGGCCATGGTCATCTGGGCATGTGGAGGGCCCTGGTCATATCTATTACCCCCGCCCCTCAGCCCCGGGGGTGTGCACTGGGGGGGTGCATACCTGACGGTCCACTCCCACGGTCGGGGGACACCCGGGGGGGGTGGACGCCTGGCTGGAGCTCCGCTATGGGATGGCGATCCTCAGGCCGGCATCACTCGAGGAGGACTCCCCCTCCTCCTCCTCCTCCGGTGCCCCGGGGGTGGGCTCCTGGGGGGGCCCCCGGGGTGCGGGGCTTGCCTCCGGGGCCTGCTGGAGCTCCTCGGCTGAGGTATCAAAAGTGGCTGGAGGGGAGGAGGTGTGCCGGGGGCCCAGGATGTCCCTGAGCTCCCTGTAAAAGGGGCAAGTGATGGGGGCGGCCCCAGATCGGCCGGCCACTTCCCAGGCCCGGGCGTAACCCTGCCGCAGCTCCTTCACTTTACTCCAGACATGATCCGGAGTGCGGGCAGGGTGACCCCGGGCGGCCAGGCTTTCGGCCAGCCAAGCGAACGCATCTGCATTCTGCCTTTTGCTCCCCATTACCTGGAGCACCTCCTCCTTGCTCCAGAGCCCCAGCAGGTCCCGAAGCTCGGCCTTCATCCAGGAGGGGCCCCACTGCCGCTTCCCCGCCTGGCTGCTGGGCTGGGAGCCCTGGCTCCCCTTGGGGGGGTCCCCTGGGGGCGCTTAGGGGGCTGGCGTGCGGCCATTGCGGCTTGCAGGGGGTGGCTGAGGGACATGCAGGCTGGCCGCGTGTCTGGGCTGCCGCTTGCACGTTCTCTCAGCTTCCTGCACAGGAAGGGAGGGGGTGGGGAGCTTTAAGGGGTCGCTCCACGTGGCCACCATCGAGCTCGGGCTGGAGAGAGTGTCTCTCAACCCCTCAGCTGATAGCTGCCATGGAGAACCCCACAATTTCGATGTTGTGGGACGCGCAATGACTACACGTTCCCTACTTCGACGTTGAACGTCGAAGTAGGGCGCTATTCCCATCCCCTCATGGGGTTAGCGACTTCAACGTCTCGCTGCCTAACGTTGATGTTAACTTCGAAATAACGCCCAATACGTGTAGCCGTGACGGGCGCTATTTCAAAGTTGGCGCCGCTACTTCGAAGTAGCCGGCACATGTAGACGTGGCTAACATGAAAGACCTACTCCCTTTAAATGGGCAATATTTGTAGTAGACTCTATAGCTGTAAGGACTCTGAGGTATCTAGTTTAATGTGACTATAGTAAACAAAGTATTTTGGAAAGTTAGACAGATACTATATTTGAAATATTTTGGAGAAAGTCAATATTTCCCTGATTTGTGAGGAATTTTAGTCAGGTGACCTTGGCAATGAAGTAGCTATTGGGGGAGTCTTCCGAAGGGTTAGACAGGATTTGCTTAGCCTGCACTGCCTATGAGTAATCAGAAGCCCAGCTGGAACCCATAAGCAGCTATCAGCTTAGTCTTGTGATGTCACTGTGGCACTGGGAACATGCTTCGCAGTCTCTGACAGCTTGTATTCAGGCTGCTAGCCAATGGCGCTTATTAAGCAATCAAACGACAGATAGTGAAGTATTTCATTTTTGCAAGCTAAACTTTTCATTTTGCTGGGGTAATCATATATTGACTAAGCTTTTCGAATGCAGTGTGGGGTGTATATTTTTAAAAATGTCACCCTTGTCAGCCAACACCAGATAAGCTCAAAAGTATGAGAAGATTACATCAAACTGTGAAATCATATGCCTTCCATAGCCATTTCTTCCTCCTCCCCCACCGCCAGAGGTGACTGTCTAGGGAACATATTTCTTAGTTGTAAATATTACTAACTAGAATGTCAAAAATTCTGTGCAACACACTTAATACTTAGGCAGCATTTTAGCCAAAGGAATGACACTTTTATTTCAGTGGTGGCAGCTTTTGGGAATAATATGATTTTGAATACCAGTGGAGGTAGTTTCACAAATGATGAATCAGCCCTATGGTACTGTAACTATAGTCTCCCTTCCATTAGGCTGCAGTACAAGCCCACAGACCAAGGTTTCATGTTACGCTTTTGGGAGTGTGGCTGTAACAGGATCTCTACTCACCTCTGACTCACTCTAGCACAGTTACATCTGGGGAATCGCTCCACCTAATCTGACACCCTCTGCTGCTCAGGAGTTGCAGTTCTTCCTCTAAGTCACTTGGGGGCACTGCTTCTTTCTGGCTCAGCTCTCTGACAAGATCACTATTGTTTTCCCCTTTCTGGGCTATCAAAGTTTCAGTGGACTGGCTATTAATGACAGCCAGGCTACGTCATTTTCCTAGTGGCTGGTAGGGGAACCCAGATTCCCACTCCCAGGACACCAGGTTCCAGGCAAGGGACCCTTGGATCAGTGGCAACAACCTGCAATGTCCCAAATATTGCTGCCCTATCCCTGGGCCATTTGCTATTCCACCTTTACTAAATGTTCTCTCCAGCCATCTTTTGGGTAGAACTTTCCTTCAGGATTTAAGTCCCAGGCCTTCTTCACTTACCCTGGATTTCTTCCTCTACCACACTCATTGCAGAGATAAATTGCAGGATTCCAACTGCAGCCTTCTGGCTCACATCCTGCCCTTATACCAGCTCTACTGCTCTGGCTTAGCTGCACTCCATGTACGTTCAGTACATGCCTAGCAAGCCAACTTTCCCTCAGGTATGGCCTCTCAGGTAATTTAACCCCATTTGAGGCACATCAACCCGTTCAGGGCTAGCGTGGGGTAAACACAACATCACAGGAAGTATCACTTATCAGTCTTTCAGGTAGAGAACTTGCATCTAGTCACTTCAACTAGAGCTCTAGGTACTATTTCTAACTCAAATATATAAGAGCCAAGTACATTGCTAAAGGCTTTTGGAAGAAACATGCATCTTAGGTGCTTGTGTAATCCACATTAATAAATCATGTCATTTCTACAGGTAAAGCATGGAGAGAAGCTTATGAAACTGCTTGGACTTCCCTGTGTCTTTAGCTCAAGTGGGAAAGACTCAATTTGCACCCACACCTCCCAAGCAGAAGGCCCAAACAGTTGTTACATTTGGCTGTGTTGCCCCTAATGACTAGACCACAATCTGCTTCGAAAACCCTGGGGGCTGGATAGAAGGGGGAGGGGAGGAGATGAGAAATATACTCAGTCCTGGTGACCATCATTCTACTGTTGTAGCACAAGGAAAAGAGAGTTACCTGTTCTGTAACTGGTGCCCTTCGAGATGGGTTGCTCATGCCCATTCCAAGTTGGGTGTGTGTTAGCACATGCCCAATTGCCGGAAGCTTTTTGAAGTGGCATCGATATGGCAGCCAATATATGCACCACCTGACTCCACCCCTGCTCAGTTCCTTTTTGCTGGCTACTCTGATAGTAGGGTTTCAGAATGGACATGAGAAACACGTCTTGAAGCACATGCCATAGAACAGGTCTTTGCTTCTTTAAGTGATTGCTCATGGCCCTTCCAAGTTGGGTGAATACAAGCCAATGCCTAGGAGGCAGGGTCAGAGTCCCAAATGGACTGCAGGACAGCCCTGCCCACCTCAGCATCTTCCCGTGTGTACTGCATCAAAGTGTAATGTGCTGTAAACATACGACTTGAGGACCAGGTGGCCGCCCTACAGATGTCCTGGATAGGCAACTGTGCCAAATACGACACAGACGACACCTGCGCTCTTGTGGAGTGTGCCCTAACCGGAGGGGGAGGAACCCCCACAAGCCTGTAACACTCCTTGAGGCATGTCACTATCCAGGAGGAAATCCTTGGAGGAGACCGGAAGGCCCTTCATCCTATCAGCAACTGCTACAAAGAATTGCTACGTTCTTCTAAAGGGCCTAGTCCTATCCATATAGAAGGCCAGCACCCTTCTAACATCCAAGGTATGTAAACATTGCTCCCTCGGGGAGGCATGAGGCTTTAGGTAAAATACCAGTAGGGAAATGTCTTGGTTAACATGAAACAGAGAGACCACCTTAGGTAAAAACGTGGGGTGAGGTCTCAGCCTGATCTTATCCTTGTGAAATAGTGTGTACAAGGGGGCCCACTGAAAGTGTCCTCAACTCAGAAACGCTCCTGGCTGAGGTGATTGCCACCAAAAATGCTGTTTTATAACTCAGAAAAAGCAGGTAGCCAGTGGGTCCCCATAAGCTTGTCTAACACCAAATTGAGATCCCATGGGGGCAGTGGTGCCCAAATCTGGGGTTTGATTCTTTCTAAGCCTTTCAGAAATCTTTTGATGATGGGGTCTGAGAACACAGAAGATGTTCCATGACCTGGGTGAAAGGCTGAGATAGCAGCTAAGTGTATCCTAACAGAGGACAGGGATAAGCTTTCCTGTACCAGACCCCATAGGTAATCTAAAACCAATGGGATGGGGGCTTGTGAGGGAAGTAGCCCTCTGTGAGACACCCACACCAAAAATCTTTTCCACCTAGCCAAATAAATCACCCTTGTGAAGGGTCTTCTACTATTTAACAATACTTCCTTTATGGGATCCTAACAGGCCATCTCCCGGTCCCTCAGCCATGGAGCATCCATGCTGTGAGATGCAGTGACTGGAGACTGGGATGTTGCAGTCTCCTTTTGGTGTGTTAACAAGTCCGGCCGGGTTGGCAGCATCATTGGCTTGCAGCACGACAGGTGCAGGAGGGTCGAGTACCCGTGGTGGCAGAACCGTGCCAGTGCCACCAAAATGATCAATGCCTCTTCTGAGCGAATCTTGAGGAGGACCCTGTGAACTAGTGGGATCGAAGGGAACGCATACATCAGCCTGGTGGACCGGAGACACTAACGGCATCTGCCCAGGACCCCAGGCTCTGGTTGCAGAAGGAGCAAAATGTCCTGCATTTCACATTGAGGTGGGAGGTGAACAGGTCCACCTAGGGATATCCCCACCTCCGGAAAATAGAATGAACGACCTCCAGATGGAGAGACCACTCGTGATCCATAAAGGACCTGCTGAGGTGGGCTGCCGGTGAATTGTGCGCACCTGGCAGGTAAAGGGCCTGCAGCATGATGTTGTGCTGTAAGCAGAAATCCCAGAGCACTGTGGCCTTGTGACACAGGGGAAAGGAGCGTGTACCCCCGTTTGCTGATATAGTACATTGCTGTTGTGTTCTCTGTACTGACTGACACGCAATGTCCTGCCAGATTGGCCTTGAAGGTCACACACACTAGTCTGATGGCCCTGAGCTCCCTCACATTTATGTGGAGCCAAAGGTCCAAAACACTCCAAAGAGCCTGGGTTTGTAGCTGACCCAGGTGTGCTCCCCACCTCCTGTCCGAAGCATCTGTTACTAGGGAAAGTGAGGGCTGCTGAGGGGCAAAGGGGACTCCTGTGAGGACGACCCCCCTCGTCTAACCACCAGTGCAGGGTCAACGAAGTCCGTGCCGGCACCGTAACCACTAAGTCTAAACTGTCTCTTACAGGGCAATACACTAATGCCAGCCATAGCTGTCGAGGGCGCATCCTTAACCTGTAGTGCTATACCACAAAGGTGCACACTGCCATGTGACCCACCAAATGCAGGCAGCACCTGGCTGTCGTGGTGGGAACTGCCAGGATGTCTTGGATGGTGTCCCACATGGATCTGAACCTGTCACCTTGCAGGAATGCCCTGGCATATCTGGAGTCCAGTTGTGTCCCTACAAACTTTATTGATTGTGATGGCACCAACACTGACTTTGCCTCATTGATCAAGAGACTGAGGCGTACAAAGGTTTGATGGATCAACTGTACATGCTGAATCACCTGCTCCCTGGAACGACCCTTGACTAGCCAGTCATCCAAGTATGGGAACAGCTGCACCCCTTGCCTGTGTAGGTGTGCTGCTACTACCGCCGTGCATTTGGTGAAAACACTTGCGGCCGCAGACAGATCGAAAGGCAGGACTGTGAACTGATAATGGTCCCCATCTGCCATAAACCCAAGAAAGCTCCTGTGAGGAGGGTAGATTGAAACATGGAAATATACGTCCTGTAAGTCGACAGCCACAAACCAATCCCCCCGCTCCAGCATCAGGAGTATGAGACCCAGGGATATCATAAGAAATTTTATCTTTTTCATGAACTTGTTGAGACCTCTCAGGTCCAGGATGGGTCTCAAGCCCCGTTTTTTGGTTTTGGAATTAGAAAATACCAGTTATAAGACAGCTGTCCCCTGAACCTGGGAGGAACTACTTGTGTGGCCCCAGAACTCAGGAGAGATTGCAATTCCTGCTGTAACAGGATCTCGTGAGAGGAGTCCCTGAAGAGGTACAGGGAAGGGGGTTAGGAAGTGGGGTAGGAAGAGATCTGAGTGCGTATCCCCTCTCTACTGTACACCAGACCAGTCTGTGGTGATGCTGCACCATGGCTATGTCTACACTAGGACAGTAAGTTGAAGTAGCCTATTTTGAAGTAAGAACATCAAAATAGGCTACTTCGACATGTATCGTGTACACATCCTCCAGGGCTGGTGCCATTGACGTTCAATGTCGAAGTAGCAACAGAGAATGTCGAAAGGAGCTGCCCCGGAAGGAAATGCGGAGCATCCACACACACAAGTGCTCCCCGTCGAAATAAGGGGCCAGCAAAACACTAAGCCGCTCCCTTAAAGGGCCCCTCCCAGACACACGTGGCCTGCACAGCACAAGATCCACAGAGCCGACAACTGGTTGCAGACCCCGTGCACGCAGCTTGGACCCTCAGCAGCAGCAGCGGCAGCAGCCAGAAGCCCTGGGCTAAGGGCTGCTGCATGCGGTGATCATAGAGTCCCGCAGGGGCTGGACAGAATGTCTCTCAACCCCTCAGCTGATGGCTGCCATGGAGGACCCTGCTATTTTGATGTAGCAAGACGTGGATCATCTACACACGCCCTACTTTGACGTTGAACGTCGAAGTAGGGTGCTATTCCCATCTTCAAATAGGAATACTGGTTTCGACGTCTTGCTGCCTAATGTCGATTTCAACGTTGAAATAGCGCATGGTGCATGTAGACATGACGCGTACTATTTTGACATTTTGCCAGCTACTTCGAAGTAGCCAGTTAGTGTAGACACACCCCATGTGTGGTAAAAGGGGGATAGGTGGAATGAAAAAAGTGGGGATGCTGGCATGGGTGAGATCAATTCGACTCTCCTGACTTTGCCATCAAAACTGCGGCTTGGGTCCCTGTGGGCCTTTCTGGTGGCCCTAAGGTGGTTGGCCTGATGTCACCTGCCCACCCTGTTCCGTCTTCTACTGCTGTCCTTTTGTGGCTGCAGAAATTGTCTTTGCTGAGGATGGGGTTAAAATGTCTGCGCTGTGTATGCAGGCCCAAGGAGTGGAAGGTGTCCCTAGAGTCTTTCAGACCATGCTGTCTTTTATCTGTCTTATCTGAAAGTAGGGTAGGGTAGGGCCATCAAAGGGGACATCCTGGATTGTCTCCTGGACCTCATGAGGCAGGCCAGAAACCTGCAACCAAGCCCTGCTGTGCATTGCCACTCCGGAGGCCATAACTCTCATGGCAGCATCTGCAGCATCCAATGCTGCCTGCAGGGCTGCCCTTGAAATCAGTTTGTTCTGCTCCACCACAGCTAGGAAGTCCTGCTTGGCTTCGGGTGGCACCATTTCAGAGAACCTAGACAGGGCGCTGACTGTATTATAGGCATACCTACTAACCAGAGCCTGCTGATTAGCAATTCTTAATTGCAATCCTCCCATTCTTCCTCCCATAGAGGTCCTAGCGTTTAGCTTCTCTGTTTTTTGGGGAGGGACCCTGGAATCATTGGTGCTCTCTATGGTTAACAGCATCCACTATCAGAAAGTAGGGGGAGGGGCGTGAACTAATGTTCATTGCACTGGGATAGGACAAAGTACCACCTCTCATTCTTAAGGGCTGTAGAAAGAGTGGAAGCAGGGGTCTCCCAGACCATTTTAGCCATAGTGGCAATTGTTTTGATTATGGATGAAGCCACCCTGGTGGGACCTACAAAGGACAAAATGTCCATGAGAGGGTCCATTTTATCCTGGACCTCCTCCGCTTGCACCCCCAAGTTTTGGGCCACTGTCTTAAGGAGCTGTTGAAAAGCCCTGCCATTCTTCAGTACAGGTGAGGCTGATGAGCTTGCCACCGCCTCATCTGGGGAGGAAGACGATGATAGCCCTTGCACCTCCATTTGAAGGGGAAGGGCAGCAGTGACCTGATCAGGCACTTGGCCCCCTCATGGAAATTATGGGCAAACCGGGGGTGGGGGCACCATAGGTGGAGCTGGTCATCGATGATGCCGAGGTCAATGCCAACGAGGTAGAAGCAGGCGGCTTCACGATGACCACCACTTCCTATCTTTGTTCTGGTTGTGGGGTGCCCAGTGACACTGACGGTGCCGAGTGTGGGATTGGCGGTTCCCCAGCACTGTCAAAGACACTCCAATGGCCTGGACCTGCACCTTGTAAAATTCCCACAGGGTCCAGAAGGCTGCTGCTGAGTTGCCTGTGCAGCTGGTGGCCAACCCGTATTGTCCAAGCAATGACTACAGTGCCTGCAATGGCTATGGTGCGACCTCGAGCTCCTGCTCCATCCGGAGCTCAGTAGAAGGAGTCCGACTCCAATGCTGTTTCAGAAGCAAATGGCCACAGTGGGGCCCTTGGAGTTGGCACCAATGTCATGCGCGCTGAGGGCGGTGCCAGTGCCAGAGTATAGGGCAACTGAAACTGGCCGTCCGTCTGTTGGGTTGGCACCGGAGTGCACGGCACCGAATACAATGTGAGTGCCAGCATCGATAGGGGTTGGCACCACTGTCATGTCCATGAGCCCCGATCACTCCGTTTCAGTGCTATGGCACCTGTCCTCCACGGAGAAGCACCCAGCACCGTCATCTGTAGAAGTCCTTGTGCCACTTGAAATGCCTTTGGCATCAAGGGCAAGACCAGTGTCTGTGGGCTCCCACTCCGCATTGGCTTCAATGGACGCACCTACTGCCCTTCAGCAGTGTGCACCGAAGCTTTGGACTTGAGGTCACCCCACTTCTTCAGCAAGTGACGCCTCTCATGCCTCAGCCTCTTCATTGGACTTGGAGATTGACACCTATGGTTCCAAGAATCTGACGTTGCCTGTATCTGCTCTTGGTGCTGGGAGTCCTTAGGCGGCACCGTGGTTGATGGTGCCAATGTACTTTGCACTGAGGAGGCTCCACTCTCCGCTCCTGCTGGAGACTCTTGAGGCCTTAAAGCTGCCTCCATTAAGAGGACTTTAAAGAGTTGGGCCCTATCTTTCAAAGTTCTGGGTTGAAAGGCCTTACAAATAGGGCAGCGATTATGCAAGTGTCTTTCCCCCAAACAAATCAAACAGGCTGACTGAGGGGTCACTTTTGGGCATATGTTTGACGCATTTTGAACAAGTCTTAAAGCCTGGGGAGCCAGGCATTCCCCAGCACCAAGGCGCTGAGGGAGACAGAAAGCTCCGCCTTGGCTATTAGTCAAAACCCTAAGGCTGTGTCTACACTAGCCAAAAACTTCGAAATGGCCATGCAAATGGCCATTTCGAAGTTTACTAATGAAGTGCTGAAATACATAGTCAGTGCCTCATTAGCATGCGGGCGGCCGTGGCACTTTGAAATTGACACGGCTCACCCAGACGGGGCTCCTTTTCGAAAGGACCCCGCCTACTTCGAAGTCCCCTTATTCCTATGAGCAGATAGGAATAAGGGGACTTCGAAGTAGGCGGGGTCCTTTCAAAAAGGAGCCCCGTCTAGACGAGATGCGTCAATTTCAAAGTGCCGCGGCCACCCGCATGCTAATGAGGCACTGACTATGTATTTCAGCACTTCATTAATAAACTTCGAAATGGCCATTTGCATGGCCATTTCGAAGTTTTTGGCTAGTGTAGACACGGCCTAAGACTAACTATCAAGTACTAAACTATTTACACTTCTTCAAGAACTATTTACACTACAAGAGGTTACTAGCTAAAAATATGAGCAGAAAAAGCACGAGCTCCAATGATTGGTAGTGCAGTGAGAAGGAACTGAGTGGGGTGGTGGGGGTCCGGCAGTGCATGTATTGGTCGCCATATTAGCACCACTCTAGGGTGCACTGACCCTATGGCTACTGGTGAGGGCAAAAAGCTTCCGGCAACTGGGCGTGTGCCTATGCACACCCAACTTGGAATGGACATGCGCAATCACTCGAAGAAGAACTGTGTCATATGCTGGCAATGTTTGTGTTGCCTTTGTCTGTGAGGACTAATCCACAGCAAGGATAATATGCATTCTACTTCCAACCAGAAACTGCTCTAGCAGAAGTGTAAGCTGTTTGGCCTATAGTGCTGAAGATTGTGGGGTCAAGCTGTGGCAGACTGCTTGTCAGAATAATAGTTTGGAGATTTTGCTATTGTGTCCAGACACTAAAAGAACATGCCTGTATCAACTGAAAAAAGGCCAACCTTGTTTTAACGCACACACACACCCACACACATCCACCCACCCACCCCCGTTATAATAATTTTTCAGGCCATCTCTGCAAAGGTGTAACATTGGCTACAGGAAAGGATTGCACAGGGCAGGGTGAATGAGCCAAAGAAAGCCTTCTCCCTATAGGTTGCCAGTCTGAATGCTGCCATAATTGGCAGAGATTGCGAATTCTTGCAGTTTAAGGGACGCATGATGGAATCTCATTCTTTATAGAACCCAAATTCCAGCTCTCTCATCAAACACACCACTCTACTTTGCAGTAGACTGTTAATGTTTTGGGACAGCAGTTCTCTTGATTTTGATTGCTACACTGCCTAGCATAAAAGGGCATAACTTCAGCTCTGTCCAGGCTTCTAGTCAGAGCTTCTACTGAGAAGGCCAAACCCTAGAAGTTTGTTTACTGGTTGGTTTTCAGCTCCTGTGGGTGTTTTTCCTCACCTGAAATCAGACATTTTGGTGCAGGTAAACTCTTTAAAGAAGAAAAAAATCCTGATTTTGGACAAAACCAGGAAACAGGGAGTAGAGAGCCCAGAACATACTTGCGGAATTGTTTTGAAACAATTCCTTTCAAAATGTGCTTCAGCAACAGTAGCTTTTAAAAGATTGATAGCATGTTATGAGTCAAATGAAAAAGCAATAAGAGGGAGGACATATATCTCTTTGGCATACAGATGCCTGAAGTTCAGTAGACCAGAAGCATGCTGCTCTGGGATATGACCACACTGCACATTTTACTTACACCTTGCTGCCTCCTGTAAAGCTATTGTGAAGGCCAACAGGAAAATTACCACATAAATTATGCCATAAAACAGCAGAAGAGTAGGTATGACTGTTCAGAGCATGCCAACATGCAATCAGATTGGTTTGTTATCCAGCAGGACTTGAGGGAATGGTTGGTACAGTTTTGTTGTAATGACATTTGGGGTTTTTCTGTTGCCACAGCTTCTCAAACGTCAAAGTCTTTTTTTGCCAGTCACTCAAAGATAGAAAAATATTGCTATAGCAGTATTCATATGCTAAATACTTTAACAAAGTCTCTGCTACAAGTGCTACGCATTGATTACAGTTGTGAGTATAAACAGACAGAAAAGTACAAGGCACCTCAAAACAACTGACAATTATTTCTCACCTTTTGGAAAAGTAATGGGGGAAAAAGCAAGTCTTTTGGGATGTTAAATACTATCCCTCAGCCTTGCTGACCTCAAATATTTGTTTCGTTCCATACAGTCATCTCTTTAACCAGGGCAGTGTGTCCAGAAAGATGGCCCAGTGCTAGAACACTGTCTGAAACTTGAGTTTAATTTCCTCCCCAGTGAGTCTTGTGTGCTCTTGAGTCTTTAAAAATGAGGATACTACTACATTGCCTAGCTCCCAGGGCCCTTGTGAGGAGCTGAGACACTGTGAACAGATATCATTATACCTAAGGGTTTATCTAAAGTACAGGGTGAGCCTAGGCTCAGATTCATCATCTTGGCTACAGCCACGCAGCCAAATTATTTTGAGAAAACTGCAGTTTTTTCAAAATATCTTTACTGTCGTCTACACCACACAGATACTATTTCAAAATAAATGTGAAATGGTGGGAGTTTTATTTCGAAACTGGTAATCCCCATTGCAGGAAGAATAGTACATATTTCAAAATATCTTATTTCAAATTAATGCCGTAGTGTAGACATAACCCTTGAAACCACATCCCACTTCTGTCTATATGCAAATCTCACAGACTCTGACTTGGACCCCAGATCCTAGGAGCCTGTGGGGTTGGAAGGTTTGAAGTCCACTCAAGCCAGGATCCAGAGTTCAATCCCTATTGCTTTGCAGCATAGACAGATCCCGCTTAGCTCAGACCCTAGGAAGTCAGACTGGACCACAACCTTATGTGCCAACTTCCTTTGTCCTCTCTATCCAAAGAGCACTCAGCCGCGCCAGGGAAATGTAAACAATACCCCTTGCTGAAGTGCAGCAGCTTGGCAAGTGACCGTTTAACCCTGCCACTGTTTACTGACTGTCAAATTGCGTACACCTTTGGAAACCCTGGTGTGTTTGCAGTGACAGGTGACCAGATGAAGTCTTTTGCAAAGGACGCTGCTTCTTGGTTGCAGCCACACACCAGATTTTGTGAGGCCAGTGCAGCAGTGAATTTCAGTAAGAGTACCAGGAATGACCATATCTACCAGCAAAGAAGCGGAAGTGAAATTTGCTAGACCAGTGTCTAGTGCAGGGAGCAGATCGCATGGCTCAGGACTGAGTGGCAAACAAGCAGACATGAGACGTGTACCTTGGGCAATTTGCCCATCCCATGCCCACCTTATGAGGAGGTGGGCTAGATACTGAGCTGAGCACACAGTAAACAGTGGTGCATGATGACCTTATGTTGCCACATCTGTAAGTCTGCTGCTCTGTAATCTTTCAATGGTGTAATGAGCTAGTTGGAAACAGTCAACTGTCGAGCAGGCTATAGGTGATAATTATATTCCTGTTTACACTCTCACCCATTTCAGTTAAAGGCAGCCCACATAGTCTATAGGGCTACAGCCACAAAGGAAAGTTATTTCAAGGTAACAGCTCTTATTTTGAAATACCTGTGTGAGCGTCTACACTTGCAGGTGCATTATTTCGAGTTTCATAAACCTCGTTACAGGAGGCATAATGCCTATTTCAAACTAGGCACTGCTACGACACATAATAGCACTATTTCAAAATAAGCAATAATGGCGGTCAATGGCACTATTTGGAAATAGGCACTATGGCCGTGGCTACATTACCCCTCCCTTTCAAAATGGGCGTGTAAATTATGGCCATTCAAAAATGCAAATGAGGCTGATATGCTATATGCTACTTTTTTTGGGCAGATGGGTGCTTTTGAAATCGAAGCACCCTTTCTACAGAGCCCCAGCTACATGGCTATTTTTAGTTTAAAAAATCAGCACTTTTGACAGACCGGGTGGACGCCATGTATGCAGTATGGTGCTGAATATTCATATCATTGCTTCAGTTGCATTTTTGAAGGACCGTAATTTACGTGCTCCTTCTGAAAGGGAGGGGAAGTGTAGCCATGGCATCTGTGGCCAGGCATGCTGTTTCGAAATAGCTGGGTGCTATTTTGACATGCATTCTCTTGTGTAGCTATTTCAAAATAAGCTGTTTTGCAATAGCTATCCCAGAGTGGCTTATTTCAAAATAACACTGCTTTGTAGATGTGGCCTAGGTGCCAATCATTTGACTCAAATATAAGCAGGGTTTGAAATTTTGAGCAGAAGTGTGCCAGGGAGGGAGGCAGGGCGAGTGGATGGGGCAGGGGGGAATTGCAGAAGAGTTGTGCAAGCATGCACTATTAAAAAAGCATGCTAATACAGCATCCTGATGATTTTGCCATCATTCTTTTTAACCCAGTTCTGAGGGCCACTAGCTGCACCCTTTCCTGTCGTGGGAACATCAGCTGGATAGTCACATTCTGAGGGTCTCATGCCACATCCATTCACCACTAGAGGCCATGTCCAGAGGTTAGCTCCTCTCAGTCCTGGAAGCCCCCTTCTTTCTACTGCTTGCTGTAACTCTGAGTACTCTGTGTTCTTGGCTTAGCCCTTCAGCCAAGTCACTACAGACTACCCCTTTCAGGATGTCAGACTTAACCATCTCAGTGTGCCTTATGAGCTTCTGCTGTGGCTGGTAGGGGGACACAGGCCAGCTCAGTGATCTGTGTTCTGGTCCAGAGGCCCTATACTTGGTAACTGTGCAGACTCTGGTGCTCTTTCCCTGGACTCCTTCCTACCGGTCCCTCGTATATGTGTATACCAACTCCCTCCTCCCAGGGAGTAACTACAGACTACTGACCTCCATACTTTCCAACTCACCTCCCTACCCGCAGAGAGTGACTGCAACTAACCCCTCCTAGTCTCTGATTACATCTATTCTAGGTCTCAGGCATCTAGCAGGCACCTGTCAGGATGGAATTACACAATTTCTCCCACTCTTACACTGGACTTTGTGTTACAATCTACTATGTATCCACAGCAGGTTTGCCTTATGCCCAGACTCTGCAATTCTGTTCCCTTTGGGACAATAAGTTGTAATCAGTGACCAAACAGCTTCCTTACAGCATATTTTTATTCATACAGAACAAAAGCATTCAGAGGAAAAAATGTCTTAACAATAAACCGTGCATGTCTGACTTCCCTAAGGCAGCCCTGGCTCTGGGAAAGTCCTACTACCTAGACTCCCTCCACAGTCTTGCTGTGTGTCTGCTGGGCTCCCTTGACAGTTATGACAAGTGAACTTTTTAACTCTTTAGCAATAACCAAACTCCCAGCTTCAGCAAAACAATGATTGCAACTTGCTAGAAAGAGGATCCTTGAAGTTCACAGCTTGCCCCATTGTCTTTCAAGTATATAGTAATGTTCTTTTCTTGAAAGCCATGGCGTTGACTGTATACACAGCACCCCCCTCCCCACTGAATTCACATATTATAACCACAAACCCTCCATTATCCACAGTGTACGGCTCACTGACCAGGACACAAAAGGCATGTCTACATGTGTGCTATGTTGAAATAGCAGGCACAACTTTGAAATAGTGCATGTTGTGTCCACACACGTCACGCTACTTTGAATTGACATTAGGTGCAGAGATGTCAAAGTCATTATTCCTATGAGAAGATGGGAATAGTGCCCGACTTCGAGGTCTAACGTCGAAGTAGGACGTGTGTAGACTTCCTATGTCCTGCTACTTTGAAATAGCGGGGGGTCCGCCATGGTGGCAATCAGCTGTTAGGTGGAGAGGTGCCAGCCAGCCCCTGTGGCACTCTATGATCTCTGCTCCCAGTGGCTCTTAAAGCTGCGTGGACCTGGAAACCGTGTAGCAGGATGCTGAGACCGTGCAGGTAGCAGCTGTGCCATGAGGTGCCCCTCTACGGCCCACAGTGAGGAAATGGCAGCCAGCCAGCCCCCTGAGGGCCCCCCAGGGCCCCCCGCCTCCGGGACATCCCAGGGCTCCCAGGCCTCCAGCCAGTGGGGCAGGAAGCGGGGCCCATCCTGGACTGACTCCAAGCTCCATGACGTGCTGGGGCTCTGGGGTGAGGAGGAGGTGCTCCACATAATGGGGAGCAAGTGGCAGAACGTGGAAGAGCTCTCCCAGCTGGCTGAGGGCCTGACCACCCGGGTTCACCCTGCCCACACGCCTGACCACATCAGGTGTAAAGTCAAGGAGCTGCAGCAGGGTTAGGCCCAGGTGTGGGACTCCGCCAGCTGGTCTGGGAGCTGCCCCCCCTGCTTGCCCCTATTATCGGGCGCTCAGGGCTATCCTGGGGCCCTGGGACACCTCCTCCCCCACCCCGGCCAGCCTCAACACTGCAGCCAAGGAGCCCCAGCAGGATGTGGAGCCAGAGTTGGGACCGGAGGCCAGCTGTGCCCCACCAGGGCCAGAGCCAGGACCACCTGCCCCACCACCCAAGTGATTCAGTGAGGGGGTGGGGTGCTCATGATGGACGTCCCCTCCTGCAGCTCCAGCCAGGCATCCACCCGACGGGTCTTCCCAGACCATGGCAGTCGACTGTCAGGTACATAGCCCTCTGAGCACGTACCCCCACCCCCAGGGCATGGGAGCGGGGAACCATACATGACTGCCCCCTCCCGCCCCCCACCTCAGCCCACCAGGGCTCAGGCAGACCATGGCCCTGGGAAAGTGCCACGGGCACCGGTGCCTGTCAGCACCTGCACCCGTGGCCAGCACTGCACCCAGCCCTGAGAGCAGGGGTTGTGGATTACAGAAAGGGGCCGTCCATAGGGACACTGCACGCACTCACGGGGGGTTGGGGCAGGGTATGGGACCAGATATCCACGGGGGTGGGTGGGGAATGGCGAGTGTGGGCCATGGGACAGGGCTTAGTACTCATGGTCTCCCTCTTCCCGCCCCACCCCCCCACCCCATGTCTGCAGCTGCACCATCTGAGAGCCAGGACAGCATGGCACCATCCGTGGTGCCGGACAGCCTCCCCTGGATCCTCAGACCATGACTGCCTGGGGGCACTGCCGGTACCAGGATCGGCCCACTCCCACCGGAGCCAGAGGCTTACCTCCCTGGACCCCGAGGTGGCCACTGCCCTCTGGTGCCAGGCGGACAGCATGGAGTGGAGGCTCCACTTTGAGGAGCAGGATGCCATCTGGTGCCAGGAGGCCTGGCAGGACTTTATAGCCAACTTCAACCGGGTGGCCACTTCCTTTGAGGAGCTGGTGGCCCAGCTGCCCTGCCTGCCAGCTCCCCAGGGCAGGAGCCCACTGGGGGCCAACAACTGGGCCAAGGACCTGCCCTGGCTACACCTTCCCATCCTCCTGGGCCCCCCGGCCAGCCTTGTCAGGGACCACAGACAAGGGTGGGAGCCGCAAGCCAGACATGGCAGGGGTTTTACCTGTCCACCCTGCCCCCCCCCCGTCCTGAAGTGATGGGTCAATGGCTGGCCCGGCCATGTGCCCCCCCCTCATGTATTATACTTATCCCCTTCTTTATAGGTATTGAGCGCCTCCCCCATATACATAGTTATGGTATTTATTAATTGTTCCATAATCATAGGTGAGAATTTTGATTAGTTAACAAGAAATCAGTTTTATTTTTCCCAACCCTCCCCCGGTATGTGTGCTTTTGGTGTGGGTGGTGTGCAGGAGGCCTGCCAGGGATGGCCTGGGTGGCACTCACTGGGCCCCCACCCCCCAATCAAAGTGCTCTAGCAGGGCCTCCCAGACTCGGACCCCCACCCCCTCAGTAGGCCTGGCACCTAGGGTCGGCGGCTGGCTGCGGGTAGCCAATTCTGGCCTTCACCTGCACAAAAGCCTCCCCCTTGCTTTCCACCAGGTTGTGGAGCATGCAGCATGCACCCCGCAACCACAGCAGGGGGGGTGTTTGGGAGGCCCACATCCAGGTGGGCCAGGAGGCAGTGCCAGTGGCCCTTCAGGCGCCTGAAGGCCCGCTCAACCACTTGCTGGGTGTGGTTCAGACGGGCATTGTAGCACTCCTGGCTGGCATTGAGATGGCCAGTGTAGGGATGCATAAGCCAGGTCTGGAGGGGGTAGGTCACATCTGCCATGAGGCAGAGGGACACGGTGGTTATACTGATTTGATAATGTGGGGGAATGTATGTTCCTGCCTCCAGCTGGCAGCATAGGCCCAAATTGCAGAACACATGGGTGTCATGGGTGCAGCTGGGCCAGCCCACAGATGCATCCTGGAAGTGGGCCCGGCTGGCCACCATGGACTGCAGGACCACAGAGTGGTAACCCTTCCTGTTATTACAGCGGCCACCACTGTGGTCAGGGGACATGGATAGGGATGTGAGTCCCCTCGAGGGCCCCAAAGCAGTTCAGGAACCCCATGGCAGTGAATCCCGTGATGGCTGTGTCCAGGTCCCTGACTCAGATGACCCTCTGGAGCAGCAGGGGGTTAAGCATATGCGCCACCTATGGGGAGGGGACATGGGCCCCGCTGGCCCCTCCCTCCCGGGTTCCCCTCCCCAGCCCCCACACCTGGGCCCCCCCCTCTGGCCCCTCACTCTCAGGTCCCCCACCCCCCCGTGGGTGAATGCCCAGGTCTCCTTACCTCCATCATGACAGCCCTGACTGTGGCCTTGCCTATGCCAAACTGATGGCCCATGGAGCAGTAGCTGTCTTGAGTGGCCAGCTTCCTGACAGCAATCGTAACCCTCTTCTCAACAGTGAGGGCACGCCCCATCCATGTACCCTGGTACCTCAGGACCGGGGTGTGGGGGTGGGGGTGGGCGTGGGGCCTGAGCCACTGGCAGAGCTCCATAAAGGTCTGCCAGCACATGCAGAAGTTCCGCAGCCACGCGTCATCACCCCATTCTCCCATGACCAGGTGCTCCCACCACTTGGAGCTGGTGGGGTAACTCCAGAGCCGGTGGAGCACACGGCTGTGTAGGGCGGGGGGGGGGGGGAGCAGGTGGGCCTGATGGTCTGGGGTATCCCCTTCTGCCCCCGGGGAGGGCTCCCCTGCCAGGAGCTGCTGGGTGGCCATCCATGGAGCATCTAGCAGGGCACCAGCCCTGCAGGAAATGGCTTGGCGGGCTTCCAGCTGCTGCTAGATGTCCACATCTGCGGGTTTGAGGTCTGCAAGGCTTGTGTCACCAATGCAGGGCTCATGCTGTGCAGGCCAAGTGCATTTGGGAGGGGCCTTTCAAGGGGTGGCTTGCTGTTGCCTCAGAAGGACTAGTCAACCCTGTGACCCTCTCTGCAGGCTTTCCTGGCCCCTTATTTTGAAAGGGGCCACTTGAGTGTGTGTGGACACTCCCTTTTCATGTCCTGGGCGGCCCCTTTCGATGTAGCACAGTGCCACTTCGATGCTGAACGTCACTGGCACTGGGCCAAGAGGGTGTGTAGATGTTATGCATCAAAGTAACATATTTTGATGTCTCTGCTTCGAAATACGCCACTTAGACGTAGCAGGCTAGTGTAGACGTAGCCAAAGTGTTAATAAAATTATATACTGTTATTTGTATTACATATCACCTTAGCAACTGTTACAAGTGTTTCCATACAATAGAACAAGGTAGTACTCCTAGGCCATGTCTGCACTAGCCCCAAACTTCGAAATGGCCACGCAAATGGCCATTTTGAAGTTTACTAATGAAGCGCTGAAATGCATATTCAGCGCTTCATTAGCATGCAAGTGGCCACGGCACTTTGAAATTGACGCGCCTCACCGCCGCGCGGCTCGTCCCAACGGGGCTCCTATTCTAAAGGACCCCGCCTACTTCAAAGTCCTCTTATTCCCATGAGCTGATGGGAATAAGGGGACTTTGAAGTAGGCGGGGTCCTTTCGAACAGGAGCCCCATTGGGACGAGCTGCGCGGCGGCGAGGCGCGTCAATTTCGAAGGGCCGCGGCTGCCCGCATGCTAATGAAGCACTGAATATGCATTTCAGCGCTTCATTAGTAAACTTCGAAATGGCCATTTGCGTGGCCATTTCGAGGTTTGGGGCTAGTGTAGATGTAGCCCTAGTTTCACAAGAGGCAGGAGCTATGGCCCTGAAAGTTAGGGGAGAGGCTGGTTATACAACTGGAAAGCCCTACATGACAAGTCTGTACAGCATGCCTACAAGAGAGATTGTATGTGGCTCAAAACCTTGGTGCCTTCAAGTTACATCCTCTGTTGAAACAAGCAGGCATATTTAGAACTATAGGCCTCTTTCTCTAGGGGAAGAAGACTAGGTGTAACTATTAAGAGGAGATAGCTTGTTAAGTCCCCCGTCAACAAGTCTTTAGAATTAATAACCCATTTCCTATTAGAGATATTGAACTAGTATGTAAAGGTTTGTGAATGCTAATACAGTAGGGTCTCAACAGTCATGAACCTAAGGTTCACAAATTCAATTATTCGCAAGTGGCTGCTTTCCCAGTGCCTGCAGCCACCACTCACCCAGGGCCCCAGGCAGGGAGCGGTTGCCATATTTGCGAAATTCAGCATTCGCAAGGGTTCCCAACACAGAACTCATGCGCATGTTGAGACCCTACTGTACTGTAAACCCTCGATTTAACAGACTTTGGACATAATGGACACTGTCTGCCAGCCCGTCCCCCAAATAAATGCCAGCAACTCACCAGAGCTTCTGGAGTCACTGGAGCTGCCTGGGCTGGAGAAGCTGCTGGAACAGGTGGGGCTTCCAGGGCCGGAGAAACCACTTGAACCACCGCAGCAGCTGGGCTGCCCGGGCCAGAGGCACCACCAGCAGTGCCTGGCCTAATGTAGCTGATGAGTGGCTCATGGCAGGTAAACAGCACAAAGAGCCCGCTGCATTCCTCCCAGGCAGACAGAGTGCTCCCCAGTGCACATTGCAAGGCACTTCCAGTCCTGCAGATGCAGATGTAATGGACTTTTGCCATTAACAGGCATCCCGTCCCCGACGTCAGTCCTTTAAATGGAGGGTTCACTATATTCAAAATAGTAGTATCAGGAACAAAAACCTGATTTTCAAGTTTTTTTTTTGTTTCCTTTTTAAATTTTAGGCAGCCTCCACCACATATTCTTGACCTACAAGGCTGCAACACCAGGGGCAGGCTTGCCTGGAATTGCAATGACTATAACAACTTCTATCAAGCAAACAGCAAATGGGCTGCAATGACCAGGGATAACTGGTCATCAACGCCATATGCACTTCCCAAGTTAAAGGTACAGTACTTTCTCTAATGGTTGTATAGTCAGATCAAGGCTGCGGTCATGTCAAGAAAATGATAGATGCAGGTAGGAGGCAGGTTTCTTAAGAGTTGTGGAGTTTGGTCCTTGCACTGTAGCGCTTTGTGACACTTTTAAAATAGGGAACATCTTGCTGACTAGAGAATCATATACTGAGTGCTATAAGAGAGCTTAGCTGTATACACACTCTTGAAATGAAAGTGATCAACATCAGCAGGACAGGCTCCAGGTTTTTAGGGCCTACGCAGAATCTCAAAAAAATGGGTCTTTGCCCCTGTTGTGTACAGTATTATAAGACCATGGGAATAGTTGTAGCATTATAGTGGTCTACCTCATAAACCTGGAAGGGACCTTGAGGGGTCATTGAGTCCTGTCCCCTGCACTCACAGTAGAGCCTGTTACCCTCCCTGAAAGATTTTTACTTTAAATCTGTTTTGCCCCAGACCCCTAAATGCCCCCCTCAAGTATGGGGCTCATAACCCTGGGCGGAGGGAATCAATGCACGGACCATTGAGCTATCCCTCTCCCTAGCAGTCACAAAAGCATTACTGATTTGTTAATGATAAGTGAACAAATACCAAGAGGACAGTAACTGTCTGGACTCGTGTGCATGTGTGTATGTGCCTCAGCCACTACGTACAGCAGTAAAACAAAACGGCCCCACAGTTCAGATCAGAAAAGAAATGGTTATAGGCAGCATTGCAATTCAGCTCCAGACCAGGGCCATACTTTTTTGCTCATTAGCTACCAGCTCCAGTCCTCTATCCATAGTTGGATACCCCAGTCACCTCAGCAATCTGTGGTAGGAGAAATGCTATGAAAACAAAATACTCCTGAATCCATTTTCTACAACTGAAAACTGTTCACTCCATCCATAACACAGCAACAGATTGTTCTCTGTACAGGAATCTCTTCTCTCACGAAGGAACCCAGGAACTTTATGACAGAGGAAAAGGCTTTTACCGATCACCTTGTTATTGATGTAAATTCAAAATTTAGTTTATAGGACATATAAAGCTTGAGAGTCACTCATAAGCTCTCTAGTGCTGTCTTAAGCTTGAGGGATCGCTGGACAACATGCAGTCCACTACTTCTGCTACTTAGACTGTCTTAGTCCTGGGATTCTGCCAAAGCAGAAAATTGACTGTGACATAATACAAGAGTAGCTTTCCAGCATGTAGATTACAAGCATGTGGCAATTAAGCTAATTTTATGTGGGAACAGGAGTATCATAGGTCAAAGACTTATGCTTTGTTTACCAACCCAACCAGCTGCCTTTTCCCACATCTAAAAGCCTGTCTTACATTCTTAGTTTCACTCCATTGCTTTTCCTTCAACTGTGTATGTATACAGAAAATAGAAGAGTAAGACTATATTAATCCATCATTCGTTGTTGAACTGATTTCATCCTACCCATATTGTATCACATTTCCTGCACAGGAGTGAAAAGCTATTCTTTCAAAGACTCAGAGGGGTAGCCGAGTTAGTCTGTATCTTCAAAAACAAGTCCTGTGGCACCTTATAGACTGACTGATACTTGGAGCATAAGCTTTCATGAACAAAGACCCACTTCGTCAGATGCGTGAAAGCTTATGCTCCAAAAATGTGTTAGTCTATATGGTGCCACAGGACTGCTTGTTGTTCTTTCAAAGACTATTTTTCACCTGACTAAGTAGAATTGCACACAGTATTTCCAGTGCTTTATTTGTTTAAAAAAAAAGAGCAGACAGTACTCAGGCAGCTACCTGCCAACCCCACCTATGGCTAAGTACCACTATATATTATATACATATATATATTAAAAAAAAAAAAAAAGCACTGAGTAGCTCTATCAGTTGCAGACTGCTGGGGTTAAAAGAAATCAGTTACAATTACAGTTGCCATTTATTTTATGGAAAATAAATCTCAAACCATGTGTCTGCCAGTAGTATCAGGGTATTTCATTTTGTGTTTTGTTTCAGGGCACATTTTTAAACAATCATGAATATTGTTGGCAAGTGGCAAATCATGGACTTGAGGTTAATACTGAGAAATTACAACCCTAAGCCTTGACTGCCTTAATGGGGTTTGAATGTCCTATCTGTTTTATTACTCATTGTCAATGTCAGTTTTTTTTAAATTTACAGATGTACATAGACTCTCCTACTTCTGACCCTTCTGTTTGGGTGCTGCATGTGTATTAATCTACAGCTCCTTTTAGCATTCAAATGTATGCTCCTGCATCTTGTCCAACTGCAGAAGTTCTATTCCAGTCTCAATCCTTCCTTTATTCATAAAATTTACCCTAAAACAACAACATTATAAAAACTGTTAGGGGCAATGCATTATCTAGAGTCTCAGCCCTTTTAAATAAATATCAGGTTTATGGATGCATTCTAAAGCTAGTTGGAAGTTTGCACTGAACATGACTCAGCACCAGTGGTGCTCTGGCTAACGACAAGGGAAAGTGCAAGTCAGGATTATGACCCAGAGGCATAACTGTTCAAATGTACTCTGCACACTACCAAATATCTTTGATCTTTCAAACGGTTCACAGGTTTGGTAAGTCCTATGGAAGGGCAGTTCACCACAAAGTGAGTGAGAAATCAGATACAACACAGTAAAACAAGTAACAGGGAGGTAGCTGTGTTAGACTGTACTCCAACAAAACAAAGCAGCAGAAATGTAGCACTTTAAAGATAACATGATTTATTCGGTGATGAGCTTTCGTGGGACAGACCCACAAGACGACTTCTTGTGGGTCTGTCCCACGAAAGCTCATCACCGAATAAATCATTTTGTTAGTCTTTAAAGTGCTACATTTCTGCTGCACAGTAAAACAAAGTTGTGTTCACTCATGTCTATATGAGAGAGAGCTTGGTACCACACCAAGCACTGTAGGAGATTCACGATATGTCAAAAGACTGTAAAGTTTACAGTTAGTGCTACAAAATAAAAACCTGAAACCGTTTCAGGGAAATGTATGGCGAGAACTTCTTGATGCCATAAGTTATTTTTCTTGTGCCCTTTAACCTAAGATCTTACTAATCTTTAGGGAGTTCACACTGAAAATGGGTGGAAAGGCTAGAGAGACAGAAACCAAACTGTGGTTCGCCTGTATTCCCAAACATAAAGGTGCAAAAAACAATCAATACATTAATCCTCTCTCCTCTTTTCCTTGTATGTAGTCAGTGGCTGCACGGCCCCAAAGAGCCATTCTCTTTTCATTTCTCCATTTAAATCTCAGGCTGCCCTGAGGCCTCTCGCCTAGGCTGCGTCTACACGTGCACGCTACTTCGAAGTAGCGGCAGTAACTTCGAAATAGCGCCCGTCACGTCTACACGTGTTGGGCGCTATTTCGAAGTTGAAATCGACGTTAGGCGGCGAGACGTCGAAGTCGCTAACCCCATGAGCGGATGGGAATAGCGCCCTACTTCGACGTTCAACATCGAAGTAGGGACGTGTAGACGATCCGCGTCCCGCAACATCGAAATAGCGGGGTCCTCCATGGCGGCCATCAGCTGGGGGGTTGAGAGATACTCTCTCTCCAGCCCTTGCGGGGCTCTGTGGTCACCGTGGGCAGCAGCCCTTAGCCCAGGGCTTCTGGCTGCTGCTGCTGCAGCTGGGGGTCCGTGCTGCATATACAGGGTCTGCAACTAGTTGTTGGCTCTGTGTATCTTGCACTGTTTAATGAAAGTGTGTCTGGGAGGGGCCCTTTAAGGGAGCGGCTTGCTGTTGAGTCCGCCCCGTGACCCTGTCTGCAGCTGTGCCTGGCTCCCTTATTTCGATGTGTGCTACTTTGCCGTGTAGACGTTCCCTCGCTGCGCCTATTTCGATGTTGGGCTGAGCAACGTCGAAGTTGAACATCGACGTTGCCAGCCCTGGAGGACGTGTAGACGTTATTCATCGAAATAGTCTATTTCGATGTCGCAACATCGAAATAAGCTATTTCGAAGTTGGGTGCACGTGTAGACGTAGCCCTAGAGAGTTGCTGGGTGCACTCTGAACAGTACCCAGAATGGAAGCTTTAGAAAGATGACAGATTTGGCCCCAGAAGCTGCCCCAGAACAGGGGAAGTCTGATTGTTCAGAGGCGAACATTTTTTAAAAAAAATACAGGAAAAAATAGCACAAAAATATAAATCCAGGACTTGGGGCTCTTAGGGCACATGAACAAGTATAAATAGTTTCGTTTTTAAAACAAAGTCACAGCTGTTACAACAAAAACAAAAAACAAAAACAAAAACAAACAAAAACCTTCTGGCCAGTTCAGAGGTTGCTGTTGACACCTGAACATTTACACGCTGGAACACGTTAGTGTGGTGGTAAATGGAGCCAGAGAATGTCATGCAAGTTGGCCCTCCCCCTCCATGCCTCCCATCTCACCAATGTCCCATTAATGTGGTACATTTCCCAAATAATTCCTTTTTTAAAAGATGCTTTAAAATACATTGGAGATTGGATTGGGGAATAACAACTGAAGCAGGAAATGACCCCAGGCTCATGTGAAATCTATTGAGTTAAAGGATACTTACTTCTGTCACAGAATCTAATTAGTGAGGACATCTTTGATTGCTAATTTTCATTTCTGCACACAGACCACTTTTAAAGTGCAGTAAACCCCGATCTGTGCAATTTTGACTTGCACTTAACTTGTGCTGAACTCTACCAGCTCCCTGCTCCAGTCCCTGGCTTCCCTAGCTGGGGGAAGCCAGGGAGAAGTCACTATGGTGTGGCGGTCCGCCCACCTGGCTCCCCTAGCTGGGGATTCTGGGGGACAGACTGCAGTGGCAGTGCAGCTTGGGCACTAGCGCTGGTCATTTCCCCAGCTCCCACAAGCCCAGGGGAGATGGGAGTCGGCTGCACGAGACTTGAATTACTCGAGGGTGCACAGGAGCACAACCCTCACGCAAATTCAGGGGTCTACTGTATTAGCATTTGTCTTGGTATAAATAGGGAGGAGTTTCTATGGGCTTGATTAGGGTTTAGATAAGAGAACTCCCCCAGATCTTGTGAACACTATTACAATAGCATATCTTGCTGCTGGTCTACTGATAATGGTTGAATGTCTCCTGTCCAGCAACATCTGTAACCTAGCATGAGTTTAGTTAAGTTACTTTTGCGCGTGGCCAAATTTCCTACAGTCTCCAAGTTTGTTTACAGCCACCAGTTCTGGCTTTCAGTGTTCTGTGTTGTTATTTAGCTGTAATTTACCCCTAAATGTCTTCCAAGAACCCAGTAAGCAGTGGAAGTGTTGGTAATGCTGCTAGACAATATTGATCTCCGATAGTATGGCAAATTCTCTTGCTTGGTACCAGTCAGGTCCCAAAGGTGCCAAGGTGCCAGACTAGAGAGTTTCAACCTGTAATCAGAAAAACACTGAAAAGGAAAAAAATGCCAGACAACTTAAACTGAATTCAGAACATTTATTGCACTGAATATCTGCAAAGAAATAGACCAAAGTGACACTGTACATTAACAGCAGCAAAGAAAAAAATCCATGCTATTTGATACAGGTACTCATTCAGTCAATCCTCAAAAATAAAATCCTCTCATGAAATACACAATAGCAATACAATCAGATTTGCTTCTAGTCTGGAAAACTAGTTACATCATCTTAATCCATTTAATGGGAGTAGCTAATGGATAGCCATTTAGACTCACTTCTGATTTGAGTCTTTTTATGTCAAGAGTGAAGGATGAGGAGAGGAAAATCTTGTTTTTTAGATAGTGACCAAGTCATGTCTCCTTTACATGCAACAGTTTGGTGTTTTTGAAAAAAGGCTTTTCACTTTCCAGGGTGAAAATATACAAGCAAAACAACTTATTTATAATTTTGTCCTCCACATTAGAGCTATAAAACACATTAAGAAAAAGAACTATATTTAAAATGTATTAATATTTGGGAAGCTATAAACTAGATTCAAATGTTTAGCTCTTATTAAAACTGCTTTAGATTAAAAGATTTCAAGTTGATACCAGTCTTACAGTTTAGGCTTCACCTGTATCAGCATTTGTCCCCCAGGTTTGTAACAAGTTATTCTGAAGAGTGTATGTTCTTTAAATTGTAATGTGTAAACTTCATTTCTGTGGGGTTTTGAAAGATTATTCAACCTCAGTTGATAACAAGAAAAAACGCATAAGTAGTTTACAAAAGATTTATAATACTGATTAAAAAGAAAGCTTTGAAATCATGAAGATGTAAGCTACATTTTTATTTCACTGTTTTAAATATTTTCCCCTATACATTCATATCACTTTTCATTCTCTTAAAAATAAACTGAAACATGCTATAAAGATGTCTAACACAACATTTGTACTTACTGCTCCGTCATGCTACACTAATTTGCCCACCAGCAAGATGCTACAAAAATGTTCAACAGGTAAGACTTACAAAGTTGAAGCAGCCCTAAAGATAGTAACCCTGTCAACTGAGGTAGTATATTTGGTGGGAGGGAGAAATATTTAATTTTTTTTAGACTAAATCCACCATTTTTTTAAAAAAAAACATACAAACCTTAATTTTACAAATCATATTTGAGACTAAAAACAGGGCAGTCTCATTGTGTAATTTGTAAAGAGCAAAAAAGTGTTATATAAAAGGCAGTAACTATACTGTAAAGATTTTGAATCATCAATTCATACATATTTGTAAATTAACTTATAATCTTATCAAACAGCAGCATTTTGGGGGGGTAAGTACTAAATGAATGATTTCTGATTCAGGTACTAATCCTGCAACATGACGTGTACAGGCTGACCTGCATTCAATGGGTCTTCGTGTGGATACACTGGTCCACTTGCAGGCATCTGTGTAAAACTGGGACTCAAGTCAGTTCAGACTAAGCAAGACAAGCCACTTTTTGTTGAACATCAATGGGAACAAGACAATTATCATGAAAAACCTGCATGGCATGAAGTAAGGAGAATGCATAAAACACAGAATTCTTGAGCACTTCCAAGAGAAAAGTCATTACACATAGCTACACTCACACTAAGTGGAGAGAGGAAGATTGACCACAGGTGCACTTTCTATAGGATTTGTTTTCAAGCTAACTATGAAGTGGAGGTTAAAGCAGCTCAGGGGACCTAAATCACAGCAAACCAAAATTTCTTCACATGGTCAGCCCTTGGGTGCTTCATTGCTGCGTAGGCATACCCTGAAAGTATGAAGCAAAAGGAGGCACCTGGAATGTTACATTGTTGAAGGTCTGGGTTCTCCAATCTTATCCGTTTAGAATCATACCTGCAAATTAAGATTCCTTCAACTTGAACACACAAACCTTCTGCACAGCAATTTCTTCACAGAAAGAGAAAGACTAAGAAGGCAATTCTGTCACATTTAGAACAAAATGTAAAAGCACCATAATACTCACCTTTTCTCACTTCAGTTATTTCAGATTCTCTTTAGAAAACCCAGTCACCAGGGCAGTGTGAGAAACTCTGATTAAATGTGTCCCTCCAACGTTGGGCATTCTGGACTCACCAGCAAAGATGGGTCAGTTAGTTAAATAAATCATCCTAGCAGGCAGGAATGATTCTGGTATAAAAAGTTTGTATTTCTAAACATGTATTTAGACTGCTAGGTAGCAAGAGCCAAAAGTGCCCTGTATTACTGATGTCTGTTCCACCACAGAATGTTTGATAGTCTAACACTCTGCTTGGGTGGGTTCCCCTGCCTCTTGCTTCCTTGTTTTAAAAATAAATTTTATTTCCCTTTGCCCTTTCTTGACCCTAAGTAGTTCATATGCTGCTCAAAAATGTTTCATGGGTGAATAAATGTATCTATATAACTTATTTTACATCCATGACATGTAAATAGAAAAGTTAATTATGCTTGTGAGCAGAGCATATTAGATAGCTGTGTAATATTGTGTGGAGCCATAAGAGACTGGTGGAATGAACTATTGGACTTACGGGCAAGTTTCTTCTTCAAAGCAGTTAGTCCTTACAGAAGGCACTGAGATGATAGTGCAAATATCTGTTGAATCATAGTGGATGTTTGCAAATGTTCATACCAATAAATCATGAGGTCAAGGCTTGCACTTCTCCTCTTTGTTTCACTTGAAAATAGCCCATCCTTTCAGTGGGAATCGATTCATCTCCAGATAGCAATGCATTTACCAAGTGATTTTTTTATATATACTTTTAAATTTATGCCTACTGGTTGGTGTAGATGCACAAACACAGAGTAACATATTTGGTAGCATAGGGTACTTAAGCTTTTCAAAACAATTCTCAGCTGGCAATATCTGACTTAGGATCAATTCCCAATTTTGCAGGTCATACAGAAACTTAAGAAAAAAATCCATTAATGTTGCAAATGCAACAATGTAAACTTGTAGTAGAAATCCCAGAAGGTTTCCCAAAAAATCCTCTTCTCTCAAAAAGTTTTCTTCATCCTAATATTGGGGTGGCACTAATAATAATCAGAGCTCATTCAGTTTCTTCATCAGTAAAACTAGCAGCACCTGCAGCTTCCTTTTATCTTTACAAAAAAATCCTACAAAATAAATCTCACACACACCACATAACTCAGATGCTGAGTCCAACCTTCTTGTTTTGAGTTGGCCACTATTACAATACAAAAGGATATTTGTGTCCTGCAAAACTTCAAGACCCATCCAAAACACCTGTGTATTGGAATGCTATGTACATAGTATACAACTTTAGTTCTGCAACCAGAGAAGCACACAAAACACCATGCGATCACAAGTGCAGTATTAGAAGACCCATCCTTCTTCATCTGTTCTTTGTACTGCAACATTAAAGTTCTGGCAGTATTTTCTGCTGACAATTCAATGTTTGCTGTAGTGTTTACTTTTGTCACTTAAAAAGACTGCAAGGATGCTTTCACCTTCATGATTTGTTAACTCAGAGGTGGGTGTTTAAAACATTAACCTGAATACCTTTACATTATGTAAACTGAAGTCTTCGGATAAAGTGTCCAGCTGAAAGTCAGAATCAAAAGGTGTTGGAATGCACTGTCATCACTTGCTCCCCTCACTGTTCCCCTTAGTCAGTGCTTGACACTTCTATTCTTCATTCAAGATTCTTGTAGCTTTTTTGGGGGAATGACTATCCTGAGATTTAAACTATAAGAGTATTTGAGCAACATATGGGGAATGAGTGCTTGCAATAGCAGCCAACAGAGGCAGGTCATTGGATTCAATCCTAGAAGGTTAAGGAAATGAAAAGGTTTTAAATATATACAGCCACCTTTTACAGGAAAAATAAGATTTTCCTCCTCCTCCCAAGCCCACACCAGAAATAACTAGAGGTCACTCCTTAGTTCACTGTTGATTTAACAGGCTGAAGTGTGGGCTCTTGTCACTAAGTGTCCATTAGTTTTCTTATTATTTGAACATTCTTCATTTAATAAATCTATAACAATATTATTCCATTTGTAGATTTTTACAGAGTAAAAGATCAGTGTCACATGAGTGCAACACTACCTTTTCTTGCTTTAAAATTTCTTCACAAAATTCACAAATTCAACTTACAGCTTCTTCCAAGTTGGAAGTGTGATTTACTCAGGTTTTACTACGTTAATACTAACACCATTTTGAAAAATATTGTTTTTTCAAATGATACATAGAAAATCAAATCACACGCTCAGTGGGCCAGCACCACAACAGCTTTTGCTCTCTCTGAGGCTGAATCTACACTCACCTGTTATATGATGCACCGCAATCGATCTCTCAGAGTTTGATTTTGCCAAGTCTTCACAGCAAAAAAAAAGAAATCGATTTCTCTGGGTTCAGCTGTCAACTGACATTGGTGCAAGCCCAAAGAATGCTGATCTACAAAGGGGCAGGAAGTCAACCTTGATACGTCAATTCTAGCTACACTGACTAGCGTAGCTAGAATTGATGAATGAGGATCGACTTTACCCCTGTGTAGACCAAACCTCAGATAAAGATTCATATGGTTAGGTCAGCAGTGGTGCTTTAGCACTCTAGTTAATACTTAAAATTCATTCACCCAGACTCTCCAAGACTGCACAAACTGAGAGAATAGCCACACCAATAAACAATTTAACATTTCAAATAAATGTTGCACCAAAGTCTCAGTAGATGTTCTCTAGGACAGCTTCTGATCTGAGCAGATTACAGCTGAGGTAGCTTGACAAGAAAAAGCACAACCAAGTTAGTTTCTAATCACTTCAGCTGTGGCATAGTGACTGGGACATGGGAGGGAAAATAAAAGAACAGAGAAAGCAAAAAAGTAGAAGGGAGGTAGTATGACCTAGTGGCTAGGAAACTGGACTGGGATTCAAGAAACTAAAATTTCTATTCCAAGCTCTACCACTGGAACACTGAGTGTCCTTGGGCAATTCATGTCACTTCAGTTTTTCCCTTTGTAAAATGAGAGTAATGATATATGACCTCTTTGTGAAGTGCTTTGAGATCAGCAAATGAGGAGTGCTATAAAAGAGCTAGATATTACTGCTACTATTAAAAATAAAAGGGAACAATAAGAAATGCCCAGTGGAACTGTAAGCTTTTTTTGTACATGTTTGTACAGCTCTCAGCACAGTGTGGTCCTGGTCTATGATTAGGCTCCTAGGTGCTACCGTAATTCAAATAATGAACAACAATAAATGTAGGACTGACAGAAGGAGAAGACAAAAATGGACATAGTTTCTTAATTTGGCTCTTGGAGCAGAAGAATAAAGCTATAAAGTGAACAACTGAGAAAAACCTCATAAATGAAAACAAGTTATGATCTTAGTGACTGAATTACTGTATACAGCCGCTTTAAAAATAAAAATAAAAATCACTTATCCCTTTTTTTTCTCCACTCATGATTAACAGCAGCAAGACTCCAAGGACTCAGTGACTGTGGTCACTAACTTCTTATTTTATATTTAAACAGGAATGCTAGCCTGTATTTTTAACATTTTAAGCAAGTTAGTATGAGAACTGATTTGTGTGTGTCTTGTTTCTGAACACAGGATTTTAAATAATTGTGGAGAACAAAATCAGTGAGAAAGGGGAGCAGAGAACAGAAGCCCACCTGACTAGCACACTAATGACAACTGTGTGTGTTTGGTCTTCAGGATGTCAGACAGGCACACATGTACAGTCTGCATGTTGAACTGAGAACTGCTATTCATTTCCCACACTTGCCTTTCGTGTCCAGAGAAATGAATACTGCTCACCAAAGAAACCCCTCAGACATTTGGTCACACTGCTTTTGTGTACCCTCAAACTAATACAAAAGAAGGAAAAAGAACAGACTGACTGATAGCAAAATGGGATTTTGCTTGTTTCATCTTGACAACTTGCCTATGAAAAGTCTGTTAATTTTTCTTCAAGGAAATAAGGACGAGCAATTTGTTCTTAAATGTAAATTTGAAACAACTCAATTAGAAGTCCAGATAGCTGCTATTACACTTGATTTAGCATCTCATTGTCCACTAGGTTTGTGTGTGTGAGAGAAGCAAGCTTTTCACTAAACCTTAGGGTAGCATATGAACTTTAAGGGAGCTTGGTCACCCAAACTTGCCAACTATTTATTGCAGCTTTGAATCTTACTTACCCTAATACAGTTCCTAGCTCTTTTACATGAACTCTTGTATGTCCTCGCAGGTATTCGGAGAGCATTTTGCTTTTGAGGTACATCTCTTGTAACCTATCCTCAAGATGCATTATGCACTGTGAAAGCACACCAGAAATTTCAATAACTGATTAGTAATCAAGTGAAATCACTATAAATATGTAAGCTCATAATTTTAGCAACTGTACCAGGAGGAATGATGCATGTTTAGTGCAACTTAAAAGAATCTAAAGAATGGGCAAATTGCTTTTTTCAAACAGCCAAAATAATTTTAGAAAAATAGATTATTTTTTCATAGATTTGAACCAGTCTTTCCTGACTAGCACATTTATTGCACGTCAGTCGAACAGACAAATTCAACTCTTGCTATAGTCAATAGCAGTCTTTTCACTGACTTAATTAAAAGCTGGATTAAACCCAAAAGACATTCAAGACAATTATTTACAACTGAAGCCTGACAATATTGACTTGGTCATCTTCTTTGAAAATTACTGTTTTTCTGAAAGATACAACTTAAATAGCTGAACTTTAAATATCAGAACTTTTAGGTCAGCAGAATTGCCATTTTTGAAGAAACTGAGAATTTTAAAAACCAGAACTCTGTTTTATTATGTATTTGCAACAAACTACATGAAGACAGTAATCTGTGCTGTAGTGACAGGTTCTTTTGTTTATTAATATACTCTAAAATCTCATTTATGAACCCTTGGTAGATATTTTGCACTAATACAATTTGAACATCTCTAATCTGGAACGTTCTCATCTGGCAACATCTATAATCTGGCATGATTTTTAGTTAGGTGGATGACCACTTATGAGTGTGGCCAAGCTTCCCCTGGTCCCATAAAGTTTGTTTCCAGCAGCCAGTCTTGGCTCCCAGTGTTCTGTGGTGTTATTTAGCTGTAGTTTACTTCTAAATGTCTTCTAATAGCCTAGCAAGCAGTGGAAGTGTTGGTAATGTGTTAAACAATATTGACCTTCTGGGGTCCGGCAAATTCTCTTGTCTGGTACTGGTCAAGTCCCAAAGGTGCCGGATGAGAGAGTTTCAATCTGTAGTACTAAAGGAGTTTTAATATTCTTAAACTCTGTTGAAGCAAATACTAATTTTCAAAAGGTAACAGTTGAAATTAATTGGTAATTCAGTAATTAGACTTTTATAAATCATATTGTCCATTAATTTAATATGGTCTAAGTATAGTTGCATGTGCTTTTTACAGATTGGAGAGAAAATTTAAATGTCTGTGGAATTACCATGTAAGAGAGTGATGAAATCCCTGGTACCATTGAAGTCAATGGCAAAACTACCAGGTGGCCAGAAAAAAACAGTATTTTTAGTGCTTCAATGGGAACGGCTAAGACACTATTTCATATATTGGTTTGGCATACAGGGTGTGTATTAAACTGGATACATCCTCTTTCTGCAGCAAAGACCAGTCCGCCAAAATCAAACTAATCCAGTGCTGCACGCTACTAGAGATGAAGGCCAACGGCGTACATAGTATGTCATGTTGCAGAGTGCATCTGACCAGGAGGCAGCAGTTAGACATGCATCAGCAGCAAGTAACTTTATGTCTCATTAAGTGTTTCTCTGACATTTAAGAAGTAAAAACACTACATTTGCTAAAGCATGTGGAATTCTTAACATCGTCCTACGAATTTCAATTTCCTTTGGTATTTTATGCTAACATACAACACATTTTGCTAACAATCTAAAAGAGAAGAGAGCTGTGTTTGGCTAGGCAAGGCAGCATATATTCTTTACATGTCCTTTAGCAGTAAAAAGACTTGAAAAAACATTTTTCAGTTCATAATGGTTCTTGTATACTTCAGAACAGACAACGGGCCAAATTTTTAAATGTACTGGGTAATAGGAAAAAGAAATGCCTTCTCACCACATTGCTGAATTGACAACAGCATGACTTAACGTTTTCCCTTAATACCTAAATGACAGGGCACGGTCAGAACATGGTATAAATTAGGATAACACATTCTCTATAAATCTTCCAATATAAAAAGAATTCCATTAATGCATCCTTAAATCAGCTGGGTTAGGAATAGATACCCAGAATAAACAGGGTTAGTAGGAATTAATTCCATAAATGCTTGTCATCTCTTGACATTTGCATATCTATAGTTTACTTTCCTAGTCCTGCTATTACTCATGTGATATGGGATTTAGAATTTTAGGAAAGTAAAGACCATAGATGGCAGGTAATGAAAAGAGTTTACATCTTTGTCACACCCTATTCTAAAGAAGAATCAGCAGCACCACACACTCTGGTTATGGTACTTTACAAACAGAACACTTCCATGCACTGAATATCAGCTAAAAGTCAGGAGCCGCTTACGGATAGGACACCCCATCCCCGCCTCATGAAAAATGGGTTATGAATGTAAATACAATCAAACTCTTTCATATCCAGCAGCCCTGGGACCGGGAGGTTGGCGAATATTTAAGTATGCCAGACGACAAAATTAGTCTCCTCCCCTCACCTCCCACCCCTCCCCCAAGTGCCAGCTTCTGCTCAGCCACTGCCCAGTCATCCTGCTGGTGGGGATGCCAGGGAGCTCGGGCATGGCTGCGCCGCGCAGGAAGCCATTGCTGGCAGCAGGCACTGGGTGAGGAGCTGCTCTGGGGGTGGCTACACTCTGCTCCAAGGGCCGCTGTCACATAGCTGCTCTGGGTGGTGGGCACTGGGTACAAGAGCAGGGGGACCACCAGCCACATACGTACTTAGAGGCCACCAGAGTAAGAAGGGAAGGCTGGAGTGGGACGGAATGCTGGTTAATTGAGAATTCTGGTTGTTTGAATACTGGATAAAACAGAGTTTACTGTATGCACAACTCAGATGCTTTGAACAAAGTGTCTTGGGACCTACAGTTTTCAATGGTATAATCTGCTGGATATACCTATTCTCATGGAACTGGAAGGGACCTTCAGAGGTCGTTGAGTCCAGTCCCCTGCCCTCACACCAGGGCCTATCACCATCCCTGACAGATTTTTTTTTTTTAATCTGCCCCCGATCCGTAAGTGGCCGTCTCAAGGATTGAACTCACAACCTTGGGTTTAGCAGGACAATGCTCAAATCACTGGATCTGTAAATCCTATTTTCATGCAGGTATCATTTTGGTAATTGAGGCGACAAGAATTGCCTGCATTTTTGTGTTCCAAATGTTTGTCTCTATGAAGACTGAAAAAAGAGGTCTGACTACCCTACTGTGAGAGCATGACTTGTGAGGGGATAGCAGTATTTTGCTAACAAAGGGCCTTTAATGGGTGTCAGTTCACATCTGAAGAACTTGGCTGTCACGTTCAGACTTGAGAGTAGACAATGGCCGATTGCCTAAAAAGGAGAGGGACAGCTCATTTCACTGTTATGACAGTCTCCATTTTGGAGAACACTTTTACATGAAGAGAACAACATAATTCCCTTCACAGAGGAAGGATATATAGACGGCCCTCGGATTCCTCCATCTTTTGTCTTCAGCCTGCTTTGGAAATTGTCTGACATACCCCAGGAAAGACAGAATTTTACTGGAGACCCAGGTCAGGATAAGTTTATTTCTGATACAAAAATTTTACTTATACAAAGGCAACTGTTTAGGGTAAGGACTCATGAGTAAATAGATTTTTAGGGGAACAGAATTAGAGGTATGTGTTCTCTCTTTTGTTTAATTTGGTAACTGGCTGTGACCTGCTTGCTCTCATTTATAACTCTTTAAATCCTACTGTTTTGCTCAATAAAAGCCCTTTTGTTTATACTGAAGCCATTGTAAATGTTTATCATCTGGGTGGGGGGGCAACCACTCTACCTATCTCCGTTTCATTTATAAAGGAGACATATCTAATGAGCCCTCTCTGTGCATGTCTTTTGCACAGAGAGAGATGGATTTATTTGGGGGCTTTGATCCCTTCTGGGGGTTCATTTCCTGGATACTGTACCCTAGAACTGCATCCACCCAGAGCAGTGGTTAAAGAGTGTCTGCATTGCTTTGCTGGATGAGGGGTGGCTAGCTGTGCTCTGGCTGGGGGAGACCAGACAATCTGGCTCAGCAGGACAGGATGGTGGGGAGCCCCAGAGAGAAAGAAGGTGAGTGTCAGGCTACATCTACACTACAAAATAAAATCAGTTTTAATAAATTCCACTTTTTAACCTCAATGTTATGAACTCGAAGTCAATTGTCCACAAATCTTCATAGAATCATAGAATTCTAGGGCAGGAAGGGACCTCAGGAGGTCATCTAGTCCAGCCCCCTGCCTAAAGCAGTATCAACTCCAACTAAATCATCCCAGCCATGACTATGTCAAGCCAGGACTTAAAAACCTCTAGGGATTCCACCACCTCTCAGTAACACATTCCAGTGCTTCATGATCCTCCTGGTGAAATAGTTTTGCCTAATATCCAACCTATATCTCTGTGACTTCAGACTATTGCTCCTTGTTCTGACATCTGTCACCACTGAGAAGAGCCTCTCTCCACCCACTTTAGAGCCCCCTTTAAGGAAGTTGAAGGCTGCTATCAAATCACCCTTCAGTATTCTCTTCTGCAAACTATATAATTGTTGCTCTCTGCTGAACCCTCTCCAATGAGTCCACATCCTTTCTATACTGGGGAGCCCCAGAACTGGATGCAATACTCCAGATATGGCCTCACCAGTGCTGAGTAGAGGGAAATAACTACTTCTCTAGACCTACTGGTCTGCTGGAAATGCTTCTCTTAATGTACCCCAACATGCTGTTAGCCTTCTGGGCTACAAGGGCACACTGTTGACTTATATCCAACCTCAGATGCACTGTAATCCCCAGATCCTTTTCTGTAGCATTGCTACTTAGCCAGTCAGTCCCCAGCCTGTAACAGTGCTTGGGATTCTTCCATCCCAAGTGCAGGACTCTGCACTTCTCCTTGCTGAGCCTCATCAAATTTCTTTTGGACCAATCCTCCAATTTGTCTAGGTCATTCTGGACCCTATCCCTATCCTCCAATGTATCTACCTGATCCCCTAGCTTAGTGTCATCTGCAAATTTGCTGAGGGTGCAATCCACCCCCTCATCCAGGTCACTAATAAAGATTTTGAACAATACCAGCCCTAGAACTGATTCCTGGAGCACTCCTCTTGAAACCGACCATCAACTAGATATTGAGCCATTGACCATACCTGTTGGGCCCATCCATCCATCCAGCTTTCTATCCACTTTACAGTTCTGTAACGTCGACTTAGTGTTTCTCTGCGTCAATTTACCGTGTCTCCATTGATTTATTAAAGTTTGACTGTCCAAACAAAAAGCAGTCAAGTAGCACTTTAAAGACTAGCAAAAAAGCCAGCTCGGCTGTTTCTCTTTCCAGAACGGTGTGATAATTCCTTTTCAGTAACACATATACCTTTAGGTCATTGACAGAATGCCCCATTCCATTAAAATGTTGACTAATTGGTTTGTGGATCTGGAGTGTTTTGATGTTTTTAGCCGCGCTGGCTTTTATATTCAAATTCGGCCCATTAACACATGGTTTAAATAGTGATGGGAACTTTCTGAGTCACTATAGGGGCTCATCTGCATACTTGGCTCAGTCTAATTCTTGACCTTCCCCCCGACCCCTCCACTCTCTGATTTGCTCACCTTGATTATCTTTTTCTGATTTGTCCTCCTTGCTTACTGTTTTTGGTTCTCTGTGCCTTAAATATTGAGTCTTTTCTGGTCCGAAGAAGTGGGTCTGTCCCACGAAAGCTCACCTAATAAACTATTTTGCTAGTCTTTAAAGTGCTACTTGACTGCTTTTTGTTTTGATAGTGTATAGACTAGCACGGCTTCCTCTCTGTTACTGTTCAAGTTTGACTGTTTAAGCAATGCAGTGTAGGTACTTATCACACAGTGCCTTAGCCATGTGGCATTCTGGGAGTTTTGTACCATTGTCTTGTGGGGAAAAAAAATTGCAGCAGTTGCTAGTGGGTGTTTGATGTTAGTATCCCAGAGTGCAAACCACTATCCTAGAATTCAGAGCACCCACTAATCATGCGAAAACAAACAGCCCATTGCACCATCTTCTCTGGCACAGTGCTAGTGCAAGCATGGCTTCAAGTCTTTGCATGGGCTGTTATGGCCACTTCCTGGAATGTCATGCAGTATTTGCTTTGACAAAGGCAGTGGACTGATATGATGGTTGTGGATGAAGAGGACAAAGATTAAATCAATGAACTGCAGACCAGAAACTTAAAAATGGTGGCTGCCCTGGATGCATTGCATACAGTGGAGCAGAGTTTTTGGACTCATGAAACCAACACACACTAGGGGGACCACATTGTTTTGGAGATCAGGGATGACCAGCAGTGGGTGCAGAACTTTCACATGCTCAAGTCATTTTCATGGAGCTTTGTGATTTGCTGGCCTCCCCCCTGAAGCGCAACAACACAAGAATGAGACCGGCTTTAACGAGTGACCGGTTTTAACAAACAAGTGGCACTCTCTCTCTGGAAGTTTGCAACGCCTGACAATTACTGGTCTGTGGGAAGTGAATTTGAGGCAGGCAGATCTACAGTGGGGGCCATGGTGACGCAGGAAGCCAATGCAATCTGGCGGCGTCTCCTAAGGAATAACGTGACCTTGGGAGATGTCCAGCACATAGTGGATGGCTTTGCTGACACGGGGTTTCCTAACTGCAGAGGGGCAATAGATGGCATGCACAGCCCCATCGTGGCTCTGGACCATGTGGCTTCTGAGTATATAAACTAAAAAGGATACTACTTGATGGTGTTGCAGGTGGTGGTAGATTACAAAGGTTGTTTCACCGACATCAGTGTGGGATGGTTGGGAAAGGTTCATGATGCATGCATCTTTAGAAATTCTTGTTTGTACAAAAAAGCTCCTGGATGGGACTTTTTTCCCCAGACCGGAAAAATCAAGACTGGTGATGTTGAGATGCCTAAAGTAATAATACTGGGTGACCCTGCTTACCCTCTGGCTCCCTTGCCCCATGAAGCACCCTGGACCACAGCAAGGAGCACTTCAACTACACACTCAGCAAGAGCAGAATGGTGGTGGAATGGACCTTTGGCCCTTTAAAAGCAAGGTTCAGGTGCTCACTGACCCACCTGGACCTTTATGAAACTAATGTCCCCACCATGGTAGCAGTGTGCTGTAGCTGTATTTTGCATAATCTTTATGAATCCAGGCGGGAAAATTCAATGACCGCTGGGATTGCAGAGGCAGATGTCATGAGCAGGGCTTATGCGCAGCCTCCCAGAAGGGCATTCACCAGTGTGAATGCAGAGGCAGTAGCAATAAGGGAGGCTTTGAAAAACAGCTTTATGAATGACTGAGCAGCTACGGAATTCTGTTGTATTTGACTGTTGTGATACCACCCCTGCTCCCCACAATGATTTGTGCACCCCACCAAATGTGAACCAATAAATCAGACCATGGCTTTCACAGAACAAATACTTTTATGTGGGGGGGAGGGTTAAGGTGCAGGAAAAAGAAAGGATGCAAAGGGACGGTTATTTTCACAAAAATAATGTTTGTATTGTGGGGGATGAGGGAGGCTAAGGTTTTTTATAAGCAGAGGTGCACACATGCGTACAATAAGCCAGGTTTGGCACCTGGCTTACCTGTGCCTGGGGGGTCAGGTACCACTGGTGACCCACCAGCCCATGATCCTGGACTCTAGGCAGTGCTTCCAGGGTCTCATCTGCCCCATCAGCTTTGGCAACCTCTACCCGTGCCCAGGTCTCTCTGCCACAAATCCTCTGTGGACCTTTGTGTAGCAGCAGGCAGTTGTGCTATCAAGCCAGAGATATTCTGTGACCATATCCCTCTCATTCTTGATGGCTGAAGAGTTCAGGCTCATCATGCCTACACAGGCATGAGAAGTGCAGTGGAATTTAAGCTTCCTTAATAAAAGTACCATTGAATGAATGCAAAATTATCCAGAAGTCAGAATTAATATCAGTGGTACAAGTCGGACCTCCCTGCTCCGGCACCCTCAGGACCTAACCTATCCAGAATGATGCAATTTGTTGGATCAGGGGAGGTATCCTGCCTCTGGCCTTCCCCAGCCCATTGCCCTTTCCTGATGCCAGATCTTTTTCTGCCATGGCTAGCTCCCCTGCCTCTGGCTTGGCTGAGCCACCAGACACTGGTCCCCAGCCAAACTGCTGGACTCACAGACACTGGTTCCAGCCTCAGCTAACCCCACGGATGCTGGCCTTGTTGGGCTTCTGGTACAGCAGTGACGCTAGTCCCATCGTCATCAGGCTCACAGCTACTGGCCCTCTTGCAACTAGGCTCACAGCCCTGGGACTCTCTGGTCCTGGAACATCCATGGTCCTGCTGAACCAGGAATGTTGCTGGACCAGAGTGTCCTGATTTTGGGAGGTGTAACCTGTACTAACAAACTGGGATATAAAAGTTTTGTGTGAGACTTCTTATTAAAAAGGTGCATTTTAGCTGCATCCATGCGGATTTTAACTTGTTCTTTCCACTCACCACTGACACGCTGAAACCCACACAAAAGCCAGGATTTAATACCATCACAGATTTTTAAGTGCCACAATGAACACACCATTGGGCTTTGTTGCCTAGAGCTCAGAGCTGTTCTATTTTCTGTAGTGCCGTACAAAATACAGTCTGTTGATGTGCAAAATGCGTGGGTGGTTCAGAAGAAAAATTGACAAGGGAGACAGCCCTGCTAAAACAAGTTTAGCAGCATTATGCTCATCTTTGGCAGAAGTTCTGGGGGAAAGCAGTATGTGATCACGTAATTCAAGACTGTAGCATAACACAGGCACACAAAGGGTCTGAATTAAAGTTGATCAGGCAATTCTAATTCTTGCATTTGTTAACATGTCCCTGACTTTGCAATCTTAATGTTCTTTTAATACATTTTTGTGCATGTAGTGTATCTGTAGTTGGGCTGCACTGTTGTACCTTTAGTATACTGATTAAATTGTTACATTGTAACTGAAATGAAATCGGTGAATTCCTGAAAGCCCTAATATAAACAATTTAGCACATATGACCAAACAATTGCCATTAGCCACAGTTGTTCATAAGGAAATACTTACAAAATCAGCTGGGAGGTTGAGTTTGTAAAGCTGTAAAATGGACTGCAGCAAACTGGACACTTGACTGGAGACTAAGACATCTTTGCCTAGCTTCACATTGTCCATCATCTTTCTCTGGCTTGTAGCCACCTGAACATTCCATTTATCCATATCAGCTATAATGCAGGCAGCTTCTGCTATAGGCTCATCTAGTACTGGATGCTGTAACAGGTACAGAACAAGAACAGTAGCTGTTCAGAATATTTTCAACTGGTGTTCACAACTGAGATTAAAAGGCTTCATTAGTACTTAAGTTTTTGCAGAGGGGAGGTTGGGTGGGAACAATAAAGAAGGAAGAGTGCCACCCAAGTGAGACCAAACACTGTTTTTGTCTAGAAAAGAAGGTTTTTAAAAAAATAAAGTAGCACAAGAACCATGGAGCATTTGGACTGGATTTTTTTAAATAGTGAAATAACTAAAAAGACAAACTTGATTTGGGGCCAAAGTAAAAATACACAAGATGTATTGATTTTTTTAAAGAAGGATGTAAAAGAGACAGTTATGTACTGATTCATCACTGCAGATTCCTTTAATCAAAAGGAATCGCCAACTCCTCTATTAGACCAGCTTTAGTGTTGCTTTCTAATACGGGGGAGGCACAAAGGATTAGACTGGGGGCTAAACCTGTGCCCTGTGTGTTTCAAAGACAAATTTCTGTTCTGTGAGCATGGAAAAAATTGCAATTTCACTGCTCAATTCAAAACAAATCCTTTAGAGAAGCATGATTATTTTCAATGCTTACATCCTGAACTGCTACAGATAGCCAAAGGCATTTAATGCCACTAGGGCTTATTAATCTTTAGTCAGCATTTATTATACAACTATAAATGTTAATTTTGTGATAGATCAATTACAATAATTTACATGTTTTGAACTACAAACAGAGCAAAACGCAGTCACTTTAGACATGGTCTAAGAAACAAGGAAGCTTGTGCTTATAGCCAACTGCAATCTGCAGTCAGTTGTATGTGCTAATGGCATCTGGCAAAATCTAAGTCTTTGCAAGATTTCTCATATCCATAGTAACGTACTATATTAGGTGGCAACTCTATTAACAAGCTGCCAGGCACCTGCAGTTGTGTAAACTGCAGTACAGTCAGCCTATTAAGGTGACTGAAAAGGGAAGCACTTCAAAATATTTTTCCTATTATAAAGAAATAAACCAGCAGTCACATAGCACTTTAAAGACTAACAAAATCAAATTAAAGTGCTACATGATGGCTGGTTTGTTTTGTTAGAATACAGACTAACACGGTGACCTCTCTGTTACTACTGTAAAGAATAATTCTGTTCCATTTTTCAAGTTGTAAATAGAGAATTAGATTTTTCCCCATTTACATTGGTGTTATGAAAGATTTACACCATACAAGAGAAAGACTCAAGTCAAGAAGTGTGAAGTCTCCCTATTGGTGTGTGAAGTCTCCCATTAACAACCGATTTTTTTGAACAGTAGCTATCCTCTATCTTTTCTCCCATCTAGAATATGTTCTCAGTATGATCCTACCATTCCTACTACTAAGGGGTCAGTGGCTCTGAAAAAATGTAGGGAAACCTACATGCACTGCATGAAGCAGATCTGCTGGTAACCACTGCTTGAGTTTTTCATCATTATTTATTCCATGCAGTACCAGATCAGGCATGTATGTGGGACAGTAACCACCGAGAAGTGACCTTCCAAAGTTTTTCACACTTGGACTGCTGATTATGTTGGATCTGAAACAGAAGAATATGAAGCCCATTCACAAGCCAAAAGCACAGCCATCCTTAAGACCTCTTTTCCCACTATAGGCACATTAAGTATGGTGACACTGTCAGCATAATATACTTGTCACAAAATCTTCAGGTACATGAAACTGATACAATTCCTATCTGGCAGAATACATTTAGATACTGTTGAGAGATCTGACATCAACTAGCCCGCAGGCTCACTCTGTGCCTGGCTCTGTAGCCTGTTTAAATTTTGCATAGCAAGGCCTTTGGCATTTAAAATTAAGCGGTACTAAATGAAGCCATACCCCGTCCTCCCAAAAAATGCAGAGCTAATATTGGTGTAGGGCTCTTAACATTCCCTAACTAATTTTAAACAGGTCAGAACATTTTAGTTTCCTAGATATTAAGAAAAGATGACAAGCCTGCAACCATTAGGCCTTGTGCAACATATAAGCTGTTCTGAAGCTCATTGGCTTGCTGAACTTGAGAGTTCGTTGCTTGGGTCAACGAACACTTGAACTAAATGAATCTGCAGTCTCAAAAAAAGCAGTGGCATCCAAATCCAAATTATGCCTGTGTTAAATTTTAGATTTTATCAATTCTTTGTACCAAAAATGCTATTAGATTTTTCTTTTTTTTTAAAAACAGGAAAAAAAAAAGGATGAATAAAGTATTTTGCTCAGGCTTTCACAAATGTTCACCTGCTAGACCACAAAGATGGAACATTTCAGGATCAAGGGAGGAGTTTTTAAGACCCTAAACTAAAATAAAGCTGAGCATAGTCCACAGAGCTTTGCCTGGTAATAAGGGCTTCCCTGCGAAATTCAAAGCTTACATAATACAAGTGAGGTGGGAATGGAGAAGTTATAATGGAACTTGTTTTATAGCCCTAACTCTAATAATGACTTCTAGCAAATGCTAAAAGTAAATTTAATGTACATACTCCAAAGCAGTCAGATTTTTTGGGGGGTTGTTTTTAAATAAATGAATTTAATGCTCATGCTAAGCAGAGAGGGAAATTTTCAAAGCAAAAGGCAGTAACTATGTGTACTTCCCAACACACCAGCATGTGTCTCAGCCCTGCTGAACGATCAGAAATATCTGAGAAAAGAAACCCTGTCAAATACACTCACTGTCTGCCAAAAGAATTATCTTACTCAGTCTCAGCCTTCTGCTGAGACTTCCAACATGGGGACCTGGTTGCAACAACAATTTTTACAGTACGGGCACATCAGTAAGAAACTGAGACCCCATGAAATTCACGGACCATTGAACAGCTCTTGGGTAGCAACAGTGTTTGACCCCAGCTGCTACAAGTCTTATTCTAATACATTCTTTACCTTGGTAAAGGAAGTTCTATTTCTGTAAACCCTCCGTGCCTATTGCAGACATGGCCTTGAGTGTGTAGATCCGAGATACATGAAGCACCGTCATCGTCGCTGTCTCCAAGGGCACTATCTGAACTTTCATTCCTTGGAATAGCCCCTTCAATTCTGAAGGGGTTTTTCCTTCCAGCATCCCCATAGGGGACATCTTCAGCAACAGAGACCTGTATGTCAGAACTTGTTTTAACAGAGTCATGTGAATGGCCCTCCGCGTTCTTGGAGTGCAGAGTTTTAGCTTCGTTTAAGGTTTCTGTTTTTATAGTTTCTCTTTTGTTATTAGATGGTTTACGTGGTTCATCTGAGAAGCCCAATAGCGTAGAAGTATTTGCTACATTCATTTCAATTTTACTATCTTCAGCAAAATACTCATCAAATCCACTTGCACTTCCTTCACATGATGGAATTTGTGCATAACAGATATTACTCCTGACATGCAATGGTTTAAGAGAGGGTTTGGAAGTTTGTTGGCTCTGGGAAGTTTCAGCAGGCACATCTGGTGGTGTTGAAGTACAGCTTTTTTTGAATGCCCTAAAACTTTCATCCATTTCCCTTCTGTGACTTTCTAAATCTGACTCTGGTGATGTAGAACTTCCAATCTGGAAGGTGACCCTTTCTAAATGAGGACTTCTCTCAACAAATCTCTCACAACATGGTACTGCAGATGACCTGTCAGATGGCTTTTTTGCTACTTCATGTGTGGTGGCCTGGTTGCTATTTTTCAACTCAGCCATTTGGTCCTCCAGTTCAATTCGTTCTTCAAAGTGGTTGGACTCAGCTCCTGTATCATCAACTCCCTTCCCTTTCTTATTGTCACTTTTAGACTCAGGACCATCAACAGCACGGTCTTTGGATGCAATACAGGAGACCCGGCAGCTCTGATCAGTCTTTCTTGTTACTTCTTCATTCTTTTCTTTTGAGGACATTGGTGTAGCAGGAGAGCTCCCTGGGTTACTGACATGCCCCATGGTTTGATTTCCCCCATTCTTCAGAGGTAGGACTGGAGACACAAAGGCAGATTCATTCTTAACCGTGACAACCACATAATCAGATTCCTCAACTTCTCCCTTTTCCAATGTAGTTGTGATATTGCTTCCATTTACCAAGTGTTCCTCCTCTCCAGCTTTCCCATTCCAGGTCAGTTGATTTTCCTGTAGCTCAGAGCACCGTAGGAAGTAGGTCAGAACGTAGAGAACACGTTGAACTAATTCTTTATGTTTTCCAACAATCACAGTCCGTGTCAGCCTAACAGGAGAGCCTATGGCACCATACAGATCACCTATATAAACATATAGGGAAACAGGTACTTCACAAATGTGTATATAGTTACACTACATGCCTCAGAAGTAGAAAACAGACACAATGCATTCTTTGTAAGAATACACCTACTTACATAATCTGGGCAATTCCTTTTTAATAAAGTTTTAAAATGCTTTTTCTGACAAATTAATGGAGACTTGAAACATTTCAAAGGTTTTTCTTTTTTAAAACTACGTATTTCCTCTGTTTGCCCCCTGTGTGTTTTCATAAAATTGATCATGAGCACGAGACTCCTGGCATTCAATTTCTTTCACTCCCCAATAATTGGTTTTTGATTTTTTTTTCCAAAACAAAGCTTACAAGACACTATTTTCATTTGGAAATGAAGACAAGGAAAGTAAGTCCTTTTACTTAAAAGCTGAGTGCAGTTGCTGTGGAAATGACATTTTGAATAGGAGTTTCTAGGAATAAAAGCCAGATCAAAGCCTCAATCCTAAGAACATACTCACAAAATTAACTTTATGGATGCAAATAGTCCCATACGGAAGGAACAGGTTAAAGGCTATAAATAAGCTACAAATACAGAAGTTGGGAGGGCCTGACAAAATTGTACCTTAGGGTACTTAAGGAACTAATTGATGCAGTCTCTGAACCATTGGTGATGATCATCAGAAGCTCATGGAAGATGGAGATCACAGAGCACTGTGGAAGGGCAAACACAGTACCTATTGTTAAAAAGAGCAACAAAGGCTTTCTACACTAGAGCAAAAGTTGATTTTAAGGCACTTGATTTTACAGTGGGACCGTCTTCTCTGCAAATATCATTAGGTTGATTTTAAGGGGTGCTAAGGTCGACTTTCTTGCCCTGCCCCTCCAATGTGGTATAACACCAAGTTTGAATTCACAAGGTCAAATTAATGCCAGTGTGAAAACAGGATTACATTAAATTGATTTTACCAGCCTCTAGAGGTGTCCCACAATGCCCCGAGTGTCTCCATTCTGGCTACTTTCACTTCCAGGCATTCAGGAAGTTGGAAACAGGAAGCCCAGCAATTTGAGTTAATTCTCTTTCTGGCCAGCGTAGAAATCATATCTAACTATGATTTCTCTGGGTTGCAAAAGGGCTCCAGCATGGAGCCATCAGGAGATCCAGGATTCTCCATTAAAACAAAACAAAAAAGCTGCTTCTTTCCATAATGCAGATGATTCAAACAATTTCTCTCAGCTGGAACAAAGACTTCTGAAAAATGGCTGTTTGTTTTCAATGGCGGTGGGAATGAGAGCAATGCAGTCTGTGAAGATGACATAACACACCTACAACTACTTGCAGAGCATTTCTTCCCATCATGCACTGTCAAAAAAAACCCAGAATGCAACAGAGCTGAAGGAACTATGACATAGGTACCCACAATGCACTGCTGCAACAGTCAAACTTCAGCGATGTACTAGAGATGTACTAAGACAATTTTGTGAGCAGGTGCATACACGCAACTTCGACTTTATAAAATCCAGTATTACAAAGTCGACTTTAATACATTCAACTTTATTTTGTAGTCTAGACATAAGCAAAGGATATCAGGGAAATTATAGCTAAGTCAATCTTACTTCCATACTTGTTGGAAAGATACTGTAGGCAATTACTAAATTATAAGTTTTTACGTACAAAGAGGATCATAGGGAGAACAAGTAACAGCCAACAAGGATTTGTCAAGAATAAATAATCCAGAGCAACCTAATTTCCTTCTTTGTTGGGGTTACTGGTGAAGCTGATAATGAACAGGGAGCAGCAGTAGACATGATGTGGCTTGATACTAGTAAGACTTCTAATGAAGCCCAAATGATGTTCTCATAAGTGAACTAGGGAAGTGTCATCAGTTATCAATGATTCACCTTCAATGAGGCTGTATCAAATGGGATCACCCAGAGGCCTCTCCTGGATCCGGTACTATTCAGTATTTTCACTAATGACTTGGATAATTGGGGAACTTATAGATGACACCAAGTTGGGAGGGGTTGCAAGCAGGTTAGAGGACAGAATCAGAATTCAAGAAGTCCTCATCAAATTGGAGCACTGGTCTGAAATCAACAAGATGAAATTCAATAAGAGACAAATGCAAAGTACTTTGATTAGGAAGGAAAAACAAACAAAATGGGAATAACTGGGTAGGCAGCAGTATTGCTGAAAGAGATCTGGGAATTCTAGTACATCACAAGTTGAATGTGAGTCTATATTGGAGGCTGAAAAAGGCTAACCTAATTCCCGGTTGCATTAACAGGAATATCATATATAAGACATGAGAGGTAATCGTCCTGCTCTACTTGGCACAGTTGAAGCCTCAACTGGCGAACTGTGTCCAGTTCTGAAAGCTAACCTTTAGGAAAGAGGTGAACAAACTGGAAAGTCCAGAGAAGAGTAACAAAAATGATAAAAGGTTTAAAAGGCCTGACCTATGGGAAAATATTAGAAAAACTATGTAACCTTGGTCTTGAGAAGAAAGGAGGGGGGCCTGAGAACAGCCTAAAGATATATTAGACACAGCTATAAAGAGGATGCAGCAAGAAAGATTTAGGTTAGATATTAGGACAATTTAACAATAATGGTAGTTAAATATTGGAATAGGTTACCAAGGGAGGTTCTACAATGCTCATCATTGGAGGTTTATAAGAACAAGTTACATAAACACCTGTCTGGTTATATTTGGTCCTGCCTCAGCATGGCATGATGGGACAGATAACATCTCGAGATCCAGAAAGCATAAAGTTTTATGTTTCTGTGACTGACAAGTAAGTGTTAAAAGCAAATGCTTGCTTGCAGCATTCTGGCCTTAGTTAGTGTTATATACATATAAATCTACTTACAAATACTCTTGGAGCATTAATAATATTAGGGAAACAACAGAAAAATGTAATATAAAACTAAGGTTTGCACAGATGAAGCAGCTTCTTCAGCATTAACAATATAGTTTTATCACTTCTGGAATGTTGCAGTTGACAGAAATACAGGATTTACACAAAGCTTTCGATTTTTAAAGCTACGTGCAAATATTATATCCCATCCTTCCAAAAGGTATGTTTTTAGAAAGCACTTTTGTAGCATGAAGCCTGTTATTTGAGGAGGGACCCACCAGAGGGCAACATTTTACTTCATACTACATTCAAACTACAGTGAATACCTGAATTCTCATTTTTTATGCTGAGAATAAGAGAAAGAAGCTATTTTGAGATCAGCCATTTAGAATTTGTCTGGGTCTTTAAAACTAGCCTATTCTGTCACATGCTATATTACCAGATCTGAGCTTGGGTAACAATTTATTTTCCTTTTCCTATAAAACTACTGGCAACTATTCCTAGGAGACAGGACAAGACCCACTGGTCAACCAGGCACCCTACAGTGCCACTCCAGCTGGCTTATGTACACCCCAGCTCTGGCTTCTTATTCCCCAAATAAGCTTCCACTTTCCTGAACCTCAAAACACCAAGTCCCTTCCTCCTTTCCTCAGCTACTCAATAACATTTTAAAATCCATTTTTTTTTAAAGCAAGCAATACAATTCTCCACTAAATATCTATATCTATATAGTGAATTTAGGAATCCTCAGTGCTAGAGTGGCTACAGATAGAAGATTCTCATCAAGACTCAATAGAACCAGGCTAGATAATAAGCAACAGAAATGTGATGCTGACATAAAACTACAGTTATTCAAAAGTTCCTTCTTTAGAATTTCACTGCATCTGCTGGATTGTTTTACACTCAACAGACCACGTGTAAGAGGAAAAAATGGAGGGGTGAGAGAAGGATTACCCAAGTAATGGAATTTTTGAGTGTGTGATTTTATGCATATGACTATCGACTCTGCAAACATTCATGTCCATATATGCTGGCTCTGAAATTTTCATAGATGAACAAAACTGCCAATTACAAATATGCGGCCAGTCCTAATTCACTTGCTTCTTGAATAGAAGTCACCTGATTCTACATATCAAGATACTTAGAACATTATATTGGTGGAAGAGAATCACCATATCTGAGAACTTAGAACCAGATTTTCTAGCCAGTTTACTGTAACCCCTTTGTGCAACTGAAATGGAGAAAAAGGACTGTAATCCCACTGCCAATGGCCAGCAGAAAATTTGGGGAATTCTCTGCATGCTCACTTACACTATACCCAGGCTCTGTACCTTTCTCATGCTTCACCTTTTCCGGCAAAGAGATTGCACGTCAGCTGTATTGTGATGATACTCCACTGGCAGAGGGTCCACCACAGACCATAAACCAGTAACAGACTTTAGTGCTGCCTCACAGCAGCTTTAGCGTATGTCAGACAAGAACAGGCCGAAAAATCAGAGAGCTGGAACCAGATCCCTGACAACCACCCACCTACCACCATCCCCGACATGCTTGCAGGGGAAGTACATGTTCTCAACTTATCTGCCTCTGCAAAGTTCATGTTTACAAGGTATTTTTTTTTAAATATTTGCTTATGCCCAGTGATATATTTGTGGAGAAGTGCAAGTTTTCAATTAAATAGGTTCAAGTTTAGTAACTGTTTTATTTCAGATTGTTTTTAAACTTTTTCCACTGACCGAGCTGTGCCCAAAGAGGATTATAAGGATGCGATTTTGCCAACAGATTTACACATTGCGATGTTCCTTTCTCAGAGAAGGTCTTGGAGGGAGGATGGTCAACTGGCATTACAGTTGGGACCCAGGCCAGGTGATACATCAGCACAGCCGTCAACAACGCTGCTAAGAACCTAAAGAAAATAATACAACAAAAGTTAGAGATATGGGGGGGAAGGCATTCCATATATGCTCATATCTAGATGCTTCTATTATGTTTGCATGCATTAGAACACAAGTTACTGCAGGGTTAGGGGGATAATACAGGAGGAAGCATACTGGTTTTTGTTGATCTGTTCTATCAGAAATGTAAATTCTTTAAGAAAGCGCTGGCACAGCTGGCTCTTTTCTGAAGTGCTGGACATCATTGTAAGCCATACAGGTTCTGCTATCCTTGGAACTGAGTACAGGTTCCAGATTGTAAGCCTACCAAAAGAAAGAAAAAAAGAAACTATTAATCTGTGAACAAGGTTGCTAAAATATATGGAATTAAAAAAAGAAATGGTTTTCTTCCATCTTTTTAAGAACACCTATTAGGAGTTCTAAGAATTACATGAGTTCTTTGCAGTGAGTCAGAGGCTCCACGCATATGAGAGGTATTCTGTAGGACACTAAATTATTTGAAACACAAGTGTATCTACAATACTCTAATCACTGCAATTGTAATCCCCTTGACAAAAGAGAGCATTCCTCTGAGCATGCAAGGATATTTAAGGAGGATCTGAAATTCATCTCAGCACAAGCTGAACAGTTGGACTGAATATTATAATGTTTTAACAAATCAAAATTTATTGCTGCATCAAGTTCAAGAGGTTAGTTTTATTCAGCAGCTGCTTCACATATAAGCAGCATTTATTTCATCATACTTTCTGGTATGTGGCATCATCAAAGGATGGAAACAGATTCCAAAAGTACCTTTAAGACCGAAGAACTACACTGTTAAGAGTAACTCAATGAAATCTGCAGTTAAGTAGCCAAGATTAATCTAACAACCATCCAGGTATTTTTCCAACTGAGTAAATATGCCAGATTATTAGTTAATACAATGGAATTGCAATTTTAGAGGTACAATCTTAGACATACAATGATTTCATGGGCAAATTGAGAGCAAAACCCATCACAAAGTGTAGCCATCTCCAGTAAAGCTGTCAACATATCTCTAGTTTAATTCCAGACAGATTTGCATGAACCACAGTTAAATTTCAGGTTGAAGAGATTACTCGCTTCTACGTGTTTAAAGGTTTTGTTTAAATATTCTTCACAATTTAGCAAGATCAGAAATAACCTTACTGTAGTGACAATTCTGGGGCTTTCCAGATCTAGTTAAATTTTCTGTTGGTTTATCAGTGGCTAGCACATGACAAATTTACAACAAAACTTTGTCAATCTTGCATTTAAAAAAAAATCTACCATTTACTACAGCAACCTAACCCTGTGTCCCCAAGCAACTACTTGTGGTTATATGGAGTGTACACATATAATGTAATTTGTGTGTTTAATTTCTTTCCTTAGATATTCGCGTAAGTTAATTTTACCTTTGATCTGTTGTTTATGCCCATTTTACATTGTGTGCATACAATTTACTTTTTCAAATTTGCTAAAATCATGCCTAATGGTCAGGGCCAATGATTATAGTCCCTCTTGCACTTCAGTGTGCCCTGAACCCCCTACAGAGGGTTCAGCTAGGTCATCTTCTTTTGCTAGTACCCCTTCGTCATGTCCATCCCAGTGCTAGGCATGGGGGAATCGGTGCACAGGGAAGCCCGTCTCAGGAACCTCAGAGTATGTGAGGATGAGATGACGTGGCTTCAGTCCACTTCCTGCTCACCTTTTCCTGGACCACCTCCTACCACATCAGATGCATCAGTTTGGGTCAGAGCTGTCACTGTTTCACTTCCAAAGTCTTGGGGCTGATGCAGGCAACCCTCTCTATCCCCTGCATATGGTTCTCTATACCTGAGGCAATATTTCAAGGAGCAAGGGGGAGACTCACAACAGACCTCGTTAGAGGCTTCTTCTCCAACAGTTGCAGGACAATCCTTCCTCAGAAAATTGCTTCTCTCCTTTCCCCTTGCCTAAGCTGCTCATCTACTTTTTATATTGCTCTTTTCCCCCAGAAGTACAGTTGGCAGTGCCTGAGAGGCAGAGTCTTCCTGACCTAGTACTGCTCCAGCCCTTCCTCCGTCTCAGTGTGCCAATTATAAACCCCAACAATCTTGAAGGATAGGGAGCAGTATTCTGCCCCCCATTTTATAGATGTGGAACTGAGGCACAGAGAGATTAAGATAAAAAATACTCCCTAGTTTTGGGTGCTCAATTTGAGACAGCTAAGACAGGAGCCTTCACAATTCTTAGCCTTATATAGCAATGTGTGTTTGAAACACAGCTCTTCCTAACTTCAACTGTAGATTTGAGAGTTCAGCATTTCTGCATATCAGGCCACAAGCAAATGAGTCAAAGACCTGTGAAAAGTTGGGTTAAGAGGCTTTCCTAGCATCACACAAGAACTCTGTGGCACAGGCAGGAACAGAATACAATCCTCCTGCAGGGCAACATTCAACTGCCTTATCAGAAGACTGTCCTTTTTTGTTCTGCAACCTCATTCCTCTCCACAATCCCGGGCACTACACACCTTCCAAATTCTGCAAGTAACAAAGCAGGGATCCTACGGGCAACAAACTCCTTTATTATATAATTCTGATTCATTCCCAGAGCACAGTCCATGCTGAGCTTTAAATGAAGCAGAGATCTTGAAGAAAAAGTACTTTGTGATTATGTTCTTACAAAGATTTCTTCACGCACAGGAGGAGGCCATATTAAATGGGTCTCTGGGTCTCAGCAATCTTTAGACCTTTAGATCCACAGAACAGACCTATACCACTTTATCTAATAAAGTATCTGATAACAGTAATAGGCTGTTACCCTGTGTGGATAAGTGGCTAGAGTAGCACCAGATACACACTTTGCCAGTAGATTTCACACCTATCTGCTAACTGTGGAGGATTGTTAGATTTATGGTCAATGGGAGGAGAGAGTGGAGCAGGTCCAGCAGAGGGCAATGAAAATGATTAGGGGGCTGGAGCAAATGCCCTGTGAGGATAGGCTGAGGGATCTGAGCTTGTTTAGTCTGAGGAAGAGAAGACTGAGGGGTGATTTAATAGCAACCTTCAACTTCCTGAAGGGGAGTTCTAAAGAGGATGGAAAGAAACTATTTTCAGTGGTGTCAGATAGGAGAACAAGGAGCAATGGTCTGAAGTTGCAGAAGGAGAGGAGTAAGCTGGATATTAGGAAAAACTACTTCACCAGGAGGGTGGTGAAGCACTGGAATGTGTTGCCTAGAGAGGTGGTGCAATCTCCATCTCTGGAGGTTTTTAAGTACCTGCTTGACATAGTCTTGGCTGGGATGACTTAGTTGGGGTTGATCCTGCTTGGGGCAGGGGCCGGACTAGACGACCTCCTGAGGTCCCTTCCAGCTCTGTGATTCTAATGGTTATAGACCCTTCTGCCTTTGTGCCCACAGCTTGGCCATCTCCTCTACTCCTACCCATCTTCTACCTTATCATCTCTTCCACTCCCACCTTGAAACTCCTGCCTGCCTCCTTCCTTCCACCTCTGCATTCCAGTCAGGTGCTCTTCCCTCTCCTGCACATTGGGGACCTGAGAGACTTGGGGTGGGGAAAGGGGGGCAGGATGGAGACTGGGACGTTGAGAATACAGGAAACAGATTCCCTGCTCTCAGTTTCACTATCCAAGACCATAGCTGCCTCTTGCAGCCCAGGGGAGCAACTGCAGGGAAAGTCCTATTCAGTCTGTGGGCTGAAGCACACTCCTTGGTTCTGTGGGGATGGTGCATGTGCAGTCCTGTTGGCAGGAAAAAGCCACAATGAGAGATTGGCTATTGGATTACCCATCTCTCCTGAGCACATATAAACTGAGGTTTTTACAGAGACTTATCACCAGGCCACATGCGGGTGCATTTTCCATAGGGATGGCAAAAGTTACACCTCACCCACCAAATTTCAAGTGTCTGCTTCAAAAGAGGGAAGCATTCAGTCTGAGGCACACACCTAACCCAGAAAAAATTTAGTCCAAGTGATCACTTTAGCAAAGTTACCAGTAACTGAAAAAATAGGGTCTTTCCCAATGACCTTAACTTTAAGTGATACTATCTGCCTTCCCTATAACAACAACGGCTTACCTGAATTCTCCCAGGGCATCCGTGACACAGCTGATATAAACTTGTACTCTCAAGCTGGATTCTGCTATTTTTCTAGAGAGGATCATGGCCTTGAAGGAAAAACAACAACAAAAAGTGACCTCCTGAGGAAGGCGGGGTAGTTTATATCATCTTATAGCCTCATCAGCATGTCTGAATTGATGAAGAGACAATGTGTCTCTAGCCTTGACGCTATGTGGCCAGTTAGAATAGCAAAGGCTGCCCACGTTCCCATCTGCGATTGTGTATGACCAATGTAGAGCCTGTGACCAGAGCGTGTAGAGGGAGGAAAGCCAGGAATGTGTACCAGAAACTCTCCTCCTCCCAACCCTTTCAAAGCAATGTCGAACAGTGACAGAGCCATGTTAGTCTGTATTATATCAAAACAAACAAGCAGTCATGTAGCACTTTAAAGACTAACAAAATAATTTATTAGGTGATGAGCTTTCATGGGACAGACCCACTTCTTCAGATCTTTGGATTATTTTGTTAGTGTTTAAAGTGCTACATGACCACTTTTTTCTTTCAAAGCTAGTGTACACGCTTGTCTGCGATACATCCACTTTCTGAAAAAAACATCTAAAATGTGAGAAAGAGCCACACCTCACCCACCCAGAACATGGGAGAACAGGACACACATACAAATCCTCCTTTCAGGACAAGGAGAGAAACAAGGGACGAATTGTGATCCTGAGGTGCAACTTTTCTGCAGATTGCCTTCATCCCCTGATTACTTGTACCTCTGTAGGGCTCGAGATCGTTCCATCCCTGCTTAGCGCTTATACTCCACTGAACAGTATTCTGTACCTTTTCAATTGAGCTCTTTAACTTGTTCATATGGGATTCAAACAGAGGGAAGTGAGAGAAAAAGAAGTCCTGGAAATTCCTCTGTGAGTCTTCTTTTTCAGGCAGGGAGAAAATTATACTGATGGCAATTTTTTTCCTTCGAATCATTGCAGGATTGGAACTGCAGCTTTCATCAGCCATGCTAAAAGTCTCTTCAGTGGACCTGCAATGAGAGAAGTGATAGGCTAGTTACTCCGTATTCTCTACACTTGTATACATTTGTCACCAAGAGATTCTAGCCATACCTCTATGTCTGCTGCAATGCCCTGAAAAAATTTTGCCCTCACTTATTTCCCTACTTAAAATACCACATGCTCACAGGGAGCTCAATTTTCCCAGTGGCAGAACTCAAACTACAAAACTCTTTGCTAGAAGGCAAGAAACCTTTTCATGAAAGATTTCCTCTAGCAATAGTGCCCATAAACAGAACTCCTACAAACACTTTGGTGTGTGTTTTTCTGATTGACATCACGCTCATATTCAATTCCTTAAAAAGAATTAATCAATTTATTATAATGCCCTCCTACAAACTCCTACCTCAATGCCTTTAAATGGCACAGCAGTGACCCTGTTTTGACTGATGGTGAGGACAGTGGAATGTATTCTTCAGCATGTTCAACCACACTATTAATATGGTCACACTGCCAATCCACACAGTTGTCCTCCCTCTTGAAGTGGGTGCTAGGTAAGTTGAGGAGGTAAATGTGCCTCTGAGCATAGCCAGGTGCATGAAGAAATGGCTAAAACATGAATCAACAGGCCCCAACTCCTTGTGCGCTCCATTCTCTAATGATGGTGTGGAGAGTCTTAAATCTTAGTCGTCAGAAAAAGGACTTACCCTTATATCCTACAACTGTGGGACTATATATATACACACTAACTGCGGGCCACTGATGAGACACAATTCAATCAACCATCTGATGGAGGAGAAAGCAAAGACAGCTCTGGTTTCTGCACAACACAATAAAGAAAGGAGATAGAAGTGAAGTGGAGAGACAAAAGTACTATCATACTGGGAAAAAGAGGCGGTGTAAGAACCACTGAAGGAATTGGCTTCATCATCAAGAAGGAATGGTCTTCAAAAGTCATCTCCTGTAAGTTCAAGTCATCATGTGTTGGAGTACTACACCTCCAACGGAACAAGAATAGCACCCTCCACATCATGTAGAGCTATGCTCCCAGAAGCACAAGTGAAGATGATGATATGGAAGAATTCTGTCAGTAGCTTGATGAAATCCTCACTCTGAAATCCACATATATGATTGCAATGGGAGATTTCAATGCCATAGCTGGAAGAGGAAAAAAAGCTCATTTTCTGAAGATATGACATCAGTGAATGGAATACATGAGGAGAGTGACTGGCAATTCTGGAGGAGACAATAAATGTTTATTGGTAACACCTGTTTCAAGAAGGCAGCGGACATGGATTGTGTCTTATGCAAAGAATGAGACTGACTATATTCAGACTGATTGTACAAGACATCACAATAGTGCCATCATTTAATACTACTAGGGATTATCGCTTGCTCAGAGCATGTCTCAACTTCTATGAAAAAGAGGTAAAGTAAGTGCTGCATGCGAGGCTAGTGACCAGCAGCAGCATGACCAGCTGGGAGCTGCAAACGGGGCTGCTAACAGGGGAGTCTGCCTGGGAGAGCAGAGGAACCCCACTGAACTAGGTGAGAGCTACTGGGTGTATTTATTTCCTGGGCTATTTGAATTTGAATTCAGTTACTGGTTGATCTCAGTTACTTGTGGGTGAGTTTGACTGAATTCCAGTTACTGTGGCAGTGACAGAGAGACGAGGATTTCTTCAGACAACTAAGAAAAGCTTCCAAATCTCAGGCCCTAGTTCTCACAAGACACACTGATCACCCAGACATTTGCTGTGAGATCCATAGAGCAGCACACAGACAGTCCAGGAAGTTTTTGGAGATGGTTGGGTTAACTTCCCCGTACAAGTGCTGAAGGAACCAACCAGGGGCTGTGCACAGCTTGACCTGCTGCTCACAAACAGGGAAAAACTAGTGGGTGAAATAGACGTGGATGGCAACCTGGGCTGCAGCAATCATGAGATGGTGGATTTCAGGATTCTGACAAAAGGAAGAAAGGTGAGCAGTAAAATACAGACCCTTGATTTTAGAAGAGCAGACTTTGACTCTCTCAAAAGAACTAATGTGTTGATTTCCTGGGAAACTAATATGAAGGGGAAAGAAGTTCAGGAGAACTGGAAGTATTTTAAAAAGGTCTTATGGAAGACACAGGAACAAACCATCTCAATGCGCAATAAGAAAATCAAATATGATAGGTAACCAGCTTGGCTTAATGGGAAATCCTTGGTGAGCTTAAACTCAAAAAGGATGCATACAGAAGTGGAAGCTTGGAAAGGTGACTAAGGAGGAGTATAAATATATGTGTGGAAAGTGCTGGGGGATAATCAGGAAAGTGAAAGCACAATTGGCACTGCAGCTAGCACGGAATGTGAAGGACACAAAGAAGGGTTTCTACAGGCATGTTAACAAAAAAAAGGTTATCAGGGAGGCTGGAGAGAGACTGTTCTCAATGGTGACAGATGGCAGAACAAGGAGCAGTGGTCTGAAGTTACAGAGGGAGAGGTATGGGTTGGATATTGGGAAAATCTATTTCACCAAGAGGATGGTGAAGCACTGGAATGTGTTACTGAGAGAGATGGTGGTACCTCCATCCCTAGAGGTTTTTAAGTCCTGGTTTGACATAGTCATGGCTGGGATGATTTAGTTGGGAGTTCATCCTGCTTTAGGCAGGGGGCTGGACTAGATGACCTCCTGAGGTCCCTTCCAGTCCTAGAATTCTATGATTCTATGAGGTGGCAAATCAGAGATAGTAGCCAAAATAATCAATGAGGCAATTTTGACAGTAAACGCTTCCAAGGAAGACTGGAATCTTAAAGATCATTGCAATGAGGGTTAAAACCTTCACTGATAAGTAGCGCCAATGCATGAAATTGTCCAAGAAAGGAAGACTGAAAAGAGTGAAGGGAAGAACGAGAGATGAAAGCCAGAACTTGCTAGAGAGGTGCAGGAATATGAAGTGAGAAGATGGTGACAAGCCTGGGTACTCCCTCCTCTGCAAGCCGATATGAAAACAAGTAATGGAGAACTTTGAGATGTATCAAAATGAGAGGCTCTTAAAGACAGCTGAAAATTACAGAAGCCTCAAAAATGCAAAAGGGAAGTGACACTGTACAGTTCAGTAATAACGGTACTCTGGAGCCAGGATGGAAAACCAGTAATTGACATACCAGGGATAGAAGTAGCTTGCAATATTGTTCCTCAAATAAAAAGCCACAGTACCAAAACTCTTCAACAGATCAATAAGCACACAGGCACAGTCCCTGCCAGCAAAGTCTGACACGTAGTTCACCAAATCAAGGAAGGAAAAACCCCAGGTATGGATGGAAATTTCAGCACAATGGGCCATACTTTCACTATAAACTAGCTATTGAAATCAAGGGTATACAAACTCCCTTTCCGTATTGTGTTCATCAACTATGAACAAAAATTGACCACAGAGATCAATGCACTGTTGCCCTGTTCTGCAAGAGCTTTCACTGACACCAACTATATCAAACTATTAAAGGAAGCAAACTGTGACTGAACTAACTATATTAAACTTTACTTAGTATGTGTTTTTACATCTCAACTAAGAAAGATGTGAAACAAGGAGACACTGTTTCACTGAAACGCTTCACAGCCTTTTTTGAAGTGGTATGAGGTGGATGAATTGGAGGGTGGAGTCTACATTAATGGAGAACAGTTAAACCATTTCAGATTTATAAACAATATTGGGTTGCTTGATTAAACTACTATCAAACTACAGAAAATGCTGTGGGAACTCAACACAAAAAGCAGCCAAGTCAGAGTGAAAATGAACCATTCCAAAATGAAATGTATGTGGTCTGATGCCTGGCCCAATTAATAGTCAAAGAGGAACAAACAGAAGAAGTTCAGCATTATTATTTGGGCCAAGAAATGAACATGCACCACAATCAGGAAGGTGAACTCTTGCAAAGGAAAAAAAAGCAGGCTGGTGCATATTCAGTTCTGCTAAGGATGTCCTCCATGGGGGGGAGGGGGGGGGGGAGACTGACAAGGCAACAAACACTAACCTCCTCAACAGTACTACTAGCAACGCTGTACAATGGTGAAACGTGCACTGCTGAAGACCGAGGAGTAGTAACTGTCTCAGGCTGCTGCTACACTACCACTCTCCCGTCAGAAGAGCCATGGTAATGAGGCAATTTGAAGCAGGCTAATGAGGCACTAATGTGCATATTCAGCACCTTATTAGCATAATGGCAGCTATGCAAAGAGACTTTGAATTGCAGATTGACAGTGAAGATGGGGGCAGCTTCGAAATAAACGCCCCACTTCGACATTCGCTTACTACCACAGAACTAGATAAGGGAATGTCGAAGTGGAGCGCTTATTTTGAAGCTGCCCCTATCTACTCAGTCAATCTGCAATTTGAAGTCTGTTTGCTTGGCCACCGTTATGCTAATGAGGTGCTGAATATGCACATTAGCACCTCATTTTAGCCTGCTTTGAATTGCCTCATTACCATGGCTGCTCTGACAGGAGAATAGCAGTGTAGCAGCAGCCTCCTAGGGGGCAATATAAAATTTTTGGGAATTTCAATTCACAACTACGTCCCCAGTGTTTAGACAGCAGAGTGGAGTGCAGGACGTTGTTGTTGAAAGAAGGTGAAGTGAAATGTGATGGACCAGGCACAGAGCGAGGCTCATTGACAACTGATGGACTACAACTGTTGCCAAATGGTGCCCATGGGAACTAAAACAACTACTCAGCGGACCTCCAAAGAGAGGGGAAGATTTTATTGTGAAAAGACCCTGCCACACATGCAGAAGGAGGGCCAGTATATGAGAAGAATGGAACATGTGTTGTGACTGGTGCAAACTACATGAGCACTGAAGGACTGACTGATCAAAGTGAAGATGATCATAACATCTGTGTGTGGTAAGGGCTGTTATTGTCATTTTACAGTTTGGGAATTAAAGCACTGGGCATATTAAATAACTTCCCAAAGATCAGCAAGGAAATCTGTGGCAGATCTGGGAAAGGAATCTTGTTCAGTTGAGTCCCAGGCCAGCGCCTTAACTGCAAGGCCATTTTGTCATTGAATTCACACAACTGTGTTCATGGTGCAATTCAGAAAATGTATAAAAGACACAGAATTAAGTATCTGCTCCAAGGAGCTTACTAATTAAGAAATAAAAAAATTATTGAAGACAAATCACCACTACTTTGCAACTGAACTGGTGTCAGGTATCCTCATATAACGTGCGAGTGGAAAAAACAGATCGTCATTTCTTTTTTTAAATGATGTGGTTAGCTACTAAGCCATAGGTGTGCGGGGATGTCATCTTGACCTCAAAGAGCTACATCAAGGCAAAAGATTGCTTGTGCCTTGTCTCCATCATCAGGATGGTTCTGTCAAAGTTAAAAAGTTTAAAAAAAAAAAAAACAACAAAAAACAAAGACTTTTTTTTTTTTTTGCAGCACTGACATGGCCTTGTTTTGTGTATTGTTGCACAGGGCCAAGTTAAACAGGCAATTTAGCTGCTTTCCTTCTCCTACCATCAGTCCTCTCTGTTTCCTTTCTATCTTGTTCCGTTGTGTGCTAGCATCCCCAAGCATCAGTAGTTAATTTTAAGTACTTCAGAGCAGTAAGGAAAGCTCTAAATCGACCAATAATTAAGTCATGGCAACTGCACAAAGCAGTCTTAATAGAAGCCACAGAAATTTGTCATAGAATAATGCAGGATATTTCAACCTGTAAGGTATGACCCAAACCCACTCTTCTCTGGATTGAGTTGTGATATTCTTGAGTTCTAGGCACCATCTCTCTGACACTGGCATTTCATTAGGCCACATATATACTGGCTAGTTCATCCAGAAGAAGTCGTCACTGTTCAGAAAGATCCCAGGAGCATCTACACATGACAGCTGTTCTTCCGGAAGGAATCTGGAAGAATGCAGCATCTCTTCCAGAGTCCTTACTCCGCTCCTGTTTCAGGAAGAGTGTCCTCCTCTGGAAGAAGCCTCCAGAAGAAAGGGCGTGTAGATGCTCCATGAGCCTGTCTTCCGAAAGAATGTTCTCTTATGGCGCCGGCTGCAGGGAGCATGGAGACGCTCTACACAGCACCAGTGGAGATCTATGGTCTTGTCCTCCAGCCACCTTTAAAGTGGCAGGGAGTCCGAGACGACATCACACGACTGCAACTGCATTATATGAGCTGGGGCGTGAGCCAGGACATGAGCCACGCACCCATCTGGCCTCAGCCCCACCTGCACCCACCCATGGGCAGCACACAGCAGCCTTGCGACGCAGAGGGGCCACACAGGGAGATGGGCATGGGCTCACAGCTCCTGTCCCATGACCACCCCCTGCACGGCGCACTCAGCACTGCACAGCTGTCAACCCATCACAGCACCAACACGGCCAGTGTGAGGGACTCGCTGGGAAGCACCTGGTGTGTCCTGTGAGCTGCACATCCATGGGGAGTGCCTCAGGACCGAACTAGCCACGCATGGCCACATGCCACCCAAGCAGGGACCCCTGTGGCCAGGCAAACCTCCTGTCCCTCAGCCTGTTCCCTGGGGGGGTACACAGCCCTCTGTGACCAGCTGCAGGACCGACATGCCATCTCCCCCTACCCAGCCATCCATACAGTCACACCATCTAAAGGCCAAACGGGACCCACCCACCCTACAGGTAGAGGGATTGCTGCCCTCTCAACCCCCATGGAGGCCCAGGGTGCACTGTCCAGGATCACCCCCACAATGTACCTGCATCCTCATCCCTGTCCCACGCCACCCCCAGCATAGACCGGGCACCCCTCTGCATAGGTGGGAGAGAATGGTGCAGCCTGACAGCATTGTGCCTGCTTTAGCGACATTGTTTATTTTTTACAAAAAGCTATCTAAGTCACCTACATTACCCAGGGCCCTGAAAGAGCTCTCACAGCAATATATGTAAACCTCATTCAAGTAGGCCAAGGGGAGGATGGGCAAGGGAGGCATGGTGGGGATGAGGTAGTACGGTACCCAGCAGCCATGAGGAGCTGGCCTCAGGTGCGCAGGGACTGCTCACAGAGCCTCGCAGACCAACTCTAGCCAGCGAGCGTCCCAAATGTGGAGTGCCATGAGACTGACTTGGGGGCTAGGGGCCATCCCTGCCCTCAAAGAGTTTCTGCAGGACACAGCAGACCACGACAACCTGGGGGACATCTTCCACCCCTACGCTCATGGATGTCAGGAGGCTCCAAAATCTTGCCCGCAAGCGGGCAAAGGCATTCTTTTATGGGAGAGTGCATGAGCCAGGTGGCCACTGAAGAGCCCCTGGGAGGGGTCAGGGTGCCAGTGTAGGGCAACATCAGCCACAGCAGCAGGGGGCAGCCTGGGCTGCCCACCACACACAGGGGCATGCTCATGTTGCCGACCACACGCTCATCCTGCTGTACAGGCTGGAGGTGTGGAACATGGATGCTTCATGGGCCGGGCCCAGGCTGCCCACATAGATGACCATAAAGATGGTCCACCAGCACCTGCAGCATGACGGAGTGATAGCCTGGTGGTTCACGTAGTGGTCGGGCACCAGTCTGGGGCATGGATGGTGATGTGTGTCACATGGAACGCGCTGATGCAGTGGGAGAAACTGAAGCCCGCAAACCCTGTGACCACCTTGTCCAAGTCCCTGATGCGCTAAGCCTCCAGAGCAGCACATGGGTGATGGCTGCCATCGCCTGCAAGGGATGGAGTGTGGGCACACTCATGGCTAGGCACACGGCTGCTCCTGCCCCCCCCGGCTCCACCATCCATGGGCCCCCCAGGGAAATCCACCCTCTGGCCAACACTGCCCCTATACAAAGTGATTCCCCTTCCTGTTGTTGGGACAGTTGTCACTGTATGCTGGGGCCCTGATGGTGATACGTATGCCATCGACTGCCCCGAAGCAGTGGGGAAAGAGGAGGGTGGTGAACCCCACAATGGCTGCATCCAGGTTCCCAACATGCACCAGCCTCTGAATTAAAACCCAGTTGATGGCTCTGATGACCTGCGGAGAACAGAGTTGTGGTTGTGAACAAGGGTGCCCCTGCCCCCTTCCAGGCACCCCCACTTTGCCCCTCCCCCAGTTCCCTGGGTCTCCCCCATAGTGTGGCTCCCTGGCAGGGTGCCTGTGTAAGGGTGGGATGTCCTGGTTCCCCTGGGGCTGGACGTCCCGGCCCCCTCTTCGCACCTCTGCCCCCCAAGGGTCCCCTTTGCCTGCAGTCCCCTCCCCATGCCAGGCCAGAGAGTGCCTTACCTGGAGGATGGTGACTCCAACAGCCACCTTGTCCACCCTGAACTTCTACCCAATGAAGTGGTAGCTGTCTAGGGTGGCAAATTTCCACAAGGTAACAGCTATGCACTTCTTCATGATGAGGGCTGGACGCATCCGGGTGTCCTGGTGTCAGAGGATGGGGGCGAGCCAAGTGCAGAGCTCCATGTAAGTGCCCCTCTTTATTGTGAAGTTCTGCAGTCAGCATGCGTCATCCCTCTCAGTCAGAACCAGCCAGTGCTGATGGGGTGGGTCCAGACCTGCTGGATGGTGCTGGCAGGTGTCAGTGGGAGCTGTGGTAGGTTGGAGCCCCATGGCCAGAGTCTCCAGCATTGCTGGAGGTGTAGGAGGACTGCCAGAATGGCAGGCAGCAGGCATACTAGGGCAATCCTGGAGGTCTGTAGCCGCTGTAAGTCCACGTCTCTCGCAAGCAGGGGTCAGAAACGGGCACAGGCTCAGCTTCACTGTAAACAGCTCAGCAGACCTCGGCAGCATGTGCAGGGAGGGGTGTTTGTGAGGGGCCCTTTAAAGCATTGTGTGGCTGGCACTCCCGGAAGTTCTTTCCAGCCATGTGACCCTGTCCACGGCATTTCCTGGCCTGTTCTTTTGAAAGAGGGTGTACGGCTGTGTGGACTTACTCTTCTGAAAGGACGGGTAGCTCTTTCCAGCTGCTTTTTATATTTAGAAGTGATCTTCCAGAAGACGATCTTCAGGAAGACATCTTCCAGAAGATCACCTTCCGGAGGATTGCTGTAGTGTAGACATGGCCATAGTGTCAATGGATACAATAGGCACCAATTTGCAGTACCAACTGTTTGATCAAGGATGAGAAAGACAAGTCATCAGAAAGTGCTTGGTGCTAGATATACAGAAGCTGATGGCACAGGATGAAAACCAGGAACCACAAGTGGACAGGCTTATCAGTCCCTACCATCCTGAGCTCCTCAGCAGTGGCTGATCCCAGCTTCTCTGAAAACATGACAGTGTTAGGTTGGATGCTCTTTTCCAGCTAACTTCCATCAGGTGAGATGGAAAGCCTGCACCAACTTCATGTTGTTCTTAAACCGCACAAGTGGGGGTGGGGAGGGGAGCATGGGTCTCAGTTCTGTGTGCCTGCATAAACATATGCAGGCCTGTGTGTGAGCAAATAGGAGGAGGTGTAACAGAGAGGTATTCATTATCTTGCTTGGAAAAAACGAGGCTGCTTATAAGCTAAGCAAGTCTTTATGCACTCTGTGAGGTTTTCATTATACCAATGGCAAATGTGCTAAAGCTACTAAAACGAGCGTTTGCTATTGTTTCTTAGTCACAGTTCTTCCCTCCACCCTAAGGCTGTGCTAAAAATCATTCTTGCAGCATCCTGTATGTACCAAATGGGTTGTCACCATCTGTTACGCCAAGATGTGTCAATTAATCACAAATCAGATTTTGTTATAATAGAATATAATTGTGCCGCTGATGTCATTAAGTTCTCCTTCATGTCAACAGGAGTTCTATTCTTACAGTAACAGCTGAGAGTTTAATTGTGTTTGAATAGGTGCCATGGAGACAAAGGATAATCCTTCATTTGAAATGTGTTTATTTTCAGCCTCTGTTTGTAGGCACCCATTTGTAATAATCTTAAGCAACACCAAATACTAGGAAGTAAGAGAGATCAGACCATTACTAGGATATTTTTAAATTGACTTGCCTCTTTAAGAACAGAGGCTTGGTCAATATCAGCAAATGCAGCCTGTTGGCTATTGTACCCCAGAAGGTAGATGTTCCCAACACTCACCATCTTGGAATAATCCCATTTTCTAAACTTGTTGTTTGACTTCGGAGCCAGCGGCGCTGGTAACTACTGGAAGAGGAGGAAGAGGAGCTTGGTGATGGGAATGGCGTAATCAACAGACTGCTTAAAGAGGCTGTCAAAAAAGCACACATATTGGCATTTTGTAGAGTGCTGATTAAAACAAAATATTTCCTTCTGGCCAGGTTAACATGAATGTAATTCTTGGTTATTCATTTTCTTATAGGCTACATCTACACGGGCAGTCTCTGTCGACAGAAAAACCTCGGCAGTACCTCTGTAGACAGATTACATCTACACACAAAAGCAAATTGAAAGAGCAATCTACTCCGGCAACAGAGAGCAGCTAGCCCGCCCAGCCCTCTCTTGACAGAATGGCTGACTGGAAGCTCTGGAAACACGGCTACCTGGAGAATTGGAGGCCCTCCGTCAACAGAAGTGTCTACATGGGCACTCTGTTGACAAAACACTGTCGCAGGGTGCTATTCCTGATCGGAAACAGGGATAACTCTGCCAACTGAACAGCTGAGTTTTACTGGCAAACTCTCAGAGCGCTTTAACCATGCAGATGCTCAGTTAGTTTTATTGACAAAGGGGCTGTTTTGTTGATGGAAGCTGCCCATGTAGCTGAGGCCATAATGTTAAAAAAACAGCAGCTTTCTTTTCAGTCTGACTAGCTGGTGAAATAAAGTATTCTTTGTTTTTAATTTAATTTAATTTTTATTCTATTCTTTCCCCCTTATGAAAAAAAGTCTTCTGCAGGTTGAACCTCTCTAGTCTAGCACCCTTGGGACCTGATCAGTGCTGAATGAGAGAATTTGTTAGACCACGGAAGGTCAATATTTTCTAGCACATTACCAACAATTCCATTGCTAATAGTCAGCTCTTAAAAGACTTTTAGATGTAAATTACAGTGCAATAATAGCACAGAACACTGAAAGCCAGAACAAATGGCTGTAAACAAACTTTAGGAAGCCACAGGAAACCTGCCCACACCCATGATAAATGGACATCTGGCTAATGAAAATCTGAAGCCATCTGCTTAAAGAGACATTCTCAGCCATGAGAGACCATGTAACATCTACATGCTGTTTTTATTCCCACTGAGCAAAAATCCTCTCCCCTTGCCTCTTCCATGGAAACACGCCTACTGATTTCTTCCATAGCTTATACATTTATATTACTGAATTACTACATAGCCGAGAACCATGAGTTAATGTTGCAAAGGCAGAGAATATCACAAAATAAATCTCCCTTCTTACTGATTTTACAGGAGAAAGGGACGAGTGCGTTCTAGTGATGGACCTGATAAGCAGAAACCCAGTTTATTGATCAGGGAACTGCTCAACACACCTTCAAAGTTGGGTGGATGCACTATGAGCAGCAGCATCCCAACTCTACCCCAGTGGCTGGGCAAAAGCTGAATCTGTTGAATTGCTGTGATAAAAGCTTTGCTTTCATCAAATGGGAGAAAAAGAAACACACAAATACCTGACCGAGCAATACCGCTGTCTCTGTCTTCATTTTGCCCTCTGCTAGGCATATCAACAGGTGTGCTATGTGCTAAAGTAAACAAAGCAGATCAACAAAAAACATTAGGTGCTGCCTCATATTGTTGTCAGTGTTGAACAAATTTTGTATTTATGGGTCACACAATAGCAAAGTCACATCCAGTGCAGTTAATTAAAGCAACAGCTGTGCCCGTAGTGTATGGGAAGAGTAAAAAAAAATGTGTTTGAAGAACTGATAGCAAACATTTCAACACTGAACATTAGTACTGTGTTTGCCTATTTTTATTTTAGGCTAAAATCTCTTAAGCATCTTGAGGAATCTGATATATGCTGAAAAGTCATACAGCTAAGAACCAGCCCCCCACCCCCCCAAATTGTCTCAGGTGGACGATGCAAAAATGGAAGCACCCAAAATCTCTAGTCACACTTTAAAACCCTGACTCATTTGATTTTCTAGCATCAGTGGCACTGAACAGACTAACAATACTTTATATGGGTAGGTGAGTATCAGTTTCAGCTGTTTTTTAATTTTTTTGCTTGCAAGTTTCCAACATGATGAAGTGAAAACTCAAGGTTGTGTAGATCAGCAGTCAGTGTTGTTAGTACATAGTCATGTAACTTCTGAAGCATGCAAAATTTGTGAGGGAAATGAAGTAACTTTTCATTTTTGCAATTAGCATTATCAATTAGATCCAAGGTTCCCTCAACAGCATGAAGCATCATCACGCCACTAAGAGGACCCTTTCATATGTAAAGGAGGCTAAATGCTACTTTTGAAATTTAAGATAAAAGTCTTTAATATTGTAAAATCAAAACTTAAATCCTTTAGACTCAGTTCAATAATGTCACAAAGAGTAGTGCCAACAAGTGGAAACAAAAATTCCACTGGTCAAAAGAAATTGGAGGAAAGCAAAAAGAGAAAGAAGCAAAAGGGAACTGCCCACCAGCAAGACACCAACTGTAGACCAGGAAATATAAATCCTCTTAGAAACACAAGGGCTCATTTATTATTGAATACACATTACATTAGGAAATTTCCTTAATGTGAACATTTGTGGTAGAGGAGACAGAGAAGAACAGGAATCATTTTAATGCAGCCTGGTATTTCAGGAAGGCTTGAGTCAACACATAAAGCCAATATGTGCCTCTCATCAATATCTCCATCACTTTAGCCCTTTGTTTCTAGAGCGTAATTATGGACCTCCTGCCAGGATTCAGGAGGAGCTGGATTAATGTGGGTGGGTGGGTCACACTGTGCTCAGCATTCCACACAAACCTGCAAAGAAAGAAGCACTCCGGATGAGCCGGAGGGGAACTCCTTCAGATACACCCTGCAGCACTTTGCTGCTATACAACTGTAATACACCTAAAAACAGTAAGGCAGGAAGAGTGCCAGGCAAAAACAAACAAAAAACAATTAAAGACAATACAGAGAAAATAATTTAAAAACCAAACAAACAGATGTCATCAGGAAAAGAGTTTCAAAAACAAAATCTACCTAGATTACTTCCATTACGGCAGGTACCCAAGCCATTTTGATTGGAGGTCAACTTTCCCACATTGGGATCTTGATTGATGCATTCAAAGCTATCTTGCAAGCTAAAAAAAGAGAGAAATATCAATGTTTCTAAGGAGGTGGATAGAAGGTTTCCATTAGTATCAAGCTGCACTCAGTTTGTTTGCTTTATGATGTAAATATAAACTCAAGGATTAAACTAAACTCAAGGATTACCAACAAAACAAAGCAGCAGAAATGTAGCACTTTAAAGACTAACAAAATGATTTATTCAGTGATGAGCTTTCATGGGACAGATCCACTTCAACAGATCAATCTTATTTCCAATACAGACTGACATTTATAAGCACAGAGGACTCCCCACCCCCCCAAAAATTGCAATAAAAATGAACAAATCAAATAGAATGGAAGGAAAGGGGTGAGAGGTGGGGGGATGTAAGTTGTCCTGTCTGAGATAAATATGAGCATCAAAGGAAGGGAAGCAGCATCCCCCCACCCTCTCACCCCCTTCCTTCAATCCTATTTGATTTGTCAGTTTTTATTGCAACTTTTTCTCTTTTTGATTTTGGTCTGCTGTACTCATATGTCAATCTGCATTGGAAATGAGATTGATCGGATGAAGTGGGTCTGTCCCACGAAAGCTCATCACTGAATAAATCATTTTGTTTGTCTTTAAGGTGCTACCTTTCTGCTGTTTTGTTTTGCTGGAGTACAGGCTAACACGGCTACCTCTCTGTTACTATTCAAGGATTACCAGATACTTCTATACAGGTTGAAAAAGTCTCTTGTCCGGCACACTCTCTTCCAGGAGCATCCTTGGCGGCAGGGAGCCTTGCTGGCAGCCTGCTTTGGGGAGCCCCCAGGGGAACCAGGGCATAGAGCACTGCCTGCAGCTGCATAGCCGTGGGGACCTCAGTCATGGCAGGGGAGCCTGGAAGCCCCAAGAGGGAGCCATGCAGTAGTGCCCCTCCGCCCCTGCCCTCCAGGCAGCCTGGGGGCAGGGAGCCTATGGTGGCCAGGAGAGGAGCCCAGCCAGCAGGCTGGTGGGCCCCCACAAGGCAGCCAGGAGGCCTGACCTCTTCTCTTCCTGCAAATCCCCTCATTCGGGAACCCAAGGGTGCCAGATGAGGCAGATATAATCTGTATTACAGCAGATACTACAGTTGATTTTAGCCATAGAAAATAGGCCATGGAGGACTACAAACTTTAAGACTGTGCCCTTTGGAATTAACTAACTTTCCAAGTTTGGGTTCTGCTCAGTGATTTTTAGGGCTAAAGGGGAACAGAGGAAAATCTCATCAGCCAGTTTCAAAGAAGAGAGAAAGGAGGGAAAACTTTTGAGTTTCACTTACTGCTCATGCAGAGCCACTTGTATAGTCTAAGGGCATATCTACACAGCAAATCAATACCCACTGTAGGCCTGGGTCATCTGACTCTGGCTCGTGGGGTTTAGTGGCCGGGGGGTGGGGCTATAAAGTTGCCATGAGGATGCTTGGGCTTGGACTGGAGCCCAAGTTCTAAGGTCCCACATGGTACAGGGAGGATCCTGGAGGCTGGGCTCCAGCCTGACCATCTACACTGCAAATTTTAGCTCTGCAAACCAAGCCATATGAGCGCAAGTCAGCTGACCTGGGCCATTCCACAAGTCCTTTAGCGTAGATGTTCCCTGAATGATCCTGTTTGGGACTACTAGAGGTCAGTATGAGAATACAGCTTGGAAGCAGTCTCACTCTCTCTCCCTTTCACTCCCAGCCAGCAGAGATTCGGTCACTTGGTCTGACAAGCCCTCCAGTTTTACACAGACCAACCATACAAGCAGTGACAGAACCACCCTAAAAGGACAAAGGAAAAAAATACAGGAAGCAACTTAACTTACTTATTTGTGCTGCCACTGAAGCTTCCCACTCTGGCTGAGAACACTTTGCTTATCATAAGCTGCGGAGGAGAGCTGAAAGGATAAACAATCATCATCTCAGTGACTCAGGAATTCCAATACTTTCTCCTTCTCCGCATCTAAGCATTTGGCAATACGGAAAAATCCTAGAAGAAGAAAACAGACTTACCGTATATAGTGGATTTTCAAGGTACAGCCTTTGTAACTCATTGCCACTGAGCCAAACATCATTTCGCCAAGCATGTTGACATCGGAGGCTGGCCTGGTGTACTATAGGTAGGTGAGTTAAAGAAAAAGAAAAAGGAAAAGCCAGTCTCAGCTCATTGCATTAGTTTTTGGTTGCTGCTCAGCACTACCAAATTTTGAATGTAAAATACAAGTAATTTCTGCTTCCTGGTGAAGAGCAGCATATACCAAGAAGTGTTTGTGCAATGTGTGCATACAGTTACAGTATGTAATATATTTAGTTCTTTAGAGAGGCCCACTAGTTCCTTATTTGCATGGAAACTCCAAAAGGTATGCAATGAATAAATCAGCACAAGTTGTTTTATATCTTCTTGCCATACTCCTTTATTGTAGGCTGTTGCTTGAGAAGGACGGCAAGCACTGCAGGTCTGAAGAGCCTGGACCATTAAATTAACTCATTTAAATGGCAAGATATGCTTAGAATGGCTATTTTTACAAAATAAAATAAATCCTGTTTCTTATTACATTCCAAAGATCTCCAACCAGAAGGAGGATCAGCTCCTTACACATAAGTTCAAACCATAGTAAGGGTAGTATCTTGTATTTCAACGCAAAGATACATTCCCCTCACCCTTCTCAACATTACCAAATTTCTTTAAACAAACCCAATCTGCATGAAGTCTTTCACTTGTCTCTTAACACGAGAAAAATGTTTGCCTGGTTTGAGAAGATTCACACAAGCAACTTTAGAGAGGTATATTGGTATTAATGTAAAACATTATCTTTTCCTGAGTCTTGCATGTTCTTTTTTGAAATAAGCACCTAGAAACTGGTAGGTGGTAGGAGATTGGAAGAGTGCCAAAAAGCAACAAACCTTGCTCTGTGCAATTAGAAACCTTGCTTTGACTAAATTTAAGAATTCACTTACTAGGGCATGGCCACACTAGCGGATGTACAGGTACAGCTGCATCCCTGTTAGCTGTTTAACAGCTAATATCCACTATGCCACCAAGAGAGAACACTTCCATTAGCCTAACTACTACACCCCACATAAGCAGCAGAGGATGCATCAGTAGAAGAAGCTCTCCTGCCAACATAGAGCTATCCACACTGCACTTATGTTGGTGTAACTTATATCGCTCACGAGGTGATTTATCCCCCACATGTGATATAAGCTATGCTAACATAAGCTGTAGTGTAGACGTTGACTCAGTGGCAGGCTTCTAGGGATTTTGGAGGAAAAAATAAAGCAGAATATGGACTTTTTAAAGAAAAACTGAACATTAAAAAGTCACTTCCAACTGAAACATTTTTTTAAAATGCCCATTGTTAGGGTAAGTCTGTGTAGCAAAGAAAGCAACTGTAGCAGCAAGTCTCAGAGCCTGAGCTATCTTTCTCAGGCTTGTGCTACACCTAAAAAATAGCAGTGTGCATGCTGCTGCTCGTGCTGGAGCGCTCAAACTCTACTTCCTCACCAGTTTTCAGGGCCCAGGTTCCAGCTGGAGCCCAAAATGTCTACATTGCTATTTTTAGCTTCACAGCAGGAGCCTGAATCAGATGACCCCAGGCGCAGAGACTGGCTCCATTATGGGTCGAGGCGGTTTTTTTGGCTGCATAAATGTACCCTAAGATTACTAGAACCAAAAAACTGAAGAAAAGGAGCTCATCTACACACACAAACTTGCATTAACTACAATAATTAAAAAAAAAAAAAAAAGATTTTAGTTACATGTGTAAACAAACAAGTTTTATCTAAGGCCTGATTCTCTTTGTATATTTGACAGTATTTTGTGTAGTCAGTTTCACCGTTTCCTCAATGCAGTTAACACAGCACTGACTTAACTGAATGTAGGACAAGGCCCTTAACTTTTTATATGGCAGCAGTCACACTGAGTGCAGTGTGGGTGTACATGCTTTACATCTTTATAGCAACTTTACCTTAGCTTCTCATTTACATGGGACTTTGAAATGTCAGATCACAGGGGATGTTTTTTAAACAAACAGGGAAGAGGGCAATTGCCAGTTTTTGTGGTTTTATGGAGGGCCACATGCAGAACCTGAAAGTATTTAGCCCCTTTTAGAAGCTGACTAGATTTCACATTGACAGGCTCCAATTAATTTAAAATCTCTCTTATAATCAGTTGGGTTCAACAGCTCCTGAAGAAATTATGAACATTGGCTCTTGCAATGGAGATCCAAGACAGATGCAATATATTTTCTAGATCAAAATGTGGAAAGCCACAGAGCACTTACATATTTTTGGAAATTTCTAAATTGTAGTTGTAACATTTTTCTGTGATGTTCAGATAAACTGAAGAAATATGAAATTTTAAAAACTGGACATTGAAAGCTCAGGAACTACTGAACTTACATAGGAGTTTAACAATAAAATAAACCATCCCTTCTCCACAGCTACTCAACACATGGAAGGAAAGAAATGCAAATCAAATCACTTACTAAAAATTCTCCCTAAACATTTAAAAATATATTTGTGAATTTAACATGTTAGTATCTTTAGTCAGACTGTGTGTGTGTGTGTGTGTATATATATATTTGCATAGATGTGTTAATGTTACCTGGTACTTTGGAAGCTGGTCCTTGATATGCTGTGTGCAACCCACTGACGGATTATGGAAAGAAATACTATTGGTCCCACTGCTTGCTTGGCAGCACTTGGCAGAAGCCTTTCCTGGAGCATCCTCTACTATTTTCTGTGTCAGAAAAGGTTTATGATGAAAGTAAGTTTAACAGACATGAAGACTTGGGTTTTTAGCTGTACTGCTGTGATCTCAAAAAATTCTGGTTAAGAAGATAATTGGAGCAATTTCAAAGATTTTGTTTGTTGGTTTAAAAAAAAAAATCAAGTCATATTAGTAACCCTGGCTTTTCAACAGAAAGAAGGTAAGTGATGCCTAAAAGAAGGTAAGTGTAGGATTATTCTTGAACTTAGTCTACCAATGAATTAAACTGTTGCAGAAACACATGGCACATACATTATATAAATACTCTGCTTCTACAGTCATTGTGATCCTGGTCAAAGTAGCACAAATCTATCCACTGCAAACTTTTATTTTCTTCCTGTTAACATACATTTCTTAGAAAAATCAGAAGTGAGCTGTATTCTAACAATTTGATAATGTTTATGCAAATATATCATTTTATGAGCTGCTTTCTATGGATACTGTGCGGTCATTATTTTAAATTGCATGGGGTTTCTGATTCACAAAGTACAGTAGATTTCTTCAACAGAACAGCAGCAAGCACATAATTAGCAGGAATATTAGGATGAATAATCACTTGAGCAGAAGTTTAAAAACCAGCCATTAGCCGGTTGAATACATGCAATATTCACCTGTCAACAACTGCATTGTCAACTCCCCAAGTTTACTTGCATTGTTTTTCTTGCTCTATGAGGGAGCTTTTACTACAGGAAGACTTAACAACTGCATGCTGTTTAAATGGATAACATTGTGCTAAATGTTACTAAGCAATCATAGAATACTAGAACTGCAAGGAAACTCAAGAGGACCTCTGCACTCGTGGAAGGAACAAGCACCAACAAGACCATCCCTGAGAGGTGTTTAAATTTCACAATAAAATTAAAAATAGAAGTTTTTGCCTACAGAGTTGCAATGTAAAAACTGTATTTGTTTAAACACACCCACCCACACCCCTCTTAGCTCTCCATCAAAAGCGCTAGTTTGCCTAGAATGAATGCTTTCAATGCATGCATTTGGCTACATCTAAGCTAGTAGTGGGGGATATAAAATACTGTGTTCTTGTAAAAATATTCATGGCAGCTTTCATCAAGCCAGGATGCTAAAAACAGTAGGCTGGGGGTACAGCATCAGCAACAGCGAGCAGCAGCATGGACTAGCCACTCTGAGCACACACCTATGGGGTTCAGGCAGGTTTCTGCTTAGGACAGAGAGAACATGCAGCTGTTTGCTGCCACCTGTGCTGCCCCAACTAAACAACTGTTTTTAGAGGGCGAACTCTGACAGCCAGCATGGGTATTTCTATATGGGCAGGGAATCACACCCCCAGCTCCAAGTGTAGATATATTCTCCGAAATGTTTTCACTCCCTTAAAACTACTAGCATTGCGATAACAAAAGAGCTCAATCAGGACCTCATTGTACTGGACACTGTACACCAGGGGTGGGGAACCTACCGGAGCTGGTCTGCAGCTTGATCTGGCCCACAAATCTTAGGGCTCATTCCCGCACCCTCTCCACTGGGGCACAAGCTGATACTGGCACTCCAGCCACATGGCAGGCAGGCCGGAGGACACCATAGCTAGAGTGCCAGCCCCAGCTGGCTTGTGCCACGGCAGGTGGGTGGGGAACCCTGAGCCATGCAGGCCCAATCCCAAGAAGCTGGGATTAGATCTGAACTGTGGGCTGTGCCTGGTGGGCGGGGAACTGCACCACGATCAGTCCCGTTGGCTAAATTGTGGCCAATGGGAGCAGCTGTTCCCTGCACTGCACAAAGCCATGCAGAGCCATGTGGGTGCACACCCTTAGGTGTCCCCATCTCCTCCCAGCAACTGCCCCGACCCCATTCCCCAACCACTGCTCCACCATCTCCTTCCAGACCCTTCACACACTCCAGACCTTGCCCCCACCCCCAGCCAGACACCACAATCCAGCCTGCACCCCCATCCCTCGCCCTACCCCCACTCATGCACCGTCTCCACCCGAGCTTGGCACTGAACCCCTCATTTTTGACCCTATCCAGAACAGGGGGGACCCCACAAAATCTACTAGCCCTTGTCCCTCTGAGCTCCAAGGTGGAGTTTTGGCTACACGGACAGCTTCTGTCAACAGAGGTCACTGTCGACAGAGAAACCCCAGCAAAACTTCTGTTGACAGAATGCTTATGAGCGCAGATGCTGATTGAAAGTGCAAGCCGTTCTGTTGACAGAGAGCAGGCAGACTGCCCAGCCTTCTCTTGACACAACAGTGACTGAAAGCTCTGCAAACAGGGCTGCCTGGGGAACCAGAAGCCCTCTCCATCAAGAGAGGTGTCTACACAGGCACTCTGCCAACAAAACACTGTCAACAGAGGCGTTATACCTGACTGGGGAGAGGCATAACGCTGCCAACTGAACAGCTGAGTTTTGTTGACAAACTCTCAACAGAGTGCTTTCACTGCGCAGATGCTCGGCAAGTTTTGTCAACAAAGGCCCAGTTTTGTCGATAGAAGCTGCCTGTGTAGACGCAGCCTTTGAGAGTAGTGAGGTGAAAGTCTTTTCTGTTTCTCAGCTGGGAGCCATCTTTGCGATGTTTTATAGGCTTTTTCCTTTCTCCTCACTTCAGGGGGTAGGTTGCTTCTCAGAAACATGTGGCCCCTGACTGATTCTTCTTTGGGTCAGTGGCCTCCAATCCCAAAGTGGTTCCCCACCTCTGCTGTGCACAAATGCAAATGAATCTACAATCTCTGGCAAAAGAAACAAGCAGTCATGTAGCACTTTAAAGACTAACAAAATAATTTGTAAGGTTTCATGGGGCAGACCTATTTCTTCAGGTCTGGGGATAGTGCTTTACTGGAAATGGCAGGACAGTTTTATAACACAGAGATACAAAAAAAAAACTGAAATAAAAACTGACAAATCAGATAGATAGGACAGAAGGGGAGGGGCACGAATGATGGGGAGGAGGGGGAGAGAGTTACTAAGTATAAGTGTCCTGCCTGAGATCGCTAAGAACATGAAAGATGGGGAAGCTGTCTCTGTAACATGTGAGGTAATTGCTGTCTCTATTGTGACCGAGCTTCAACGTATTGAATTTGAGCATAAATTGCAGTTCACAGGTTTCCCTTTGTAATCTGCTGTTAAAGTCTCTTTGTTGTAAGACGCATCGTCTCAGGTCTTTAACAGTATGGCCCATTTCACTGATGCGGAGTAGGGTATAGTGAATTCAGTTGCATCTGTGTAAACTCTGCATTTTATGAATGCATTAGGAGTTTGCAATGAAACAGTTGTGACTGGATTTCCTTAATGTGACAGGGTTTTAGCAGCTGTCAAGAAAAAACGGAGAGGAAAAAACCAAAACCAAAAACCAGATGGGTAAACAGGGATAACACACGCTGTTGTGTTTCATGCAATAAGCAGCACATCTATTACCTAACCAGCATTAACTGTTTCATACATCTGATCATGGTAAAAAAGGAGTTTATAAAAGGGATAATAAAGTTCTTCCAAAATTAGACGTCAAATACCGCAACCCCCTGTTTTTAAAAGAAATTATTGTGCTCAAGCTAGCAGCCTGACTATTAAGTGAAGTGACAGTTACAAAAGCTAGAAAAAGGGAATTTAAGACAAGATCAGAGGGAGGAGGCAGACACAACCTAGTAGTGTAACCTTGTAATTCTGGAGAGGTGAAATGGGTTTGGACTACAGCAGCAGCAAAAGGAAGTCCTTTTACAATCAACTATAAAATGAACCAGATGTGTGCAGAGAATTTTGTTGTTTTTTCTAAATGAGGCTGACTGGTCTGTCATATTTTACTACATATTCGCATTCCTTTTGTGCTGCTTTTGCTTGGCACTGCATTTATGTAACTGCTGCTTACATAATCCCCAATGTGACTGTCATTAGGTGGTTACAAATGCACAAATGTTCGTAGTCATGTGCTTGACACAAGCTACTGACAAAAACGGCCTTAATATAAAAAAGTGTTCTCCTCTACGCTACCCACAGCAATAGAAAGAGTAACATTAAATATACTACAGCATGATTGAATATACATTTCACTATCCTTGTTAAATAGAAGATAATCTGCCTCGTTTCCCAAATAAGCAGATTTAACGGTAAAACTGCCATGAATCTCTCCTGTATATATGAAGGGGGAAAGCTCCATAATTCAAGGCTTGATGCTGTTCCAAATTTAAGTCATTTTGTCATAGACAAAATGCTGCAAGTTTGGGACCAACCCTGGAAAATAAGAGTGCACCAAGTACTAATTAACTCAGCCATGAAGCCTCTGAGGGTTCCATGCCAGTCCCAAGCCTAGATAAAGGAGGAGGGTTGGTTAGATGAGTGACGATGGGCTGACCATGACACAATAAAAAGAATGATGCCAGTACGACTAAATGATAAAAGATCCCAGCTCAGATGTTGCCCCAATAAACAAGGTCCGTGACACCAATCAAGCAATCAGGGCTGGGTCGATAAGTTCGCTACTGAAAGAAAATTACACCTAACACATTCTATCATTTGGAACATGGAATGTCTGAACACCGTGGGTGACTTGAAAATTAGAGCTGCTTCGGAAGGAGATGGAGAGATACAGATGTAATATACTTGGACTGGTGGAGATGCGTTGGATGGCATCAGGAGAGATGTGTGATTGAAAAGTCATTTGGTCAGGAAACGAAACGAAGCATGAGGCAGGAGTTGGACTCCTTCTTAGCAAACGAGCTAGAGGAGCATTATTAGTATACAACCCAGTGAGTGCAAGAATGATGGTAGCAAGATTCAAAGCAAAACCATTTAACTTCTTGATCATTCAGGTGCATGCACCCAGGCTGGACATTACAGAGGAAGAGATTGAGCTATTCTGTAAAGACTTGACAAAGACGCTGGAGGAGACAGTGGAGAGAGATGTGTTGATCATTGGAGGAGACTGAAATGTGAAGGTCAGAACACATAAAGGTTGGGAGAGGGTCATGGGAAGGTTCTGATATGGAGAAAGAAACGAACGAGGTGAGAGACTACTAGAGTTTGCTGCAGAGCATGAGATGGTGATCTGCAATGTGAGATTCCAACAAGAAGGACTGCAGGAAGTGGACACAGCGATCAAATGACAGGAAGTCTAACAACATGATAGATACAATTTTGATAAGAAGTTGGTAACATCAGTACAACAGTGCTGAATTTTCCAAGGAGTGGATATACACTCGGACCACAGCCTAATAATCATAAACATCAAGATAAAACTCAAGAGAAAGTGTAAGACACAGTTTAAGAAGAGAAGAGATGTGGCAAGGCAGAAATAGGGAATGCACATAGAGAGCACTTAAAGAGAAGATTAGGAATGTGGCCACAGACAAAGATCTAGATAAGAGAGTTGAAGGGATAGCCACAGCTATAGAAGAGGCAACTGAGCAGACTTTTCTGGAAGAAGAGAACATCAGAAAGAAGTAGATTATGCAGGAGACACTGAAGTTGGTCCAAGAGAAGAGAGCACTGAAGATCAGAAGGGATGTTTCTGAGAGTGTGGAACAGCAATACAGGGTGAAAAGAAATGAGGTAAGGAAAGTGGCAAGAAAGGATAAGGCAAAAGGGTTAGAGGAACAGTGTGAAAATACAGAGAGGTATTACGGTGAATGTAAGACCAAGGAGGTGTATAAAATGATCAGGAATATTAATAGGAAGTGGCAGCCAAAGCAGATGGTGATCAAAGATGAGAACAAAGAGGTGCTCGTGAACAAGAAGATTCGTGCAATATCTTGTCCATCACTGCACAATCCATACAAAGCACAGTTGGACCTGGGGTGTCTCAGAGAGACTGACTGAAGAACTGAAAGAGATATCTCCACTGAGCATCAAAAGCGAGACCGATATTTCGAAGGAGGAAGTAGAAAGAGCAGTGAACAAGATCGCTGGAGAGATGATCAAATACGGCGAAGAAAGTATAATTCAGGAAATACACCAACTGTAATATAGCATGGAAAGAAGGGAAAGCACCTAAGGATTGGACAGGATCTGTGCTAGTGATAATACACAAGAAAGGAAGTATATTGGAATTCCAGAACTACAGAACAATTGCCCTAACGAGTCATCCAGGCAAGGTACAGGCAAGATGATGATACTGATGGAGAGCCTAAGATTGCAGATAGAAGAACATCTAGCAGATGAGCAAGAGGGGCTCAGGAAAGATAGAAATGTATGAACAGATTATGAACATCAATAAAACAAAAACAAAGGTATTTTGAGATGAGGAAATAGGAAGGAAGATCAGTGTAGATGGGACTGAACTAGAGAATGTAGAGAAGTTCACATATCTGGGGAGCAACATAACATATCATCTAGACGTAAGAAGGAAATAACAACTAGAATAGTGAAAGCAAGTGCAAGTTTGAAGGTGATGGATAAGATCTGGAAAAGCAAAGCTTAGGAACGAAGCTGAGCATCTTGAAAACGTGTGTATTCAACAGCATGTTGTACAGAGGTGACACATGGGTGATAACGAAAGATTCAAAGACAAGGTTATTGGCATTCAAGAGGAGGAGTTGTAGAAAGATTCTGAGAATGGGATGGATACAGAAGGTCACCAACGAGGAATTATATAGGAAGATACAGCAAAAAGAGTACCTACTGCAGAAGGTTATACAACAGAAGTTACAGCTATTAGGGCATATTTGCAGAATGCTTGATGACTGAAAAATCAAGACCCTGGTATTCGGCATAATGGACAGCTCGAACAGGACAGGCAGACCCACAGAGAATGAGTAGATGATATAGTAGACTGACGTGGAGCTAGTCTACACAAACAAAGCCATTTCACGTTGGACAGGGAAAGATGGAAGGAAATAGTGAGAGAGGCATCAGACACCAGCAGGCACTGAGCCCATGGCTGTTGATGATGATGATGATGGATGATGATTAGCTCATTTAAAAGCCACACAGTCTGACATGCAATTCTGAACATTTATGCTTTAAATGGCTAATTTCAGTGTCTGATATGAAAATATGGTGCTATTTTTGTCTTCAGTACATCCTATACCAAATAAAAAGGAGAATCCCTCTCTATGGAAGGACAATACTTACGTGTCACACAATTAGCTTTCCTGCTTAAAATGTTTATGCCTCAAAGAGGAGAGAAACTTGTTTGCAGAACTGTAAATACGCCTTCCCGTTTTTCTAAAGCAAATGCAACGTGGGGCATCAAACCCTTTGATATGCAGTGCTGACCTTGGTATTGGGGCTAATAACAGGGGTGAAAGTAACATAAAATTTCTTACAGGTACAATCCTATTGCGACCCAGATCCTTGCCAGCTCTTGAAATAGCTCCCTGCCACCTTTTGCCACAGATCAACCAGGCCACACCTGCTTATTTTCAGCTCTGCTCTTGACAGAAAGAATGGGATTACTCCAGGCTGCTCTGACATGTTAATCCTGTTAACTAGACGCTCTGTCATGCCCACCACGTGTGCCTTACTAATGTGGGGTAAGCCAATATGTGAGACCCATGCAACTTAATTTACAAAATGCAGTTTCAGATGGCTGTCTAAACTGTATCATGAGAGCAATTTCCACAAACAACTGCTATTTTAAGTTTACATTATAGCTAGTTTTACACATTGATTGTACCAGTCAACACATTCCAGTCAATTGTATTAGCTGTAATTTGAAATCCATACAATGAAACTGTTTTAAAACAAAATGGAGTTTCAGAGTAGGTCCATGCTTAAAATGCCGAAGCTTCTCCTGTCAGTGTAGTTAATCCAGTTCCCTGAAAAGCGCTTCCATGAACATACAGCTGTCTACACTGGGCATTAGGTCAATATATCAGTAGTTATGATTTGAGGGGTTTTCAGAGCTCTGAGCGACTTAGTTAGACTGGTAACAGAGAGATAGCCGTGCTAGTCTATGTACTATGAAAACAAAAAAGCAGTCCAGTTGCACTCTAAAGACTAACAAAATAATTTATTAGGTGATGAGCTTTTGTGGGACAGACCCACTTCTGATCTGAAGAAGTGGGTCTGTCCCACGAAAGCTCATCACCTAATAAATTATTTTGTTAGTCTTTACGGTGCTACTGGACTGCTTTTTTGTTTTGTTTGTTAGACGGATGTAAATTTATAGTGTAGGCCTGGCCTCAGAACTATAATTGAGTAGAAGAAAAGTGTAGCTAACAAGAAAGGCCTATTGTGTCACTTCTGTCTTTTTAATAATACTTTTAAAGTATTAGAATACTTCATCCTTGTTGAGCCAGGTAGCGGCAGAGATCAGGCCATGCCTCAATTGTACATTTCCTTGCACTTGCTAGTTTGTGTACTGTCTAGCACTGTCTCAGTCATGGGCACATACTCTACAAAGAGTAACAAAACTGAGTTCTACCATTTTTTTTTAAAAAAAGTAGTGACTTTATTGCTTTAAATAAGGAGATCCAAAGGAGAAGACTAGTGCATCTGTACGTACACCAACTCCCTTCAGCAGTGCCTATGAACAAGGCCATATTGTTTTATATTAGTCACCATATTTTTTAAAAAAGGCAGTAAGCTGCAATGTGTTTTTTTAGTCTCTTGGGTATGGCTGTAGGTGTGTCCTGCAGATTTCAAAAAAGGTTGCAGTCACAATAAATGCAGCAAAAACTTCCCAAGTAAGATACAGAAATGCATATTTAAAAAAATAATTTCCATTTGGGGCCAGAGAACAAAAAAGAATCAAAGGACAGAACCGTATCAGCATTTCATACCTGAGCTGCCGCCTCACCAACTTTGCGGACTGCTTTGGAATCAAACAAGACTTGTCTGCCTCTTCTCTCACAATCCTGGTAAACTATCAGGCGGATTTCATTCAAGTCAAATTCTGAACAGGACCAGCTGTGGATTGCAAATACAGTCAGAAGTTATATTATCTCACCAGAAAAAATTGAGGCATAAGGGACTGGCAACAGAGGGGGGTTTAGCTGGCAGAGGCATGTCCACACGGCCTCTGTACTGCCTGCACCCCGCTGCGAACAGCAAAATCTCACGTGACTATGCTAATTAGCTGTGCGAGTTTGCAGATGGTCCTCCATTTGCAATTCCTTGAACTGTCATTAGCATAGCACTGCCAGCAGTGGTACTGTGCTAAAGGGCCATCTAGACGTGGCCTTGCACAGTGGCAGCAGGAACCAAATTGAAATTCAGCTGCATCTGAAGAGAATTTCACAGCATCCATGTTTTGATAATGAAAAAGCCATGTTATCACAACAAAGTACATGCAGGGAGGCAGTGCAGTTATAGCAGAAGCAACACAGTCTTTGCTCCAAGGATTTTTAAAATCCCTCTGTCACAGCCTCCTGCCCCATGTTTCGTGAAAACTGGCATCTGACCAAAGATGTGTGAGACAAAATGCATCATGCAATATACCATTTTTAAAATAATCCGCTGAATGTGTATGCTCTGTTTGGGTGTGTCTACACGGGCACAAATCTTCGAAATAGCCATGCTAATGGTCATTTTGAAGATTACTAATGAGGCGCTGAATTGAATATTCAGCGCCTCATTAGCATTAGGACACTTCCGGACACAGCGCTTCGAAAGTCCCGCTTTCGAAAGCATGCGGCTCGGCACGGCTACACAGGGGTCCTTTTTGAAAGGACCTGCCCCTTTCGAAATCACCTTATTTCGATCACTGATCAAAATAACGGGATTTCGAAAGGGGCAGGTCCTTTCAAAGAGGACCCCCTTGTAACTGCGCCAAGCCATGCGCTTTCGAAAGCGGGGCTTTCAAAGTGCCACAGCTGGAAGTGTCCTAATGCTAATGAGGCGCTGAATATTCAATTCAGTGCCTCATTAGTAATCTTCGAAATATAGCTATTTCGAAGACTTGCGCCCATGTAGACACAGCCTTTCTGTACGTGTATCATTCTTGTATGCGAAGTTTGAAATATGAAGCATACATCTGCTTATAATTCTAAAAGTCATAATGAAGGACATCTTCAACACCTAACGAATTTGTTAGTTTTTAAGGTGCCACTGGACTCCTTGTTTTCGCTGAAATAGATGAACACTGTTACCTCTCAAACTAAGAGGCACCATTACTGAAACTCTGGAAACTTAATGGCCTAGTGCTCAAAGTAACAATGGTTTTGTTTTTCCTGTAACCCTGAATTGTGGTTCATCCTAGGAAGACGTGTGACTATGCCACTTGATGTTGGAATCCTTCTTGAATTTAATATTTTTCCATGGTGATGGGGAGGCTAAACAAAGGGTTCCTGCCCTGAGGGAAGTCTGTTCAAGACAGAGAAAGAAATCGGGCTTTTGTCTTCAGATAGCTTTTGAAACTGCCTCCCTACTTTAAGAGGACACACATGAAGAAACCTGAAAACAAACAAACAATCTAAATAATTCTAAAAAGGTGTATACCCCAGCTAGAGAGAAAGAGAAACAAAAAACCACCAACATGGTCTTGGAAAGATTTTACCTGAAGCAAGGAGAACAAGGTCTCTTACGCTATGTCTACACTACAGCGATCTTTCAAAAGAAGTCCTTCTGGAAGAGATCTTCTGAAAGAACTTATTTCGAAAGAGTGCGTTCACATTCAGAAAAGCAGATCAAAAAAGTGATCTGCTCCTTCAAGAGAGAGCAGTCACGCAGCCCTCACTCTTTCAAAAGAGTGGGCCCAGGATCGAAAAATCAGGCACCATGAGAACTGCTCTTTCAAAAAAGGGCCTGTGGAGTGTCTACACATGCTTTTTTTTTTTTCCCCCTAAAGAACCTTTTCCTGATCCAGGAGTACTAGAGGGCTTCTGGAAGAAGGGCTGTGTTTTTTCAATTTCAGATCGAAAGTGTGTGTTTTGTATGTAGACGCTCCACATGTTCTTTCGAAAAAGGGCCAGATTTTCCAAAATAACTTGCTAGTGTGGACGTAACCTTAGTGTATTAGGGTTTATTGGTGTGTTTTGCTTATTTTGGCTTAGCACTTTATTTTGATCTGAGAGTTTTCACTTGCAATCTCTTAAATCCTACTTTTATACTTAATAAAAGTCAGTTATTATCAAGCCCAGTGTAAATAATTGTTATGTGGAGGGGAACAATCATTGTGCATAAATAAATAAAGGGGATGAACTTATGAGCTTTCTCTGTGTAAACCTTTTATACAGATTAAGATGGATTTCTTTGGGGGTTTGGTCCTCTCTGGGGGCTGTGCTCCTGGGTGCTGTCCTTAAAGCTGAGCCCTCCCAGACCTGAGCTGGTTCAGCATCCACGTTGCTCTGAAAGGTTTGGTGGGGGAGGGGAGAGACAGCTGTTACCCCAATTCTGTGCCTTGGCTGGAGGAGACCAGAGCTTCTGGCCCAGCAGAACAGGGCAGTGAGGTGCTCCAGAGGGCAGGTAGTCAGGCTCAGTGGCATGACCAGAACACCTGATGACAACCCTGGGGGGGCCCCCGTGATTCAAACCATCACACCCTCTTAACTAACAGCTGCGCTAGCCACATATTGTCAGGTATCAGTTATCCTCATATACTAAAGGAAGACCCTAAAGAGAGGGAAGTAATGTTTCCCCTATTAAAAAAAACCTGAGTGTTGAAAAAACTAAGATAATAGAGCCAAAAGGAAATTAACAAGAGCAAAACCATGAATAAAGATGTGCCACAGGGATCCTGAAAACCCAGAGAGCCACCAAATGCACTGGAACTTTAAACTTCTTCTGGAGAGGGGAGGAGACACCCTGAAGGCCACAGGCCACATACTTAACAATGGCAGCATAGGGATGTGTGTGTGAATAAAAGCAAATATGCTTTTATAATTACAAGAAGTTAAACAGTGGTAGTGCTATGGTCACATTTGAAGATAAAAGCAGACCCTTTACAAGGTACAAGAGCCTACACTTTTAAAAACAGCACTAACTGTGCATTTTTCTACAAGTCTCAGTTGTTTTCAGGAGGATTTTCAGCTGTGTGTGAACCATAAGTTTGGAGCTTTGCCATCAGAAACGTGGAGGCCCTCAACTGATTGTTGACCTATATCTAAGTTTTATCTCAAATAAGCATGTGACACAGTCAACTTATTTTTGGCCAAAGTGCAGTGGAACTAAATATTTGTCTTTGTTCGAAACACAGGACCCAAGGTTTCGGCATAGGTGTTTACCCACAAAAAACAAAAAGCCCTTCTTTCTTCAGTTCCTTACATTATTAAGGACCCAGGTTTAAAAATCACATGAACTAATAAAATTTCATAGATAGAAACTATGTGGACAAGTTACACCAACCCCTCCATCCCCACCAAAAAGTGTTTTCACTAATGACAATGTAAACTAGCAATTTAAAGGTACACAAACCTGTGCATCAATTTATGTCAAAAATGTAACAATCATTTAGAGATTATACATAAATGCACCATGATCAGAAACAACAGCAACTGCAGTAGGTAACTGTACTGATACCAAGACAAGAACTCTGTGCTAGTAGGTGTGAAACCTATGTATAATTAACATGTCTCAGTAATTCTCAAAACCTTTTTATGTCTTAATCTGTAAATTCTGAACGTCAAACTTGCAGGGTTCAAAGAGGCTGCAAACTTTGTGCCCTCAGCCTAGGTTAACCAACATATGTTAACAAAACACTGTTACAAGCATTCTAATTACAGAATGACTACTATGGAGATTTACTGCTATTTTATGCTTTTTTTCAAGTGGTCAAATATCTTAAGTGAAAGATTAAAGATTAGAAATATATCTTCACCTTCTTACACTGATTTCTTATTTTGGACTTCAAACAAAAAATCCAACAACTCTACTAAGTGTGAATAAAATTAAATGATCATAGACATGCCTGGTTTGTTAAATATGAGACTACACTCAATTAAATAAAACCATTAGAAACAGCATGTCATGGATGTGGTAATGATGCTCATTCAGTAACATGGTAACATCCTGCTTACTAACACAGAGGTAGCGGTGTTAGTCTGTATTCCAAAAAAACAAAGCAGCAGAAATGTAGCACTTTAAAGACTAACAAAATAATGTATTTGGTGATAAGCTTTCATGGGACAGACCGACTTCATGAGATCAATTTCATTTTCAATACAGACTGACATTTTATAAGTATAGAGGTCCAAAAAAAAAAAAAGGGGGGGGCAATAAAAACTGACAAATCAAACAGGATTGAAGGAAGCGGGTGAGAGGTGGGGGGATGTTAATTGTCCTGTCTCAGATAATTACGAGCATCAAAGGAAGGGAAGCAGTCCTTGTAATGCGTGAGGTAGCTGATGTCTCTGTTCATACCACATGTTAATGTGTTGAATTTAAATATGAACTCTAACTCACAAATCTCTTGCTCTAATCTGTTGGTAAATTCTTTTGGATTCAGGACAAAAATTCTCAGGTCTTTAACAGAATGGCCCACTCCACTGAAGTGTTCACTAAATAGCTTATGTCTATTGAGTTTCTTGATATCTGCTCTGTGTCCAATTTATTCTTTGGTGAAGGTTTTGCCCAGTCTGCGCCCCCACTCCTCACCCACTTCCTATTTGATTCGTCAGTTTGGTCCTCTGTACTTATAAATGTCAGTCTGTATTGGAAATGAAATTGATCTGAAGAAGTGGGTCTGTCCCTCAAAAGCTCAATCACCCAATAAATCATTTTGTTAGTCTTTAAAGTGCTATATATAAAAAAATTGTATAATGGAGATACACATCTCCTGGAACTGGAAGGGACCTTGGGAGGTCATCTAGTCCAGTCCCCTGCCCTCTTGGTAGGACCAAACACCATACCTGACATCTATTTGCTCCAATTCCTAAATGGCCTCCTCAAAGATTGAACTCACAACCCCAGCTTTAGCAGGGCAATGCTCAAATCACTGAGCTAACCCTCCCCCCGCCCCGTAACTTTGCTCTCACCCACAATTATTTCTGATTTGGGGACAACTTTTACACCTCCAGATTAGTGGAACTGCTATGGGCACTCACATGGCCCCACAATATGCTAATATATTTATGGCTGACCTGGAACAATGATTCTTCAGCTCTCGTCCCCTTTTACCCCTCCTCTACTTAAGATACATTGATGACATCTTTATGATTTGGACCCATGGTATAGAGACTCTAGAAGAATTCCACAGAGACACTAACAATCTACACCCCACCATCAACTTATGCCTCGACTACTCCACGCGAGAGATACATTTCCTGGACACTACAGTACAAATCGAGGATGGCCTGATCAGTACCACATTCTACCAGAAACCCACTGATCACTATACTTACCTACATGCTTCTAGCTTCCATCCTGCACACATAACTAGATCCATTGTTTACAGTCAAGCCCTTAGGTACAATCACATTTGCTCTGATCCTACTGACAGAGACCAAAAACTACAAAATCTTTACCAAATATTCATAAACCTGAATTACCCACCAGGAGAAATAAAAAAAACAAATCGACAGGGCCAGACAGACACCCAGAGACCAGCTACTCCAAGATAGGCCCAAAAAAGCCAAGAACAGAACACCACTGGTCATCGCCTACAGCCCCCAACTCAAACCACTGCAATGCATTACTGAAGACCTACAACCTATTCTTAATCAGGATGCCACACTCCAGAAGGCCCTAGGTGAAGGCCTGTTCTCTCCTGCAGACAACCTCCCAACCTTATGAGGATTCTCATCTACAACCACAGTCTATATAGCAGGAACACCAGTCCTGGAACTTTTCCTTGCAACAAAGCCCGCTGCCAGCTTTGTGCACATATCTATTCTGGAGATACCATCACTGGACCTAACCAGGTTATGCATAGAATCACGGGCACATTCTCATGTTCCTCAACTAACATCATATATGCCATTATGTGCCAGCAATGCCCAGATGCTTTGCATATTGGACAGACTTCAAACTCTCTTAGACTAAGAATTAACAGGCATAAAACAGACACAAAAACACTCCTGGATCCACAAACCAGTCAGCCGCCACTTTAATGGAGTGGGCCATTCTGTTAACGACCTGAAAGTCTGAGTCTTACTGAAGAGGAGTTTTCACAACCCTTTGGAAAGAGAGACTGCTGAACTCTCTTTTATATTCAAATTCGACACATCAACATGTGGTTTGAACCAGGATGGAAATTTTTTAGGTCATACTTGGCTTAATCTAATTGTTGACTCCCCCTCTCCTTCTGCCCCTCTACTCTCTGATTTGCTCACCTTGATAATATTTTTCTGATTTGTTAACCTTGATTACTATTTTTGGGTCTCTGTGCCTTAAATATCGAGTCTGTTCTGGTATGGCTATGGTCTGAAGAAGTGAGTCTGTCCCATGAAAGCTCACCTAATAAATTATTTTATTAGCCTTTAAAGTGCTACTGGACTGCTTTCTTGTTTTAATAGTATATAGACTAGCACAGCTCCCTCTCTGTTACTATTCTAAGAGAAGTGGAAATGAAAAGATGTTTATAATTTTAATTGTGTATTAAAAACACATTTCGAGAAGTAGTATTGTTCTCCTTTGAAAATCCCTCTCTAAAATAGCATGTGGAGGCAGTTTTCTTGAATTTTTCACAAAGCTATTGTATATTTAAATGCAACAGGGCCTAAAAAAATTATTGGTGCATCAGATGAGGAAGAAGGTGGAGAGAGAAAAACAAGAGAGACAATACTTCTGAATCTTTCAGGCAGTCAGACTATATATGAGAGAGTACTGAGATTTGAGTATCTTTCTTAGGTCAAATAATAGTTTTCACTTTATGTCGTGAAAGAGCGCACATGGATTTGAGCTTATGTAAGAAGCTAGAATGACAGATGCGCACTGTAATCTTTTATCTACAGAGCAGCACAGATAGCAAGAGTATAAATCTCTCCATATACCAGGCAACGTGGTTAGGTGATGTGCCATGTGCAAGCATGGAGCCCCAAGTGCTTCAGCTCATAACGCATCATTTCTCAATTTCACCTTCAGTTACAAAGTTCAGCGATGGTTTAGTATCAAGATGATGGTGATGATGATGACGATGATGACAATGATGGTTTGTATCAGAGAGGTAGTCATGTTAGTCTGTAGCTTCGAGAACAACAAGAAGTCCTGTGGCACATTATAGACTAACAGATATTTTGGAGCATAAGCTTTCGTGGGCAAAGACCCGCTTCATCAGATGCATGAGTGGGGGTGGTGGTTTCAGAGCGGTATTTAAAGAGTGGGGTCCCAGTAAGAGGGAGAGCCAGAGCTGACAAGGTCTATTCAGCAAGGTGGAAATGGCCCAGTACCAACAGTACTTATCAAAAGAGTTAAAAACAAGTCAGATCAGACAAGGGGATGTGAGCCTTTGTCAGAGTCTAATGGGAAGATAGCACCCAGAGCAGAGCCATTTCCACCTTGCTGAATAGACCTTGTCAGCTCTGGCCCTCCCTTTTACTGGGACCCCACTCTTTAAATACCCCTCTGAAACCACCCCCCCCACTCATGCATCTGATGAAGCGGGTCTTCGCCCACGAAAGCTTATGCTCCAAAATGTCTGTTAGTCTATAAGGTGCCACAAGACTTCTTGTTGTAATGATGGTTTGGAAGAGCAAATCTCTCAACTGTGGTCCAAGAACTCACAGCTGCTGGCTGCCCTGGATGCATGGGTGACAGTGCAGCAGCGGTTTTGGACTCATGAAATCAATATACACTGATGGGACCACATTGTTTTGGAGTCCTGTGACGACCAGCAGTGGGTGCAGAACTTTCACATGTGAAGGTCCACTTTTATGGAACTTTGTGATGTGCTGGCTGCTGCCCTGAAGCACAGCAACACAAAAATGAGGACTGCTTTAACGGTTCAGAAGTGAGTGGCAATCACACCGTGAAAGTTTGCAATACCCAACAATTATGGGTCAGTGGCAAATCAATTTGGGGTGGGCAGATCTACTATGGGGGCCGCAGTGATTCAGGTGGGCAACGCAATCTCTGGGAATCTCCTCAGGAAGACTGTGACCCTGGGAGATGTACAGACTATAGTAGATGGCTTTGCTGCCATGGGGTTTCTTAAGTGCAGTGGGGCAATAGATGGCATGCACATTCCCATCATGGCCCCAGACCACCTGACCTCTAAGTATATAAACCGAAAGAGATACTTCTTGATGGTGTTGCAGTGGTTGGTAGATCACAAAGGTTGTTTCAACAACATCAACACTGGATGGTCAGGGAGGGTTCATGACGTGCACATATTCTGAAATTCTGGGTTGTACAGAAAGCTCCTGGGTGGGACTTATTTCCCAGACCAGAAAAGCATGATTTGTAATGTTGAGATGCCAATTGTAATATTGGAAGACCCTGCTTATTCTCAGCTCCCTTGCATTTTGAGGCCCTACAAAGAAGCCCTGGACCCCAGCAAGGAAAACTTCAATCACAGACTCAGCAGGTGCAGAATGGTGGTTGAATGCGCCTTTGGCCATTTAAAAGCGAGGTTCAGATGCATACTGACCCGTTTTGACCTTTCAGAAGGTAATGTCCCTACCATGATTACAGCATGTGCCATTTTGTGCAACATTTGTGAATCCAGGCGGGAGACTTTCCCGTCCATCTGGAATTCCAAAGCTGAGGCCACAGGCAGGGCTTACTCACAGCTGCTTACACAACCTTCCACCAGTAACCACACTGAGACAGCAGCAGGAAGGGGCACTTTAAAACACAGCTTCATAAATGATCTGTAACACACATGCTAACCATGTATTTCTCTGTCGTAATGCCAATAAATCATACCATGTCTTAATGAATGAATGCTTTTACTTGGTGGAAGGGATGCAGTAAGTAGAATGCATTTGGCATGCAGCTGTGCCTTCAGCCCATCCCCAAGCTGCCCAGGTCCCTGTGCCATGCATCTGCTGCAGACTTGGGCACAGTGGAGGGCAACTGTGCCTTCAGCACTCCCCCAACCTGCTTGGGTTCCCTGGACCACAAGTCTGCTGTGGACCTGGGTGTAGCAGCAGGCAGCTGTGCCTTCAGTCCTCCCCCAACCCCTACTATGATTTTTGTTCCCTACCACTCCTGTATGCCACAAAAAAAAAAAAAAAATCACACCAAGCTCAAAGGAATGATTTTATTTGGGGTGGGGAGAAAGGAGGAGTTTAAATGGCAGGGAAAAGCAGCATTGTTAAGGGTGCTTGAATAGCCTTTTGCAGTGGCCCTTGGGGCTGGAACAGCAGGCTATCCTTGCCCTCCCTCCACGCTTTCGGGGACCCATGACAACAGGGGGTAGGCGACCTCTCTTCAGGGGACTCGGGTAGCTGATAGCAGGTATCAGCTCTTGCAGTGCTGTGTTGAGTCCCTCTACAGCTGCAGCAGGGAGCGCAGGACCCTTGTTTGCTCTGAAACTGCTGTTAGGAGCTTTCCTGAGGCCTCAGTCTGCTTTGTTGCTTGCTGTTGCTGGAAGTCTAGCATTGTCTGACGCCACCAAGCTGTACTATGATGCCACTGGGCAGTGTTCTTTGTCAGCTCAGTGTGTTCTGCTCCATGTGCTGCAGGACAGTATCCTACTTGCACCTCTTTCTCTTTCTGTTCCTCTCTCCTCCGCTGGGCATGGCATCTGGAAAGTGAAGGTCAAAATTAAGATACAGTTCACATAATGTGCTTTCAAATGGAATGAATGGGTCTCTGCATCTACTATCAGGGAAAGTTTCTTTTCTGAAGGCTGCTAAAGGCTTATTAAGGATGGGATAGTAAACCTGTGTTTCACAATACATCATTCGCCATCACTTATCCAGCACATTTCTTTGTGGACCTGATAAGCTATAAGTAACTGTCTGTTTTTCGGGGGCAAGGGAGCACTGCAAAGCAGGGGAAGGCAGGTGTCCTGGGACAGGGGAAAATTTTTTTCAGACAGTCCTGGAGCAATCCTCCCCAGTGAGCAAGCTGGGGAGAGGGGATGGTGGGGAAGGGCTGAATTACAGCTGCATGGACAGTTGCTTGAGGGGAATCCAGGTAAAATAAAAAAAGAATAAAAACAAAATACCTTAAAAATATCTAAAGAAAGGGACATGGGAGAGGATAAGCCCCACAGAGGCTGCAAGCCACATTGGGGGGGTGGAGAACAGAGCACCCACCAGCTGCTGCAAGCAAAGGTAAAGGGGCAGGAAGCATGTTAAAAATAATCCAATGCAAATTCCTGTGCTTCAGTAGATTGCCAAAGAAGATATCACCCTCCTAACACTAAAATATATGGAGAACGAACACCTGCTCATGCTGTGTGACCAAAAGCCCAGAAAATTTGCTAAAATGCTGTGTGGTGCCATGACACCAGATCGCTATCTGGTTGTCTTGCATAGCAAGATGTGGTACCATGGAAGCTGCAACAAGTCAGGACTGCCCAAGAACCTCTTGGAAAAAAAAATACAAGAATGCCTGGATGAGGCCCTCAAGGAGCTCTCCAAAAAAGGAGAAGCGCTCCATCCCAAGGAACATTAACACGCTTTTCTGATAGGCACAGAACCATACCAAACCTGTGTCCCTACCCAATGCTATACCTATAGCCAACCCACAACCCGCTTCTAGCCTGCAGAATAAATACTCACTGAACAGCTTGGTCCAGGGGGCTCAGGACCAGTGTGGAGGTGACTAGCATGGAGGGACTCAGTTCCAGGTGTATGGTGAAGGGCTCCAGGCTGTCGGGAACAACTTCCTCTGTCCCCTGCTCATTGCCCCCTTCCTCTTCTCCGTTGCTCTCTTCCTCAGGGGCACCCAGCTCCTCTTGGCTCACCCAGAACTCCAGACCAGGGCCTCCACAAGTGTCATAATTAAGACCAGGATCCATAATGGAGTTGCTCCGCATAAGTATGTGCAGCTGTTCATAACAGCAACAGGCCTGTGGAGCTGCCCCTCAACACTGGTTGGCTTCCCAGATTTTTTGATAGGCTTGCTGGAGTTCTTTCACCTTCACCTGGTATTGCATAGAGCTCTCATGAGTAACCTCGAACGGTCATCTTTTGCAACACTGCTGCATTTCTCTTGGCTACCCGAAGTCTCTTTGCCACCCACTGGTCTCCCCAAATTGTAAGAAGATCCAGAATATCCTGGTGGGTCCACGCTGGGGCTCTCTTGTGACCCTGAGAAGTACTAGGCAGATCACTACCCTAAGTGCTCATGATTGCAGTAGATGGCTAATAATGCGATTGCTACCAATGCAGTGCAATGTGACAGGTAAAGGAATTTTTTCATAATGGGAGCCCTTTATATTTGCAGGCCTGGGAGCTGATGAATTCAAATTCAAATTCAATCAAAAATTCACGGGCTTCCTGTGACCTTCTTCTGGCGCACCTGGATGGAAAGCAGTGGAGAAGGAAGCAGCCATACATGGAGGGTCACTGAGTAGCTTTGTGGGATACATATGGGACAATTCTGGGGGCTAATATATTCTATTTAAGGACATGGTGCTTCCACACTAGCCTTTATTTGAAATTTTAAATTCAAAATTGACGCCATACCTATCCCATAATAATGACAAGCTAATAGTATTTATAGTGAACACAGTGACATTTTAATATCAATCTAACTCCTTTAAATTCAATTTTACCTCATGGTATAGATGCAGCCTCAGAAACCATAGTGCTAATCTACTGAAAGGGGGACCCACACTCCTTTAAAACAAACAAAATGTAATCTATGCATGCAATATCTTGAATAAATTGTAAAGCTCCAAATATGTACCAAGCTGGCTGCTTTATCTACCTACGGATGCAAGTTTCCCCATACTGCCTCATGTATTTTTTACATGACCATCAAAGACACACACTTAGGGTGAATCTCTGCTTACTGGATGATCAGCCATGCTGCCATTGATCTCCAGTTTGATTTTTCTGCATCAGTGAAGATGTGGCAAAATTGATCTCTCTGGGCTCAGCCATTGACGCTGGTACTCCACACTACTGCGTGGCATAAGGGATGTGGGAGTGAGCTTGAAGAGTCCTGACCTACACCAGGGTACAAAGTCTACCCTGATACATAGATTCTAGCTGCTCTGGTGGCATGGCTAGAATTGTGTATCTGGGATTGATTTTGATTCCTAGTGTAAACCAGGCCTCAGACAGTAAGGCAATAGCCTTTGTCCAAGAAAGCTAAAATTCAGTCCAGTTCATTATATGTTATCAGCCGCTTAGGCACTGCATCCAGGTTTTCCAATCACAGATACACCACACACTAAAAACAATTAGAAATCAATACAAACTGACAACTTTGAACTCTAGATATTAGCCCATTCAGGTGATGTTACCTAAGCCTCTGTCAAGCAGATAACGACTCTTGCATGAGAGGGGACTGCACTAATTATACATAATATGCTGAATCGAAAGAAGGAACTTCAGAGAACGCTTCTCAAATTATTTTGTGGTGTTTTATTTTGACAGAACAAATTTTAATATTCCTAATTACACAGGGGAAGGAAAAGCAGGGAAATATTTCTTTAACAGTCTGGTTTCACACTACAGAAATAATCTCATTATAATAATGGACAGATCACCTATCCTTCAAATATGCATGGAAACACACACAGTAGTGTCATGTTCTTGTGGAATTCCTCACATAAGATTCTCACATAACTAGCACTTTTCCCCCTTCACAAAAGCAGATAGCTGTATTTCCCTACTGTATCATCTAGGCTGTTTCACATAACGCACAGCTCCAGCACTTTACTGTCTGATTATTCAATCATTTCCTACACTTTTGGTGCCCTGGAGTCTTATACACTGCTTTGTAGGTCATTGCATTTGATATACATTAAATATAACCATTACTATTGTAACTATCTATTGACCAATTTCATCCTTTTTATGAAAGCCTATTTTAGGCTTAGCCTCATGCAAGAGAATTTCCCCTCAACTATAATATAATTTAGCATTGCAGGAATGAGTCCATGTAAATTATAGCAAACTTGTGCTCTGGCAAATTATCTGCTGATGTGTAATGCACATTTATTTTGTTTAAGGGCTTGTTGGAAAAGAAAACCCACCCTCTCTTGCATCACTGATTTCTAAATTGCTGAGAAAGAATACTCAAAATAGAGAATTTATACTTTTATCCTGAAGTCCAAAGAGAATGCCAAGTGTAACTCAATTGTTTACTCACAAACCACTAAAAAAATTCTATTAATTCATTTCACACTATTTACAGAAAAATTTAGGAAAGCATGGTGCTTAATCAGTTCTAAAGCATGTTTCCAGTTCTTCAATTTCAATGCATAATCTAGTCATGGATATGCTTCAGTAGCTACATCTACATGTGCTCAGTTGAGAAATTCAAAATAGCTATTTACTTTTGTTCTGTATTCACTGTTCTCTATTAACAGATGGATCAGCTGTCTGCAATTACCTAGCTGCTATAGGGAACTTCACAGACATTATACAAGACCCAGCAAGCATTAGGGCTATTTTTGGACACCTGCTTAATACTGAAAGTTTTAATTTTCATACTAAGTTCACTTTGAGACAGTTGGAACTAAACAAAAATGAGGTGGTGTGATATACAAAGAGGGCGCTAGGGCAGTGTTTCTTAAATGCTATCGAGACCATGGAACAAATAATATTTTTAATGCAGAACATCTATGGAAAACTTTCTTACAAAAAAATGTTGTCAGACAAAAGGAAAGTCAAACTGCAACATACACAGCAAAATCAAAAACGAAGTACTTTAATCAGGTATCATAGCAATGAAGAAGTAACATTGTATCTGATTTTAATAACAGAAAATATATGCCATCAGCATGTGATATCAAACAAGCGTCGAGCCTGAAGCACACCTGCGAGTCGTTCACGGAACACCAGTGTTCTGTGGAACAGAGTTTAAGAAACACTGCCCTTGGGCAAGCTTCAGGCAGACTAAAAACTGGCAATGCTGGGTAGAAGCAGATCATCCCAGTGTATAGGAAAGATGCTAGAACTAATCATTTCAAATTTTAGAAAAATATTCAATGTTCATATAGCTTTTCCATAGTTAATACATAAATAACATGCTTCAAAATCTGTTTGTGGTAACATCATACACTCAGTATAACAAAGACCATATTTAGATTTTTTTGGGGCGGCGGGGGGAAGAAATGCTTAACTAAAAGCTAACTTATTCAGGGTTTTTCCATTAGGCTGCTAATTAGAATTATGTTAAACAAAAACCCAACAACACTCACCCTTCCAAAAATGGTAGCAAAGCTGCTTTCTTAGGCTTATTCAGATGTCTTATGCTATATGTAAGAGAGCCTATACTTGGAGATATGACCTCTTCTGCTTAGGAGAAAATTTATCTGCTTTTTAAAAACCCTGATTGCTGTGTCAAGAAATACACTTAGTTACTATATTATTTTCCATGTGTACATTACTATGCTCTGAAGGATAAGATTTTTTTAAACAAACTAGAAGTGTAATGCCAGTTGCTTCGGAAAATGTAAAGCTAGATCAAGATGTTAAATCAATTAAATTCTACATATTTCTTTTAATATTGGTCACAAGTTAAAAATTGATAATTTCACCCTACTGCACTCCAAATGATAAATAGAAAGGTGCAAATACCTAGACACCTTACCCAGCATACAGTAAATGCCCAATATATGCAATTTTGACTCATTCCAGCCCCTGGAGCCCCCACCTGAGGGAAGCTGGGGAGAAGCTGCCACAAATTCTCCCTGGCTTCCCCCAGTTGGAGGAGCCGGGTGACACAGCCGCACCACTGTGGGAGCCAGGAAACTGAACAGCCCTGGTTTCTAGTATCAGAGAGGTAGCCATGTTAGAATAAATCTGAACGAGGTTTATTCTACCTGGTACCCAAGATCCATAAACCTTGGAATCCCGGACGCCCCATCATCTCAGGCATTCGCACCTTCACCGCAGGATTGTCTGGATATGTGGACTCTCTACTTAGACCCTATGCTACAAGCACCCCCAGCTTTCTTTGAGATACCACCAACTTCCTGAGGAAACTACAATCCATTGGTGACATTCCTGAAAACACCATCCTGGCCACCATGAATGTGGAGGCCCTTTACGCCAATATCCCACATGAAGATGGACTCCAAGCTGTTAGGAACATTATCCCTGATGAGACTGAGGCACAAATGGTGGCAGAGCTTTGTGACTTTGTCTTCACCCACAATTATTTCAGATTTGAGAACACATTATACCTTTAAATCGGTGGCACTGCTATGGGCACATGCATGGCCCCCCAGTATGCCAAAATTTTTATGGCTGACCTGGAACAACGCTTTCTCAGTTCTCATCTCCTAGCGCCCCTCCTCTACCTGTGCTACATTGATGACATCTTCATCATCTAGACCCATGCGAAGGCGGCTCTTGAAGAGTTCCACCGTGATTTCAACAGTTTCCACCCCACCATCAACGTTAGCCTGGACCAGTCCACACAAGAGATTCACTTCCTGGACACTACTGTGCAGATAAGTGACGGTCACATAAATATCACCCTATACCAAAAACCCACAGACCGCTCTGCTTATCTACACGCCTTCGGCTTCCATCCAGGGCATACTACACAATCCATGGTTTACAGCCAGGAACTCAGGTACAACCGTATTTGCTCTGATCCATCAGACAGAGACAAACACCTACAAGACCTTTACCAAGCTTTCCTCTAACTACAATACCCACCTAAGGAAGTGAGGAAACAGATTGACAGAGCCAGACAGGTACCCAGAAGCCACCTGCTACAAGACAGGCCTCACAAGGAAAACAAGAGAACACCACTGACCATCACATACAGCCCACACCTAAGGCCTCTTCAACACATCATCAGCAGTCTGCAACCCATCCAGAACAGTGATCTTTCAACTCTCACAGACCCTGGGAGACAGACCTGTCCCTGGCTACAGGCAGCCTGCCAATCTTAAACAAATCCTTACCAGCCACTATAGATCACAAACCAGTAACTCTAAGCCTGGAACCAGCCCCTGCAACAATCCTCGCTGCCAACTCTGTTCACATATCTACAACAGTGACATCATCACAGGATCTAACATCAAGCATACCATCAGGGGCTCCTTTACCAGCACCTCTACTAATATAATATATGCCACCATGTGCCAGCAGTGCCCCACTGCAATTTACATTGGCTGAACTGGACAGTGTCCGTGTAAAAGAAAAAAATGGACATAAATCAGACATCAGGAACAGTAATGTACAACACTTCAATCTCCCTAGACAGATTTGAGAGCGGCAGTCCTGAAACAAAGAAATTTAAAAAAAATCAAATGGAGAGAGAAATCCCAGAGCTGCAATTTATTTTCAAATTTGACTCCATTAACCAAGGATTAAACAGAGACTGGGAGTGGCTCGCACTTTACAAAAGCAGCTTCTCTGCCCTGGGTGTTAATATCTCCCCATTAGACTCTGACATTTGATACGTGCTGTTGATAATGGGCCACTTTCACCTTGCTGAATAGACCTTGTCAGCTCTGGCCCTCCTTTTACTGGGACTCCACTCTTTAAATACTCCTCTGAAACCACTCCCCCACTCATGCATTTGATAAAGTGGGTCTTTGCCCATGAAAGCTTATGCTCCAAAATATTTGTTAGTCTATAAGGTGCCACAGGACGACTTGTTGTTCTCAAAGCACTGGTTCCCGGATCCCCCTCAACTTGCACAAAATTTGAGTTACATGAAGTTGCCCAGAAACGCAACCCTTGCATAACTAGGGGGTCTACTGTCCTGTTTTTAAATCATCAATTCCTTGCAGGGGTCAACTGAACTCTGATCTCAACAAACAAAGCCAGATGACCTTCACAACAGCCAAACATATTCTGAAATCTGTGTATATTCCAGCTGAACAGCAACCCATTTGTTTGGATTGGAGAAGTATTTCAATGTGCTTTAAAAACATTATTTTGAGATGGTACAAATGGACCAAATACAGAATGAGCTGTTGGTATAGTGATGTCATTTTGAACACAAGTCAAGTATACTTAGTAAGAAAGCTTCTATTTTTAAACTCAGGTTGGAAGGGAAACAGTGACACAGTTTAGTTGCACAGTAGCGTAAGAAAACAATACAACTGGGAACATAACAGTTTCCACTTACAAGTTTTATTCATTGATTAAAAACATCACTACGAAGTAAAAGTTTATGGAGAAGGATTTGGTCCTGGAGATGTTCAGTAACTGAAGCAAATGTTCCCCTCATTTCACCACTTTCTCCCCCCTTCCCCTGAAAAATGTTACTGACTGACCCACTGACATCGGGCAGGCAAAGATCAGAAATGGTCTTAGGAAGGGAAAGAAAGTTTGTGCTACAGCTGAAATTACTAAGATTTTTCAGCTATGGTCATTTAGGACCCAGATTACATGTATACACAATTTGTACTAAGGGTCATAAATTTAGTCTCAGTAACCAATGAAGAGTTTTGGATTATGGCCCATCCAGAATTAGAAAGCCCTACTTGGAAAACAGATTTTGAATTTGTTAACTTCATAGCATTTTAGGCACTTGGTTTCATTTCCAGTAAAATATAAAATAGAACACCCACCAGCTGGCCTATTTTGCAAGCAAAACAAACTTATTTCCTTTGTCAAAACAAAAAGCAGTCAAGTAGCACTTTAAAGACTAGCAAAATAGTTTATTAGGTTTAGTAATAGTTTATTAATATTAATAATTTTATTAGGTTTATTAATAGTTTATTAATAAACTATTTTGCTAGTCTTTAAAGTGCTACTTGACTGCTTTTTGTTTTGATAGTGTATAGACTAGCACGGCTTACTCTCTGTTATTATTTCCTTTGTAGTGATGTTTTTATTCAATGAACAGAATTCTTAAGGGCAAACTGTACAGGAATTCCAAGTTGTATTGTTTTCTAACGCTAAGATGCAGCAAAATTCTGTCCATCTTTCCCACCCAACATGGGATTAAAAGAAAAAACTCTTTTACTGAGTATAGTTGAAATGCATTCAAAAGACATCACTAGTCCAACAGCTCATTCAATATTTGCTGCAGTGAAACTTCAGTTTGTATCATCTCAAAATAATGTTTTAAAGCGTTCTCAAATCTAAACAGCTCAAATTTAAACAACCATCTAACCTTACCTGTTTCGACACGTGATGCTCTCTTCTGCCACCAAAGGTTTTTTAGCCAGTCCCGCATTTGAGATATTACTTCCCACTGGGCAAGAAGCACCATCGCTGTTTCTTGCTAGGTCTATTTGCCCTCCTGCGCTCTGTGCAGTCTTTGGAGTACCTCCACACATCTTCTCCGTGCAGACGTACTTTCTCAAAGATCCTTGAAAACACTGAACTTACAAGACAGCTTTAAGTGAGTTGCTTCGCTATGGCTCAGCATCTAGCAACCACATTTTCTTGCAGAGAAGAAATTCAACCAAGCCTTTTGCAGCAATTCACTAGGTTTCTTTTTTCAGTACAAGAGTAGCATGTTCTTTCAACCAATAATTAAGGAAGACAATTATATCCCATGTAATGTAGTATTTAACCCACATAAGTCCATCACACAGAACTTTCAAAGCCCATCCAAGATTATCTTCTGCTGCTGGAGATTTTCCACCCAGTCTGGTACAAGGCGGTCAGCAGATACAGCAGTTAATATTGATTTTAACTACCTTTGTTTCCTGGTGTGTGATTATGTAGCTGGCAATTATTTATTTGGTCACAAGACCAAACCATATGGCCTCTAAAAGAAAGAGCATAGGTGCTTTCGCACAGACTCACCCTTAGCTGCCAGGCTGTCCTAACACTGGCTGCAACACCCTCTTAATGGCTCTCATGTGAGCGAGTGTCATCTGACAACTCTTAGCAACCTCTTATGGCTCAGCAGCACACTTCAAATGCAAATAAAAATCTGTCATCAATACCCTACAGTTATCAGTAAGGAATGATTAACACCAACAAACACCCCAGAATTTTTGCACAGTAATGTTTTTACTCTGTAAACAGCCTGTGCTCAGGTAAGAACTTCATACGGCTTAAAAACAAGCAAACAGCTTTTACACAGTGGAAGGGAAATCTGTTCACAGAATGCTTATGAACATACCAAAAAGCAACATTTCACTTTTACACTTGCTTAAAAAATGTGTCCCTTAAAAAATAAAAAGACTGATGTTTTAAAACCAAAATTGGAGATATTAAAAATTGTAGTACAATTAAAAACAGCAAATTGGAAAAACTGGTTGAGTACTAAAAACCAGTTTTTACAATATATGGCTATGCAATCCCTTTAACAATATAGTAGGCCAAGGACACATTTTATACAAACTCAACTAACCTCATCCCTGTAATTGTTCCTTTTGGCACAAAAAAAGATTCCCCCCCCCAAAAAAAAAAATCCAAGGACCCCTCCTCCCCATGCCCCCCCCACAAATCACCATTTCCCTCTACACTTGCTATTCAGTACAGTCTACAAAAAAAAGAAGAAGAAAAAAGTTTGACTTTTATAAAACCCTTTTCATCCACAGACCTGAAAGCCCTCTCTAAATATTATCCCTGGGACAACTGAGGAACAAGTAGGTTAAATGATTTCCTCAAGGTCACTCAGCAAGTCCAGGATAGAGTCAATAACCCCAAGGACTCCCAATTGCCAGCTCAGTCCTCTTGATCAGAGTGACCAAAGTGGGAGACTGGGACTGGGGATGTGAAATTCTCTAAGGGAGGAGCAGTATGATTGGCTGATGGCTGATCAATCAGGCTCATTCATCTCATTAAAAATGTTGAAATATGTTACTGTTTTTCTGCATGTGTATGGACATTTATATACCACCTGAAGTTTTTACATGTGCCAAAAGGGGGTTTTCATATCAACATAACCAAAATTTCTGTCTTTTTGGCTTACATTAGACAGGTCAGGGAGGCCCTGCTAACAGCGGGGAAGTAAAGTGAGGGCTGATGTAAAAGGTGTGCTCACTCCTGCTCTCTATCACAATTGTGCCAGTTCATGCTAACCATGTTCACCTCAAATCTTCCCCAAAATCTTGGAAACTATGCTTCTAACCCAGCCATTCCCAAGTCTGTAGAATGACTCTGGACCACTTTCTACATGGCCACTCCAGTCTAGGCTATGGAACTAAGCCGCACACTAGAGGTGCAGCTCTTTAAGGGCTCACTTGTGGCTCCAGATGCTGCTGCTGCTGCTTTCTCTTGCAGTTCCCTGCCCTGCTGCCGATGAAATAATGGCACTAAATGTAATTCATTTAACAGCTGGCAGAATGGCAGGAGAGATCCGGCCATTAAACCAATTAAAGGTAGTTCCATTATTTCAGCGGTGGCAGGGCAGGGGGCCACCTGTGCTGCAGGTGGGGGAAGTGCTAAGCCTGCAGGAGAGCTGGAGGGAGGAGCAGCCAAGTCTGCCCCTGCTGAAACCATGGAGCCCTGCTGAGAAGGAGGCAGCAGTTGCAGAGGAGCAGCAGCAGCAGCACACAGAGCTGGCAAAGCTCATCAGCTGAGGCGGGTTAATCCTTGGTGGGGGGAGAAGTGTGCAGGTTTGGGTCTGAGAAGGGTTAAGCCTGGGGATGGGGAGGGGATTTGTGGGATTGGGGACCCCCATTTCCCACTGGGTAGCAATGTAAAGCATGGGGGAAACAGAGGCACGGGGCGTTAAAAATAATTACCACTTTTAAGACAAAAAACAGTTGTTTCTAGACTTGCACCCTTTTTCCTGCACACCTTCTGATTATGATCAACAAAAGCGTAGAAGTGAAACTTTGAGAAAAGACTGCATTTCAGCTCAACTTGAAAAGACTAGTGAATGTGTAGAACCTGCACTTGGGCAGTACTGTAATGCAGTGAACTACCTGAGAATGCAAAATCTAGCACACACACACACAGCGTACACTGGGGAGGGAAAACTAATTAGACATGTAATATTATAGTAACACAATTCCAAGATATTACTAATACTGAATGAAAAGATACAGATTTAAAGATATTATATGTAAGTGACTAACAATTTGAGGACAATAGGCTAAGACTAGTAGAAAACCAAAACAAAGATGCTGCCAATTGGACTACAGTAAACCCCTGAGTTAATCAGGGGGTGTGTTCTGCCACGTCCATGTAACTCAAATTTTTATGCAAGGCAGGGGAGACAGGAACCAGGCTGCCCCCTGATTTCCAGCTCCCCAAGGCTTGCAGGTACTTTATTTAACTGAGTGTCTGCAGGCACAGCCACGCACAACTCCTGATGGCCACAGTTCACTGTTCCCAGCCAATGGGAGCTGCATAAAGTGGAGGGCCAACCCGTGCCTCACAAACTGTGTCCAGTCCACAGGCTGCATATTGCCCACCCCTACTCTAGAAGATTCCTCATCCACATGCCACAGAAGAATGCTCAATTAAATCTACTGGAATCAAGATACAGTATCAGTGTCTGGTGCTAAAAATCAAAGAAATGTAAGACTGGAAGGAACCTTGAGAGGTCATCTAATCCAGTCCTACCTTCTGAGGCAGGATCAAACAGACAAGTCATCCTGGACAGGTGTTATTCTAATATTCTTAAAAACCTCCAGTGACCAAGATTCCAAGATCTCTCTTGAAAGCCTGTTCTAATACATGACTATCCTTGTAGTTAGAAAGCTTGTCCCACTATGCAATCTAAATTATCCTTGTCAACTGAGGTGGTCTAAAACACGAATCAAAAATAACTGCCTGATATTCGAAAATGCAGAATACTGAATTCCCACTGACTACAATGGTGGCTACAGTTAGTCAACATAGACTGACATTGGGCCACTTAGTTCTCTCATCATCTACTCATGACTTCATTTGACCTTTTGATTGGCATTGTCTGTCAAGGAGAAACATGGATTTATAGCATTGACTTCCTTTTTGCTCTTTCCTTTGCTACTAATGCCAAGTCTAAGGGCTTCTTGGTAGTCCATCATGCCTGACAATGACGTCTTGAGCTTGCACAGGCTTCTCAGTTGTGGACTCGCAGTCCAAGCCTTGAACAGCATAGGCATTCACAGTAGGAGTAAGAGAACTGTCCTGGCTCTGTCGGTGCAGCTGTTGCTTTCCTCCTCTCATCGCCGCTCTTCAAAGTTGTTATACGCATGTCATACAAGAGCATGCCAGCCTGTTTAGTCTTCTGCATGCTGCTCTAGCTGCTTTGGCTTTAATCCAGCATGTGCAAAGCTGGCCTTAATGCAGTCTTTATACTTCTTGCGAGGCCTACCTTGAGTCCTTTTGCCCTGGGAGAGTTCACCGTAGACGAATGGCTTAGGGACTCCTGACTCCTCCATTCGCATGACGTGCCCTGTCCAGCAAATCTTCAGTGCTTGTGGTTCCTACTCTGTCAAGGACTTGCAGGTTCGTGGCTCTGTCCTGCCATCAAATGTGCAGTATTGACCTCAGGCTGAGTTTGTGGAAGTGCTCCAGCAGTTTCACTTGTGTCCTGTACAAGATCCAGGTTTCACATCTACACAGGCAACCGGTCAGGACTACAGCCTTGCACACTTTCAGTTTAGTGGACTGTCGGATATTGTGATGATTCAACACTCGTGTTCTCAGACGTCCTAGCGCCTGGTTGGCCTGGCAGATCCTGGCATTGATTTCTTTGTTGAGGGAGCCATCGTTGGCTATTATGCTGCCGAGGTACTTGAACTTGCCTACTGTTTTTAACTCTGCTCCTTTAATAGATTTTAAAGTGGGGAAAACAGCAGATCCTGGAGCAAGGCTGAAACAGCACCTTGGTCTTTCCTAGGCTGATGGTCAAACCAAAGAGGCGAGTAATTTCAGCAAACTTGTGGACGATGAGCTGGAGATCAGATTCCTTGTGTGCCATGAGCGCTCAGTCGTCAGCCAAAAGGGCTTCAAGGACGAGCCTCTCTAGCATCTTGGTTTTTGCACTCAAATGACGAAGGTCGTAAAGTGACCCATCAAGCCTGTATTTTATGTAGGCTCCATGGTCCAGGTCCTTAAGTGCGTGGCTGAGGACACATGTGAAAAAGAGGTTGAATAGCACTGGGGCCAGCATGCACCCTTTTTTCATGCCAAAGGATATCTCAAATAGATATGAGGACTCTCCATTGGAAAGAATAAAGCCAGTCATGTCATCGTGGAACAGGTGTATGAGGTTAACGAATCTTCTTGGGCAGCCAAATTTTGATAAGATAATCCACAGAGCTTCTCTGTCGATGGTGTCAAATGCCTTGATCAGGTCTGTAAAGATGGTATACAGCTCCAGGTTCTGCACTATGCACTTTTCCTGAGTGTAAGGGGTTGTACAGGGAGTGGTAGCATCTCTGCTGTGGGGGACTTGTCGTGTCTCTTTGGAGGCAGTTTGTGCATCTTTGGTCTCCACCTGGCACTCAGCTCCCACCTGTGCCTCCAAATAAACAGTAACAGCCACCATATTGGAGGCATCAAGTGATTACCTGCTTACCAGCCCAACACTTCAATAGTAGCTCACCACTTCCATTCTCAAACTAATTTTTGAAGGATACTCAATCCACAATGCAAGATCTAAATAAGACATTAACCTATGGGAGACCAGACAGCATGCATAAAAACAGTGAATCAGGAAAGCTTCCCACCCTGCAGCTATAATCCATTTCCCAATGGAGGTTAGGCATTTCTTTTACATGACTATTTGACAGTATGTCATCCACCTATTTGTAGATTACTTCTCAACCTAGATAGACCTAACTCTGTTCCTTACTTTGATTGCTTTTAAAATGGCAGTACTGGATATGCATTATTAAATTCAAATGTAATTTCAACAAATACACCTCTCAAATGCCTCACAGGATCATGAAGTAGTTCAATACGATATAAATTTCTGCACCAACCATTAAAGTCCAAGTGTTGTTACCTTAGGATATTGTAGATTCATTCATATCTTTAGTAGAATATTCTTTCCCACACTCTTTAGAGACAAACTAGAGATATCTACAGACAAACCAAAACATACACAAAACTCCTTGCCAAAAGGGGAGGCACAACTGGGTAGTTCTCCTAACACTGAAGCGATAAATACAATAAATGAAGCCAGTTAAAAGGTAGAAAGTAGTGCCAAGTAGTTTGTCATATTGATATAAAAATACGGAAACAGACATCAGCTTTCATGTCACCTAAAGATAGATTTCCTTCTGTTCCATTTGTTTGTGGCACTTTCAGACAAAAAACCACCACACATTTACCAATCAATACCACGTGGCCCAAAATACACTTCGCCCCATCATGACCGTGCACATGCAAAACTGTGACATGCTATATAGCTGCATTCTTTTCCTTATACTTATTCACCTAAAAGAGCCCAGAGACAGTGTTCACATCAGCTCAGGGAACAAGCCACTGAACCTACATAATCCATCTTGTTTAATGTTGATGCATTGTTACCCATGTCATACAAGTTAGACCAGATCCTTTCTACATTAGTCATTCAGGTGAGCAAGCATGTGATTTACACTACCTATCTTTGGCTTCAGATTTTCCACATAAGCAGGGAAGGAGTAACAATGTAATGAGGAACTTGCTGTGGAGAAAGTTCTTAACGCACCAGATTAGAAACAGGAGAACTACATAAGAGGCAAGCAACGTGAATTTCAGAAAACAATTTACTTTACTAAATGAAACACCTAAGTAGTACCAGATGAGGGTTAAAATACACACTTTTAGGGACTACTTGTTTAACACAAACCATGCCTACTATTGGTGCAGGAGGAAAAAAGAGTATATTGAATATTCGCTTGCTTAAATGCAATTTGAACTATCTGTAGATTGCCAGAAAACAATCCCTCAAAGAAAACAAACTGTTAATGTTTCTTAGGCTCCAAATTAGATCACCTCAACTCATTCCCCACTGAATGTAACACAGTTGTCATAAATAACAAGAAAAGGTGTAAATAAATAACTCCAATATTTCAACTCCACCAACTTCAAGACCTGCCTTTGGCATCTTATCCTAATCTATTGAACTCAATAGTTTGGGAGCTAGCTACGAAACAGATCTGCAAACATAACATGGAAAACAGGAATAGTGACACTGAGGACAACCTGGACAAGGCTAAGTGGCAAAGAATGTTTACAGCAATAGCCCCAATAAAGAAATTTCTTGCCATAGAGAACACCCAGCCCAAGTATGGCTGTGTTCAGCTCAAAAAGTAAACATATATTTTCAATAGCAAAATAAGGGCCTTTAGCGGAGTAATTTTAATTGGTGGAAACTTAATACTGAATAAAAGAAAACAAGGACGGACAAAAAGTTTAATTACAACTCCATCTTCATCCCAATATTTTTCTGGGCAAAGAAAAGTTACATACAAGCAGAAATAATTTCCTTTATCTAAATAAAACTACTGACCATCCACTCCCAACTAAAAGATTGTTAAGAAGCTTGTTTGCATCAGCTACTAGCTCCCAGTTTATCATAAATTCATGTTATGTATTTTTTCAGATTTAAAAAAGAAAACCTCTTCGAGCTGTTTTCATTCTAGAATTAAAAAGGCATATTTACTTAAAACAAATAAACAAACAGGTCAAAGTACATATTTGGTAATCAAGTCCAGCCTTTGGCCTTTAACACCAATTTCATATTTGTCTGGACACCAACAGCTTGACTGAAGCCAGCAGTATTTGTTCAGTTTAATATGCTCCAATCGGCAGGAGAGCTCCACCTCATACAGTCAGCTCCCTGTCTTGGTCAATGCATCAGTCATATGTCACTTGTTCCAGAGAGAATCAATCATGTGATCAGGCCAGCTTACAAGAATGCAGCTTCTAAATAAAGATGCTGCCAAGACACAGCTGACAACTGCTTTTGCCAAAAATGAGGATGTGGTAAAATCTCATACCCTGCCAACTTTACCGCCCAGACACCTACCAGTCTTACCAGTTGTTGTAACAAGTATAATGGATAGGAAGAGGAAAACTACACATTGTACTTTTAAAGAAGGCCAATTTAGCCAATACAGAAGAAGATCAAAAAAAGGGGAGTGGGAGAATCTAGTATTGTTATACTACACCAATTCTTGGTATATTTTTAATCAAGTAATAAGGAATCAAATAATGGTCACCAACAGACATACCTGGTGTTGCTCAGGTCTTTAACTGAAATTGTTGGGTTTTTTGGTGGTGGTGGTGGGGGCGGGGGGAATAAATGAAAAATGCACATGCTGCATTTCAATGACTATTTTCAAACAGTGACTGAAATGAAGGCTGGAGTGTGTGTTCAGGAGTGCGGAGGGGAAAGTGGTTTAGAGCGGAGGGATGGAAGGTGCGAGGAAACTAAAGGCAGAGGGCTGGGAGCTTACCCAGGCTGTCCATGGCAGCAAGGGTGGTGCTGCTCTGGTGGGGGCTCCTCCCCAGGGGATGGGGCTGTGTGCCCCAGCCAGAGGTTCCTTTGAGAAGCCAGGACTGTGCGCTTGTTGAGCAGGGCCTGAGACTCAGTGGGATGGACCCAGCTTCCAGCCAACCCCTGCCTGGCCTACAGCCTGTTAGGGGAGGAGGTACAGCATTCTGGGGGCAGCCCCAGCCTGGTGTTGGTCCCTGGGCCACCAGCTGTTCTGTGAGGGCTGCGGTAGTTACTGAGGACAGTACCCTTCCAGCCTGCTGTAGGGGCAGTGGCAGCTGCAGGCTGGCTCTGGCCTCCAGCTGCCCCCTCCTTCTTGCAGCCTATTTGTGGGGACACTCCGAGAGCTGGTCGGACTCTGGAGCCTGCCCCTGGCTTGCAGTGCCCCTCCACACCACGGCCTGCAGGCTGTTGGAGGGGAAGGAGGCCAAGTTCTCAGGGCTACCCCCAGCAGCCTGCAGAGTTGGAGGCGAGGTGCTGAGGCTGCCCTGGCCTCCAGTGTACCCCCTCAACCCCAGTGACCTGCAGCCTGAGGGATGAGGTGCCAGGCTCTCAAGGCTGCTCCCGCTCCATTGTCCCCTCCATCACCTGCAGGCTGTCAGGGAGGGGGAACCAAGCTCCAGGGGCTGTGCTCCCTCCACTGCCCCCCCCACGACGCAGGCTGTCGGAAGAGTGGGGCCAAGCTCCAGGGTGCTCCTCCCCGCCACAACAGCCCTCCCTCCATGACCTGTAGGTTCTCCATGGTGGAGACAGATTCCAGATTTGGGGTAGGGGAGCTACTTACCAGGTCTTTGGGGGTAGGCAAAATAGCAGAGCCCCACCCCTGCTGGCCACTCTCAGTGCTGCAGCTGCTCCTACCAGCCACTTTCAATATCACGTTCCTCCTCTCTGGGCCCCTCCCATTCACATCTCTCCTCACTCTGCCCCCTCCCTTTCCATGTCATGGAAGATCAGTACTTTTTTGTTTTTTGTTTTGTTTTGTTTTCCGAAAGAGGATCTGGCACTCGGTCGCTCCTTGCTCCCCACCTCAGCCAATCCCATGGCTGGGGCTGCGAAAGTTACCAGTACTCAATACCAGCAAGTACCAGCACAAAAAAAAATAAAATAAAACCCACTGTGGAAGAGAGCCCCATTCCTGGCATTTCCCATCTTCTGGGAACAACCAAACCCTGGTTGAAGTTAGGGTAAGAGGAAGCAGCATACCAAATTTGGTGGTCCTAGCTCTTATGGTTTAGGAGTTCTTGAACAAATGGACTCATAAAAGAACAAACAGATGGATCTCAGACACACTAGCTACAGCTACACTAGCCCCCGCCCCTTTGAAAGGGGGATGCTAATGAGACACTTTGGGCTATGCTAATGAGGCACTGCAATGAATATGCAGTTCCTCATTAGCATGATGGCCACTGCGGCACTTGGAAAGTGCCACTTTTGATCGCGTGTGGCTCATCTACATGGGGTTCCTTTCCACAAGGACCCTGCAAACATCGAAATCCCCTTATTCCTGTTTGGCTACAGGAATAAGGGGATTTTGACATCTGCAGGGTCCTTTGAAAAAGGACCCTGAGTAGATGAGCTGCACACGATCAAAAGCGACATTTTCAAAGTGCCACAGCCACCACTGTGCTAACGAGGCGCTGGATATTCACTGCAGCATCTCATTAGCATATCCTGAAGTGTCTCATTAGCAGCCCCCTTTTGAAAGGGGGGGTGTTAGTGTAGACACGATCACTCTAAAATATATAAGAGAAGATTTCAGAACCTAAGGTCAGCAGAAACCCCTTCACAACATCATGCAGCTGACAGCCTGGAACATGGGCTTGCTTATTCTTTCCTGGTCTTTGACCCTCATATGTACAACCTATGTTATGTAACAGCCATACTGCGTCAGATCAAAGGTCCATCTAGCTCAGCATCCTGTCTTCTGACAGTGGCCAATGCCAGGTGTCCCCAGAGGGAATGAGCAAAACAGGTATTCAACAAGTGATCCACTCCCTGTTGCTCTCTCTTCTCTGTTTAATGCTCTTGAACATTTACTGTTTATTTTGCAACATACGAGGGAGGATGTACATACCCATTTGAAAAAACCAATCACTGAGAGAGAGAGAGGGAGATTCAGACAAAAGAAACCCAGCAACAACCCTCTCTCCATTCCCTCAGCACAAAGATAGCCAACAAGGAGATGAATACCAGGAAATCCTCGAGCAGATGAGTGAGGCGATAACTGCAGACGGATGTAGCGTCAAAACCAGAATTTTCTCTAGTTTTAGCCAGAGACATGCATTGTTCCTCTTGTTGGTTTTAGGACAGTTTGCCTGTTTTGCACAGAACACTTTCTTTAACCCTTTCTTGTAAGGAAGGATACTGATGAAATATTCTGTAAAAATACTGAAAAACTTTAATTAGTTCTAGGACAAAGCATTAGGGCTCTTCTGCTACATCACCCTAAACTCAGTTGCTAGAGGCTTTTTGGATTGTAGAAGAAACCACAACGTTGACTGCTGAATTTAGGTCCACTTTGCTCAAAATGACATGTGCCCTGACTAAATTCAGACACCAAGTTGCAAAATACATGGATTTCAATTCTGCTTTAAATAAAGGCTTAGGACAGGGACGGCCAACCCACACCTCTTAAGCCACAAGTGACTCACTGAGCCATTAAATGTGGCTCCTCCTCAGAGCCATGCGCCGAGAGTGTTGTCCACTGCCCTGTGCGTGTGCCCCAGTGCTTGGTGGGAGAAGTGCTTGATGGCTCTGGTGAGTTGCAAGCATCGAATTAGAGTAGGGGGGAGGGGAGGCCTGGTTCTGGGGGAGGGCACTGAGCCATGTATTATATTTTTTAAATATATCTATCGATATAGATAAGCATATATTATATCCTGATAGATACAGAGACATATAAATAGATAAAAATAAATAAATAAATACATAATTTTGCACTTTGCACTCTATCCGTGGCTCTTCCTCCCTAACTGGTTGGCTACCCCGGCTTAGAATATTACCTATGAACGTTTAAAAGAAACAAATTTTATAAAAGTCCAAGTGTGCAATACACATAGCCAGGTATGTGATCTTGTTTCACAATATGCAAGCTATTGAGAGTTTAAGCAATAAAAAGTTTTATAAATACAGTGTAATAAAAATTATCTTACACTCAGATGCCAAAAGGTTGGTGCAACCTAAGAAGCTAGTCAGTATTTTGGAATTCATTGAACTTGCCTGCATAAACACGTGCAAGGCTAACTACATCTAAAGACTGGTGGCTACCTTAAAATGTAGAGGTCTACTCTTCAAATGTGGAAAACACATTGCTGTTTTAAGATTTTTTTTTCTAAAGGCTGCCAAGAAATGTATGGTTAAATGGACAAGTGTTGAACATTGGCAACTCTTTTTTGACTGTAGTAAAGAAGGGACTGCAGTATAGCTAGAGTTAAAATTCTCAAATTCTTACTTCTTGCCAACTAAAAATTTGTCAGGACAGCTGGCCAAATCTCTGTTTCACATCATTGTTATTTTAATATTTCACTAATGCAAAATAAAAAAAGCCACTGTTGTATTCAAATATCTAGCAGACATGCCAACACCTCATTTTAATACAAATACAGTATTGTTCCTTTACACCACTGGAACGAACTGTAGGTACAGATCAAAATCTATGTTTCATCCAGTGTTTTGTTTTACCTTTAAAAAACAGGATGGATAAAGCAACAACAGTAATTTGTACCTGCAAGTGAACTAATGGGCATTAAGAAATAATGGGTATTAGAGTGAACTATGGGTATTTGTCTCAAGTTTGAAAGTTCTATTTCTCGTTTTCTTCTCTGTTACACCATTCGCTGCGGAATATTTTTTACTATTAAGACCAACAGTTATGAAGAGGGTGGGAAGGAAATCAAGAGTCTTAAAGAGATGGGAACGCAATTTCTCTCTCAAAAGTGCCTTACTCTCCACCGTTTCCTTATTAAGCTATTTTCATGAGTGGAATTGTTTGCAATCATTTCCATGAACTGAATGAAATACTCTGCAGCTGCCATTACTGGGGACAGAATGGTGAAGTACAGAACAAAACCTGTCAGTAAGAGACCACCACCTAGAAAGTCTCCTCACCTAGTTCTCATTGCTCCCACCTGGATAGTTTGGCCTTGAGTTTTGGCTCACCCTTCAAAATTGCTACCAAGAGTGGTCTCTTCAGAAGTTATACTTAAACCTTTTTAGGGATTTAGGGCCAGATTTTTTTTAAATATATTTGTTCAGTTACTTAGTGGAATTTCTGGCTACTATTGGAATCAGGATATCTACAAACAGCAAGTAGTCCAGGTGAAACCCAGTGAGATTATAGGAATCTACAGAATTAAACAGCAAGCAAACAAAACAAAACATACAGGTAAACTCAACAAACCTCACTACTGGTTCTTTCCTTTTAAGAAGAGTGGAATGCTGCCAGGCTTGCAATAAAGTCCTGTGAAGTACTGCTTAACAAATGGGACCAAAGGAATCACTTGTTTCAACTGCCAAGTGGATGATATCATACACCCAACCTAACAAACGATTACCAACTAAGGACCCTGCACAGTTAAAATACAGCATTCATTCCATAATGGACACTAGAAGCGCCAGTGAATATTTAAATCTTAAGTAGTGGCCTGTTTGCCAGTTTCAAACCCAGCTGAAACACCATGATCTCATCTTTTACAGCATGCATATTAAATGAAACTACAGTATATCCTCTTTTACAACACCCTTTCGCTCAATTCCCCAACAACGAGATCTTACAGAAGTCATGAAGCTGAGACCACACACTTACCAACCTAAATGTAATCCAAACAATCTGCTTTATTTTGCTTTACACATTCTGATGTGTTGTGTAAACTGTTACCTTCACACTTGTTTCCCTCTCTCAGAATTTTTACACAACTGTAGCCCTCAGCTTTCTGTAGACAGATTCACTCTCTAGAGTTGGAGGATGCAGAACACCATTAATATGAAATCTGGTTTAGAGCCAGAACAGGATTACCATTGTCATGAAATGTAAAACATGATCAATTTATCCAAAACCAGTCATTCATTTCTCTAGAGTCGCTACCCTCCCACACACAAATGTTTCACTTGCATAATTAAAGTAAACCCTCAATTTTATGGGCCACAATTTAGTGGGCTTCAGGATCAACAATGTTTGTCTGCCATCCGTTGCTCCCAAAGTCCTCTGAACTGGGGCCTGTAAAATCCTAAATCCACCCCCACACACACCAGAAAAGTACATAGGGTGACTTATGGCTGCCACAGCTGGATGGTCTGTTGTTTCCACTTGGCGGAGCCACCCCACGCTTCTCCCACCAGGACTGTCCTGCATAGGTGGGCAGACAGTATTAGCATATGTACCCCACCCTGGTGGGAGGAGCGTGGGGTGGCTTTGGTGGTGGAGATGCCTCCTCCAGGCGCTGACAGAGCCTTCAACCGCATGGGGCTCCCAGCCGCGGTGGCTCTTGCTGCTGTTGCAGAGGAGCTCCCAGCCATGGCAGAGCCTCCAGCTACAGTGGGACTCCCGGCCACGGCGGGGCTCCTGGCCACGGCAGAGCCTCCAGCTGCAGTGGAGCTCCCAGCCACAGTGACTCCTCCTGCTGCCACAGCAGGGCTCCCAACCACAGCAAAGCCTCCAGCCACAGCAACAGTTCTGGCTCCAGTGGCTGAGAGACACAGACTTTTTTTTGGTTGAGGGGAGGAACTGGCAGAGAACTGGGGGGAGAGGGGGCAGTAAACCCTCTATTTAGTGACTTTCAGGTTTAAACGGACATTAGTCCATAAAATCAAGGGTTACTGTAGTTGAAATACATGAGCATCTCGCTGAACGGGTTAAATTATGGTAGGAAGCTCCCTTACTGTATTACCCTCAATCTGCATTTCTGGCTTTCTTAATGGACTTTCTGCTGAGCTCATGGATATCAGAGCTTCCCATAACCTCTAGTAGCTCATTCTTTGAAGTGCAGTAAGAGCCTGTAGTAAGGGTTTTGAAGCATGTTTTCTCTCACACGCCTAAGATCAAGATTTCTGAGAAAGTTACCTGCAGCCCATCTAAGTTTTGTGTGTGTCCAGCAAGACATTTTATCATTGACCATGCGCAAGGGTGCCAGACTCCACTGCTTTCCATCTTTGTAGTTCTTTTTCCTTACCACTATTATTAAGGCAAGGGCATGTAAAGTGAGATGTGTGCTGACTGCAAACAACATTGAGCTGTAGCAGCTCTTCATTTTGCAGAGTATGTGGCTCTCACAGTCAATTGGCACAACCCACAAATTCTAGGTACTCAGGCACGCTTAGCAAAGCTACCCTATCCCAAAAGGTGGCCTTGATTAGGATGACCTTGCAGCCCACTGAGATGAAGCATGGCCACTCACTAGCTTAAGTTGCCCCTCACTGAACTACAGCCATCAAAAGCTTCTCAGCTGAAAGTAGCAGATATACTTTTTTTTTTTAAGTTATGAAGATGGTCTTATTTTTAATGTTATACAGAGTGTGTTTTCCTCTGAACACTGCTAAATGATGGAAATTAAACAGGCTTCAGAAATTCTTGTTACCCTACTGATAGATGACTAACTTTTCACGTGAAACAACAAGGATGTTTCATTTTCTTCAGAATTTAAATTTTCAGTTATTTAAAAAACCACAAATATTTCTCACCTTTATAGGTTCAAAGATAATTTTCAAAAATGTGATTCATACAGTAATGTTTTGCCAAGTTGCAGACTGACAATTTAGAATGTAAGAATGACCATATGTGGTCAGATCAATGATTCGCCTAGACCAGATGTCTTCCAACAGTGGCTGGTGCCAAATGCTTTAACGGGAAAGAACAGAACAAGGAAATTTATTGAGTGAACTAACCAGCATTGTACAATCCCGGCTTCTAAGGGTCAGAGGTTTAGGAATATCCAGACCCTGAGATTATATCCCTGACCATCCTAACTAATAGCCATTGATGGACTTATGTAATTCTCCTTTGAACCCAGTTATAGTTCTGCCCTTCACATTGCCCAGAGGCAATGAGTTGCACAGGATGACGGTATGTTGTGGAAAGACGTATTTCTTTTGTTTAAATCTTCTCTCTATTCATTTCATTGAGGGACCCTTGGTTCTTGTGTTATTTGAAGGGGAAATAATGCTTCCACATTCACTTTCTCCACATCATTCATGATTTTTAGAGCTCTCTATCACCCCCCCGCTTAAGTTACTCTTTTCTAAGAGTTTCCATTCTTTTTAAATTTTCTTCATTTAGAAACTTTTCCATACCCTTAATTATTTTTACCACCTCTCTCAGTACTTTTCCAGTCCTAATAGGGGTGGTACCTCTCTATTTCAGCACTCTTGGGACCAGACCAGTGTCAAACCAGAGGATTCTTCAGACCCCCAGAAGGTCAATACTATTTAGCAGCATTACCAACTCTTCCAGCTCTTACTGGGCTCTTAGAAGATTTTTAGGGGTAAATTACAGAGAAATAACAGCACAGAACACTGGGAGACAGGACTGGTGGCTGGAAACAAACTTTATGGGACCACGGAAAACTCGGCCACATCTGTGATAAGTGGGCATTCGGCTAACTAAAATCATGCTGGATTATGAATGTTGCCAGACAAGAATGTGCTGGACTAGAGTGATTCAACCTGCATATCTTTTTGAGATGGCATGACCAGAAATGCACACAGTATTCAAGGCGTGGGCATACCATGAACTTATAAGTGGCATTACAATATTTTCTGTCTTGTTTGCTCTCTGTTCCCCAATGGGTACTAATATTGTTAGCTTTTTTGACTGTCACTGCACATTGAGCAGATATTGTCAAAGAACTATCCACAGTAACGCTGAGCTCCCTTTTGAATGGTCATAGCTAACTGAGCCCCCCACCATTTTGTACGTATAGTTGGGATTATATTTTCCAACGTGCACTACTTTGCATTTGTTAACACTGAATTTGGTGGTGTCAGATGGCAGAACAAGAAGTAATGGTCTGAAGTTGAAGAGGGAGAGGTGTAGGTTAGATATTAGGAAAAACTACTTCACCAGGAGGGTGGTGAAGCATTGGAATGAGTTGCCTAGAGAGGTGGTGGATTCTCCATCCCTTGAGGTTTTTAAGTTCCAGCTGGACAAAGTCCTGGCTGGGATGACTTAGTGGGGGGTTGATCCTGCTTGAAGCAATGGGCTGGACTAGATGACTTCCTGAAGTCCCTTCCAGCCCTGTGATTCTGTGAATTTCATCTGCCACTTTCATGCCCAGACACCAAAGTTTGTGAGATCCTTTTTTAAGTCTACACTATCAGCTTTGAACCTAACTACTTTGAATAATTTTGTATTATCTTCAAACTCTTCCATCTCACTGTTTATCCCTTTTTCAGATTCTTTATGAATATGTTGAACAGCACTGGTCCCAGTACAGATTCTCCCTCCCCACCCCCTACAAGCTGCGCAAGTCCCTATTAAGACCCACACAGTGGTTCAGGCCTGCAGTGGGGAGGGAGAGGTGCTCCTCCCTGTGGGCCCCAGCATGAAGCTACCACGACCAAGGTAAGAGATTCCCTCTTCACCATTCCCAGCAGGAAGCCCAGGTAAATCTGAGCTCCAACTCCCTGTCCCACTTTGAATCCTGCCAGCCCTGAGCACCCTCCTGCACCCAAAATACTCATCTCCAGTCCCACCCAAAGCTCATATCCCCAGCCCATAGCCTATATCCCCGTCCTGCACTGCAACCCAGAGCCCTGCCCCAAACCTGGACCCCCCGACTGATCCACACACACCTCCCACACTCCAAACCCTTAATTCCCAGGCCCACGCCAGAGCACTTGCACATCAATCATCAATCCCAGCACTAAGACTCCAGCACCACCCAAGAGCCTCCTGCCACAATCAGAACCCTCTGGCCCCAGGCTTGCTACATGAATTTTGTTATGTGCACCATGAAGGTCACACATCTCAATGTCGCACATCACCTCCACAATGGAGCACATAAGAAAATCCATTTCGCTCAGGGTTGGGAAAAGTTAAAGGGAACACTGGACTCCGCTATTTGCCTCTCTCTATTGTGAAAACTTATTTCTACCCTTTATTTTCTATTTCTTAAAGTTACCAAGCCAGAAAAGAACTCTCTTTCTTATCCCATGACTCTTTACTTTGCTTAAAGCTCTTTGCTGAAGACCTTATCAAAGACTTTCTGAAAATCCAAGCACACTATAACTGCTGGATCACCCTTCTCCACGTTTGTTGACTCTCTCCATTAATTTTCATAGATTAGGTAAGGGAAATATGCCTCACTAATGCTTTTCCCCAACAAATCACGTTCATTTATATTTCTGTTTTTTACTAAAATTTCAGTAAATCTGTTTGATACTGAAGTAAGGCTGACTCGCCTGTAATTGCTAAGATTGCCACTGAAGACTTGGGGGGTGGGGGGAAGTAATATATTAGGTATATGCCAGTTATCTGGAACAGAGGCAAGTGACAAGTTAAATACAACCTTTTGTAGTTCTGAAATTCCATAACTGAGTTCCTTGAGAATTGTTGGATGAATATTTATCACCCAAAAAGGGTCGCTTGCATGTGGGATCTCCCACATATCCTCCGCCATAAAGACTGATACCAAGAATTCTTTCGCCTTCTCTATCACCATCCCCACATCCCGCCAGTAGTATAGTCCACCTGCTCTACTCTTATTACTCAAACACAGAATTTCAGTTCATAGAGATTCTATGATACTGTATGATAAATTTCAGATTTTTATTATATTTGACTCTGTGCCTCCTTTCACGTATAATGCCAAACCCCCTATCCCCAGTTCCACCCCACAGTTCAACCTGCTCTGGCATGCCTGTATATTTTATACCTTTGTATTTCCCTGTCCTAATAATCATCATCATGCCACCAAGTTTCTATGATACCTATTATACGAAATATCTTAATTCAATACCAGGCACTCAAGTTCAACCACCTTAGCATTTAGAGTTTTAACATTTGTACACACACGCTCATGAAGTGTGTCACTTTCATATAATGTAATTGAAGAAGACTCTCTCTCATTTGACTTTCTCATCACTTCCTACCTATACCAACTTCTGCACTCTTCTCTTTAACAAGATATAGAGCCATGGTTCCCAAACTTTTTGGCATCATGCCCCCACTTTTGATTTTTGAGAAACCTTCATGCCCCCCCACCTCTTCTTTACCATCATCCAACCCCTCTTTTAACAAAAAATACAATTCGTAATTTACAATAAACACAAAAGCTTGATATAAAAATGTTATTTATTTGAAGTTAAAAATAAGCACAAATAGGTTTCCTTGGCCCCTTGCGGGTGCCTGGTGCAGCCCCAGCTGGCCAGATGCCTGAGCCCTATGCCAGCTGCCCCACTCACCTGAGACCTGCGCCAACAGAGCCACCTGCCCGAGCCCCACATCACTGGGGCCAGCCATCCACTCACCCACCAGCTGCGGGCCAGCCACCCAAGTTGCCTGCTCAAGTCCCATGCTGCCTGGGCCAGCCACCCGCCTGCCAGCCTGAGCCACCCAAGCCCTGCACTACCGGAGCCAGCCACCCACCTGCCAGCCTGAGCCCTGCAATGCCAGGGCCAGCTGCCCAAGCCCGATGAATCCTGCAAGCTGGCCATCCGCCCAAGCCCCACAAGCCCCATGAGCTGCTCGCCCAAGCCCCTCCCTTCCCACAAAGCCAGGCACCACCAGCCCCCTGCTCTTACACCATCCCCATCCCCGCGCCAGACACCCCCAGCCCTCTATCCTCCCCCTGCCCCAACCAACACTCACTGACCTTTGCATGTGGGTCTTCATCAGCTGCCTGCTTTTTTAGCGGCTGCTTCACGTCACCCACGTAAAATGGCAGGGGCTAAGAGCTGGAAGCAAAGGCTGGCTCTTTCTTTGGGTGGGGGCAATGATGGGGGGGCTGGGTTGCCTCACAGCCCCCCTGGAATTTCTTCATGCCCCCCCAGGGGGGCATTTGGGTAACCATGATATGGAGTATTCCCTTTAATAAATCCTCCCCTAAGGGATGTGTTTTGTCTGAACCATATGCTCCTCCACGCCGATTGACTCTTAGCTGATCTTTTTAATTTTACATGCAGCAATCTGGCTCTATTTTGCAGGGGTGGCCAAGTTAACTAACTGTCTGAGCTGCATCTAATAGTCTTCAGAAGATCAAGAGCTGGAATGCACATGCTGCAGCTTCAGTCCTGTGGACAGTACCTGCAGGAGCTCAGGCTTCAGCCCGGTAAGGAGGGCAATCTCAGGGCGCATGGAATCATGTGCCTCCCTGATTTTTGCCAAGGTTTGCTGGCCCTGCTCAGTCACATAGTGTCTCTGGGCCCCCTCCCTGCTGTGGGGAGAAGCAAACGGAAACAGCTGAGAACTGCAGGAAGAGCGATTCCTCTCCCTGTGGAGCTAGAGCAGCAGCGACTCCCTGCAGTTACAGGGGTTCGCTGTGCAGAGAGGCAGTCGCAGATACCTAAGACCTGCAAGGAAGGACTGCTGATTGAAGGGGGGAACTGGGTGTCTGTGACTCAAGCTGTTAGAGGAGGCTAACCTTTAAATTGTGCCCCATCCACTCTCAGTAGGCATCAGAGGTCTCTGGAAAAAGCCCCATGCTACCCATCTCATTCCGTCAAGGTAGATGGAAATGGGAGATGGGGAGAGGGACCTATCAATGACACTTTAACTCTAAAAGAGCTACATGTGGAAAGTGAAGTGTGGTTTGACCATCTCCACATAAAACTGTGTAAGCTCCTTCTTTCCCAAAGGTCCCCCAGTTCCTAAGCTCTTCCTCTGCACACCACTGTTTGATTCACACAGAGAGACTCTGCAGTACTGCCTGTCACACTGGCCCTGCATGTTAGACCAGAAGCATTTCAGAGAATGCTACCAGGAGATCTTGGGTTTTAAGTCTCTTACCCAGCAGTCTAAATTTGCCCTCCAGGACCTCGCTCCTCTTTTCCCTGATGTCATGCATATCTACATGTACTCAGAGACTCCTCCCCAACACTGCATGTAAGCCTGTCTAGAAGTCTGAAAGGCCTGCAACCTTTGCACCCAGCCGGCAATTCATCATTCAATTCTCATTAGGAACCTATATTTCTCATAATCAAATGTCCCAGTATTACTACTTACATGCTCCTAATTCCAAGCGGACCCTCCTCCAGAGAAGCAACCTTACTGCAAGGGGATGACATAATACCATGACATCATTGATATGGAGGGTCCCAGTTATGGCATCATTTCCCTCTGCTCCAGCATGATGTTCGCCTTCTTGAGACCTTCAGTCTCCTTAATAGAGCACAGGCTTTCATCCTGGAAAGTCTCATGTGTGTACTCCTCTATCTCCCTGAGTTCCTCCAATTCAGCCACTTGAGTCTCCAGAGCCTGCATTTGGTCTCTGAGGGCCTTTCACCAAATGCTGTGCACATATGTCACTAGCCCACAAGGCAGGTTAAAAACACTGCATTCACTGCCACAAACAGTATCAGGAGGAAGGTAACAAGACACTAGTCAGTTTCATGGCTGAAATCCTGTGGGAAAAGGTGAAATTTACAAATATTGTTATAAATTTCACCTCATCTGCTTAAGAGTACAGAAGAGGCAGTAAAGGCAGACAGAGCAAGGTAAGGGTTAGAGACAGGAGAGAGGTAAAATACACACCCTCTTCTCTCCCCACCAGTTTCAGCCACATATCCCCATTAGTACAAAGTGCTTTCCAAATAGACTTTCTGTAGAATCATGTTGAGCTAGAAACCACCAAATCCCAGATCTTTGCAGGAGATTCAGGTGGAGACATTTCATTAAAATTAAATCCTACAAATAGGTTTGCACCTTGATCTGCTTCTGTGCCTCTTGCCCAAAAGAATATACATAAGACAGGCTTTTTTTTTTTTTAATTGACAAGCATTCTAAGTACATAACCTATGCTTTCATTCTCTCAGACCTTCTCCATGCCCCCCAGTACCACATGGCTTTTCTGCATTATGAATTAAAGGAACAATGAATTCTGGGCCTGACAATCTGAAGTCTTCCCAATCCAGTAGCAACACTCTAGAAATAACGTGGCAATAATATTAGATTCCCAGTGACCCATCACATTTACAACAATCAAATATATAATCCATATCTGACATTACCCAATGCTGGCTCCGGTCCTACAAAATGTTTCAAGCAGATATTTGATCTACGCAGAACACATCTGAAATCAAAAGGGTTCCGGTGATCCTCTATGATTGCACTAAGTCACTTGTTGAATAGTGTCTTTTTTGTGTGTTTGTTTTTACTTCTGGTCTCATTCCCCACAGCATTCTTAGCATTTCAGGAAGTGAAAGTCAGGAATCTTATCTATTTCTATATGATATCTACTCACAAGACCAAGCTAGTCATGAAGGTTTGGCTGGACATACATGTAATGCCATTTATTTTGCTTTCCAGGATTACTGTGGTCTTGTGACCAGGGAAGGTATAGGTAGAAAAGGAATCTGGAGCCTTGTCATGTAACTTGCTTAAAATACAGTCCCTGAAGGATTTTTTTAAAAGCCATAATAAAATCACAATTCCACATCCAGGCAGACCTCTAAAGGAATCCCTACACATTTCATGTGCAAAAGTTCATTAAATCATTAGCACCTAAAGTGGTGAAAGGCATATAGCTCCCAGATCTTCCACAGAATTAGAGATAACAAAAGAGATGAAACCCTGAGTCACCAGTATGACATTTCAACCCATTTTTAAATTTAAAATTAAAAGAGAAAATATTTTAATTCAATGTACCCAAGTAATAAGAGGTACACACTAAGAAAAGGGCAGGCATAATGTTTTCTGCACTATTTTACTTAAAGTCTGGTATTAAAAATTATAACAATTTATGCATATGAGGAGCTTTGAAATCCAGACAAAATGGCTGAGACATAAAAGAAAAAGAGGCAGAAGAAAGCAACTAATAGGTACAATTATAGTCACTTACTTCTCTGCCGCCACTATTCTTCAGCACAGGTTTTTCTGTACTATTTAGGGGCAGGAGGGAAGTGACATCAAGGCACTTTGTTTAACATTTTACTCCCAATTTTTAATAATCTGGTCCATAGTAAAACTCAATAATTTAAGACTAGAAAGTCTAGTGGTAGTAAAACTATTCAGTATATTGATAGTTGCAACACCTGTGGTCATACTACCGACAGCAGTTTTAACAGGCTGAAAAGTCAGAAGATTTTGATGTAATCCTAAAAGACTGAGAACCACCCTAGAAACCTGAAGATTAGGATGTTATGAGTGATGTGGATTACAATGAAAAATCCACAGAATAAAGGTTAGAGACTTCCTTTCACAGTAAGGAAAGATGGTCTGAGACAGATATCCCAATTATGTATGATCCATTCCACACCCCAGAAATAGAATCCATCACAGTTAAAGTTGGTTCACCCAATGTAAGACCCTGAAAAACAGCTGACCCCAGACAAGCCTGGCATAATGATTAACAAAACGACTTTTGCACAGAAGCCTGGTAATGAAAAAGAGCTCCCGAATATATTTAAGTAACTGGACTAGTAGAAATTTCAGACATTTCCCCAAACCTCTTAGTTCAGAGGCCAATCTAGAACTACAGAATCCTCCCCAGCAGACACACTAACTCTCCCTCTGGCTCTAAAACAAGAGTACTGAAGAAAACTCTTAAAAGAAGAATAATACCAAACACTTAACGCGCTTTTCGGTCCCACAGCACCGCGTGAATGTCAACAAATCTCTACCAGGCTGATGAGAAGCAACCTAGAGCTGGGGTGGGTATGCGCGCACTCCGGCTCCGGGGAAACGTACACACCCCTTCTTCGTTCCTGCAGATGCCCCCTCGCTGATCTTTGCTTTCTTGACTTTCAGTGCTTCCCCCCTCCCGCCTCCGCTGGCTAATGTCCTGTTCGTAATACCCCTAGCATGAAAGCAACAGCTTCTCACCTGAAAGCAGGTTCTTCCTTCAGAGCCCTGCTGGGGGGAGAAGTGGAGCTGCCACCCCTTTTGTTGAACAGCTTCTGGAGCAGAGTAGGAGCCATGCTGCCGCCGCCCGTGCTCGCACGAGCCCCAGTGGATAGCGCACGCACAGCAGCTCAGCGGGCTAGACAGGGACTGAGCGGCGGGGCGGCATCCCCACTGCAGCGCGGCCGCCCAGCATTGGACGCGGGCGGGAACTGCTGCTACGGCTGGCTCAGCGCCCCAGCTCCCAGCGATGGACACAGCCAGTCATATGACTAAAGAAGAACGAAGGAAGCCGTTTCCAAGGGGCACTGACAGCTCCCCCCAGCGGCACGAGCGCTTAGGCCAGAGTCCTGGGATCCGAACGCGCAACACCCAGGGAACGTTCTCCATTGGATACTCGGAATTCCAAGCCTTCCCCTGACACGTGGTCAAGAGCCAGCGTTAAAGGGACACGAGCTTCATTTTATTTCAGTCCTTTGAGGTTGGGGTGCTGGAAAGGGGAGCGGGGAGAGTAATAACAATAGAATTTCTCATTCTTTACGAACAAATATTTGTATCACATTTCTCTCCCCACCCGGCTCTCAGGCAGGCGTCCTCTTAAGGGAAGTAACCTATTGAAATGATGCACAAACTAACAACAGAAGAGAACTGTTAAAATCTGAATGAAGTGGGTCTTTGCCCACGAAAGCTCACGCTCCAAAATATCTGTTAGTCTATAAGGTGCCACAGGACTTCTTTTTGTTCTGGAAGCTACAGACTAACACGACTACGTCTCCAATACTTGTTCAGATCTCTGATTTCTTGAGCTAAAATCAGACAGCTCAAACCAAATCCCTGGATCAAAAAAGTCTATTGAATTCTGTGAAAAGCTTTTGCTATTCTGTATAATAACAAACCCAGACCCTTCACAACTGGAGATTTTTTTAAAGCCTTTATCTCTGTAACAGACTGACAGAGATCTTTGATCCAAATTCTGAGGAAATGCTAGCTTATCTATCAGGGATCCAAATTTTGGCCCTCCGATTGATTAGGCATATATTAGTTTTACCATTTGAGTAATCCCACTGCATGATTTAGGCCCAGTGTGGCTTTGTTCCTTTTTGCTTTTTTGTGGTTTCTTTTGTTCATAGGTAAAATAATTTAATTAGCTGATATCACAGTTCTGTTGGTTTTTTGGGGGAAGGGGAAGTTTTAAGTTGTTTTGTTTGCCAGAAACTGCATCACACATTTTATTTTTCACATTTTTTACAATAGCTTATTCTTTTAAATGTGACATGCTGTCTTTTTTCATATGTTCCACAGTGTACTGCAAGAGGAGATGTGGGGTTGACTTTTGGGAACAACGTGGCCCAATAGGGCAATGGAAACAAGCAGGCCAGTGACAGTAAACAGTGACTGTTTGGTACCAATACATACAGGTACTCCTGGGCCCTTTCAAAACTACAGTATTTCTGATAGCAATTTCAGAAAAATTATGAAGTAAATGAAGCTGCACACTGAGCACAGGATTGGATACATCTTCCATAACCAAAGTGCACTATCTGTCATATGCTTCTCAGGCAAAGTGAACAGCATCAGAAAGTAAAGTATAAGTGGCAAGGTAGATGGGTTGCTTTTTCACATACATACAAGTGCAAAACATGAGCAGGGGAAGTGCAAACTTGACTATTTGCTGATCAAGTTTAACAGATTGTGTAGAGTCCAGGAGACTGTGTGAATAGAAATGTGAGAGATTAAAAACAAACATGTATCTATGTTTCCTGTTCAGAGTCTGAAATCATGTTTACTGTAAGAAGCAATTTTTACAATGACTGTCTTGAGTTAGAAGAGAAGCTAGTCTTTATGAAAGATAGTCTGCCTCCCCATTAGAGAGCTATGGTGCAGACAGGTTATCACCCAAAACTTTTTGATAACTGTAGGCTTGGAAAATCAGAGAATTAAATATGCAGAGCTGCTACATTTCACAGGAGAGTAGCTCTTCAGAAGCTCTGCTCCTGCCAAGCTTAGGAGCTAGGTTCTGCATCCAGAATAGGGCAGGGAAGGAGTCATGTCCCCTGAAATACGCACCTGATTTTACAGCCAGTAGATGCAACTTCCAGTCCCATAAGGGCTGATGCCTCCAGCTTTTGTCTCTGAAACCTAAGCACACTGTGTGCACAATTTTCAGCTCTGAGGAGCTTCTAAACCATTCACAGTCAAAGCTGAGGATCTACAGAGGAGCTTAGAAGATCCATAAGAGTTCAACCTCCATTTAAACTCAGAAGACACAGCTGAGCTTTAGTTAATCAGAGTTTCAGTTATCAAGAACAGTTTACAAAAACTGGTTTGTTTAGTATAATGGTGTATATGTTATAATGGTCTTTAAGGATGGGGCTATATATTTTTATATGTTCTGTAAAGCACATCACACATTATAGGCACTATAAAAATAATTGCAATTTTTCCTTATACTTCAAAAATACTGAATAAAATATAATCAAGTTAAGAAATATCTACAGTCTTGAATTTGTAATGTATTATTACATAAAATGGAAAGCTTTCTTTACAGAAGAGTTTTAAAAAGACATGAATCGATGCCACCAAAAACATATTATACTTTGCAAACTGCCAAGCTTCTAGCAGCAGAGAGCTGGGGACTGAAGAAAGAAACTCCCCCTTTCAAACTAGCTTACTCATTCTTGGTTGAATGGAGTGTTATATAACATGCTGTTGCTGCAGCAACCATACCCCCAGCCCTTTGGCAACTGTGGTATCAAGGTGTTGCTATGATATAGATGAACTGTTTCGCTGTCTTTTATCTAAAAAGCATACTCAGTTAAAAGTGAATGAATCTTTAAACGGTTATGATTTTCTGAAGTAATGATCTTAGCAGAGTGATTCTGGTACATAAATAACATAGAGTAAAACAAAAAAGCAGTTATGTAGCACTTTAAAGACTAACAAAATAATTTATTAGATGATGAGCTTTCATTGGACAGACCCACTTCTTCAGATGGTCTGTCCCACGAAAGCTCATTACCTAATAAATTACCTAATACATCACCTCATACATGACTGCTTTTCGTTTTGATAGAATACAGACTAGCACGGCTACTTCTCTCACTATTCAACATACAGTAAAGCATTTGTTCTTTAACTTTCTCTGATATTAATTTTTTTTTAAAAAGGGTGTATTAGTAATGTCTTCTTTTAATCACTGCCATCTATATATTGAACAGTGTGGTAGGGTTGAAGGAGAAAGAAATTAAAGCAGTTATAGCTGTGGAAGGTGAGCTAATAATTTAGGCATGTTTTCAGGCAGTCTCCTTCTTGGCTGGATCTTATCTACACCCTTTTTTCTGTAGAGACCAGGGCATCGGTACATTGGTGGGAGATAAATGCATAACTTTCCCCTGAATCTTTTTAGCTCACCCTTCCTCTGTGAGTGTTTTTGTTTGGTTGTTTTTTTTTTTTTTTAGATTTTTAAAATCACAACAAGAAATTTAGGATGGTTGGCTCCTCCTCTTGTGTGCCTGTCAGGCACAAATACATTCAGTTAAATGGCAGTTTCTCTAAATCTTGCTAGGCATCAAACAACCCCCTTTGTCAGTGAACTGCAAGGCAGGATTTTCAAAAAGCCTTTTTGTTTTGAAAATCTGGCTTGAAATCTCTTTCTTTTAACACCAGGTCACATGGTATCTGGCTGAACTGCTCCATATTTTTCAGTTAGGGGTCAGTCCTGCAAGGTGCTAAATGCCGTTTTGGTCAAATAAGACATCTAAGCATGTGCTTAACTTTAAGCATGATTAAAGTCAGTAAAACTATTTACATTCTTAAAGTTAAATGTGCTTAGTTAGTGCTTTGTAGAAAGCTTGGCCTCTTGCAGGAGCAAGCTCTTACATATTAAACTTTTCTTCTCTAGGTCAAATGCAGTTCACAGTGTGCTAAATAGCAAAGGAATTAAAAATAAGAGCATATTTAAAAGACAGAAATCCTGGTGTGTAACAATTTAATCATGATCAAGTAACTGTGGAGAAGAAGAGAAAAGGTGCTAGGGTTATTCCTTAATGCCAATATTTTGTACATATAGTAGCTCTACCAACCAAAACAATGAAGCTGAGTCTACACGTGCCCCCTCCAAAAGGACTGGACATGCTCATGAGGCAGTTCCAAAGGTGCTAATGAGGTGCTGATATGAATATGCAGCGCCTCATTAGCATAATGGTGGCCACGCGTGATTTGAAAGTGCTGCTTTTGGAACTCACACTGCCTGTGTAGATGGGTCCTTTCAAAAGGACCCACTGACTTTGAAAGCCCCGTCTTCCTAAAACCATATGGCTGTGTCTATACATCCCCCCTCCTTTCGGAGGGGGCATGCTAATGAGGCACTGACACGAATATGCAGCACTTTATTAGCATCATGGCAGCCGCGCACAAATCGAAAGGCGGGGTCATGTGTAGACACAGCCAATAGGAAGAAGGGGCTTTTGAAGTCGGGGGGTCCTTTCGAAAGGCCCTGTCTACACGGGCGGTGTTCGTTCTGAAAGCAGCACTTTCGAATCACATGCGGCCGCCATTACGATAGTGAGGTGCTGCATATTCATGTCAGTGTCTCATTAGCATCTTCCCAACTGCCTCATTAACATGCCCCCTCTGAAAGAAGGGGGTATGCGTACACACTGTTTGAGAGACAATCTATATTATACAGGTTTTTGTCCTGATTATTGTTTAATAACTGTAGACTCTGAATGTCAGTTTTTAAACTGAGTTGAACATTATATATACTATACAAAATGTTATCAAATAAAGAGAACACTAATTCTTTGAAATGTATTTGTTTTTCTCTCAGTGTAAATACCTAGCTCCACTCTAGGAAATCCATGGTTTATATTAGATTCTGACTCCTATGTGAAAAATTCAGTCACAGTTTAGTATCATGCCAGCTTTCAGCTCTGAAAAGTTGTGTGATTAGAAGCATCACATTTGCTCCCTTTTTCAGCATGTGGAGGCCCATACTGAAATGCTTCCCCCTTTTCATGACTTTGAAATTTAGAATAACACAAAGGAAAAATAAACATGAGCAAGAAAAATAAGCAAGCCAGATGGTCCCCAAGTTAACTCCCCTTCACCAGAATGTTGACTATCTCATCTGCTCTACAGAAAGAGCTTGATTCTATTCACGCTACAGGAGGTTCATTGCAGCTGTACTTCCAATTTGTTGGTGCAGGAACTGTCCTGCTCTATGGGGCCAGTACTAGGGTATTATGAGGGTATTTGTGGAGAGGAGAGAAAGGAAGTTCGGGGTTTATCACTAAAGGCACATGTATGAGGGTTTAGCAATAACCCCCAAAATATCTCCTGAAGTGGGGGTATATGGAGAGAGCTGGGATATTGGAAGGCAAACCAGGCAAAGGCTTGGATAAGAGGAAAATATGGTCAGAAAGGAGACACATAGTGCTGCATTTCTGCTTTCCATCATTGGTATCTCCCATCTCTGTACAGGAGTAACCCTATTTAACAGGACTTCTAGAGCTCAAAGCTCCTTAACCCTGTCATAACCACTCCCTTTCTGATGAAGTACAATACAGGGAGAAATGTTATGCAGAATGTTAGATCATAATAATGGTGCCTTTTGGCCAGTGCTTTTTTTTGTGAAAAAAGAGGTGCAGGTACTTAGCCAGCTCTCTGCCTGTTTCCCTCAGTCAGTCCCATGGCTGGGGCTGCCCAAGTGCCAGTACAGAAGACCCCGAGTGATGTGAGGCTTGCACCCCTGTGCACCCTCACATAAGTCAAATTTTGTGCAAGTTGGTGGGGGGAGAGCCAGGAATCAGGCAGCAGCCTGGCTCCTGGTGCCCAAAGTGGTGGGGAGCCGAGTACCAGGCAGCAGCTGGGAGCCAGGGATAAGGGCCTGGCAACAGAGGGCAGTTTTACCAGCAGAACCACATCTATGCTGCTTGTTTTCTGCTGCAAATATGCAAATAAGCAGTGCAAATATGCAAATGAGTGGCCATTTCCAATTCTGAGAGCCCTCATTTGCATCATTTGCAGTGAAAAGGACCAGCAAACAGGGAGTTTGTCTGGGAAAGTATTCTTGAGGAGCTCAGGTGAGCATGGCATTTGGGGGGCTACGTTATGAGCTGGTGGGTTGAATTTCTTGTTGTGCATTTGTTTTATTTTGCAGAGAGGAGAGTTTGAATAGCTGCCTGTGTGCCTGAGCATCTGTTTTGCAGAGAGGGGAAGTTGGAAAGTGTGTTTGGCAGTTTGACAAGTTTGCAAGGTATGAACTGGGAGAGCTTCCTTCCAGGTGGGCCTTCAAGGGCTGATTAGATTGGAGGCAAAGGCTTTGACCCAGGCCTACCAGCTAACAGCTCTATAAGAAGGCAGCCACAGTGAACCCTGTGAGCAGTGAATAGGAGCAGCCAACAGGGAGTTTGCCTCGGAGTTTGCTTTCGGGAGGAGCCCCATACCTGTTTTCCCTTTCTTATATGGTGTTTCTCCTGTGCTCTTCAAGGCGGCACTAGAAACAAATAAGAGATCTCTGAAAAGGGAAAAAATGGACAGTGACATGGATAGTGAGAGGTCTGTTGTTGTGACCTGCATGTCATGTGCCATGTTTGTCTTCCTCCCGGACAATAGAAAGGATTTTCTATGTAGCGAGTGCAAGCTAGTAACCATTTTGGAAGAGAAGGTTAAAGGACTTGAGGCACAAATATCAACCATCAGGTCCATCAGAGAGTGTGCAGACTTTCTGGATAGAAGGCAACAGATAATACTGTGGGAACAGAAGGCTGCTCAAAACAAGGAGAAGAACTGGCAGCATGTTACCTCCAGGAGGAGAAAACCAGTTCAGGTCTCTCCAATTCCAGTGGAGATAAGTAACCACTTTCAGCCTCTCTCCACAGGTGATACGGTGGAGATAATTGGGGCTGATACCTCACAGGGATTGGATCTGAAAGAGCCCCCACGGTTTCTAAGGGATGGGATGTGCAGTCCTAGGGATGGGAGTTCTATGACCACCACCCCTAAGAGAAAAAGATGGGCGGTAGTGGTCGGGGACACCCTCCTAAGAGGGATGGAGTCATCCATCTGCCATCTGGACCTAGAATCCCAGCAAATTTGCTGCTTGCCTGGAGCTAGAATCCAGGATATCACAGAGTCCCTGCCAAAAATTGTTAAACCTGTAGACTATTACCCCTTCCTACTTCTCCATGTAGGAACCAATGATACAGCTAAGAGCAACTTTGAAGAGATCATGGCAGATTACATATCCCTAGGAAGGAAGATCACGGAATATGGTACACAAGTGGTGTTCTCGTCTATCCTCCCTGTGGAAAGAAGGGATCCGCATAGGGATCATAGAATCACAGAGGTAAATGTGTGGTTGCGTAGGTGGTGTAGCAGGGAAGGATTTGGTTTCTTTGACCACGGGATTCTCTTTCACGAACAGGGATTGCTGGGAAGAGATGGGATCCACCTCAGAAAGAGAGGAAAGAGCATCTTTGCAGGCACGCTTGCGAACCTAGTGAGGGGGCTTTAAACTAGGTTCACCAGGGGATGGAGACACAAGCCCTGAGATAAATGGGGAAGGAGGAGGGAACAAGCAAGTGGGTTTCCTGGGTGAAGAGGAGAAAGTGGGCCAATCGGCTCATTCTCTAAGATGCTCGTACACTAATGCCAGAAGCCTGGGGAACAAACAGGAAGAACTAGAGACCCTGGCACAATCAGAGAAGTATGAGGTAGTTGGAATAACAGAGACTTGGTGGGACGATTCACATAACTGGAGCACAGTCATGGAAGGTTATAAACCGTTTAGGAAGGACAGACAGGGGAGAAAAGGAGGAGGAGTTGCGCTCTATGTGAGGGAGCAGTATGATTGCTCAGAGCTCCAGTAGGGGGAAGGAGAAAATCCAGTTGAGTGTCTTTGGGTTAAGCTTACAGATGGAAGTAGCAGAGGCGATGTTGTAGTTGGTGTCTGCTATAGACCACCAGATCAGGGAGATGAGATACATGAGGCTTTCTTCAGGCAGCTAAGTGAAGCTTCCAAATCACAGGTGCTGGTTCTCATGGGAGACTTTAATCATCCAGACAATTGTTGGGAAACCAATACATCAGCACACAGACAATCTAGGAAGTTTTTGGAGAATTTTGGGGATAACTTCTTGGTACAGGTGCTGAAGGAACCGACCAGGGGCCGTGTGCAACTTGACCTGCTGCTCACAAACAGGGAAGAACTAGTAGGAGAAATAGAAGTCGGAGGAAACCTGGGCTGCAGCGACCATGGGATCATACATTTCAGGATCTGGACAAAAGGAAGAAAGGTGAGCAGTAATTTTACAGACCCTTGATTTCAGAAGGGCAGACTTTGACTCCCTGAGAGAAAGGATTAGCAGGATCCCGTGGGAAATGAAGATGAAGGGAAAAAGAGTTCAAGAGAACTGGCAGTATTTTAAAGAAGTCTTAGTGAAGGCACAGGAACAAACCAACCCACTGCATAATAAGAAGTAGGCAACCAGCTTGGCTTAACGGGGAAATCCTTTGTCAGCTTAAACTCAAAAAGGATGCATACAAGAAATGGAAACGTGGACAGTTGACTAGTGAGGAGTATAAACATACAGCTAGAGAATGTTGGGCAATAATCAGGAAAGCGAAAGCACAATTGGAACTGCAGCTGGCAAGGGATGTGAAGAGTAACAAGAAGGGTTTCTACAGGCATGTTAACAATACATGGGTTATCAGAGAAGGTGTGGGGCCATTACTGGATGATGGATGTAACCTACTGACAGATGATGTAGGAAAAGCTGAAGTACACAATGCTTTTTTTTGCCTCAGTCTTCATCGACAAAGTCAACTTCTACATGACAATGCAGTATGGGAAGATGGAGGGGAAGGAACAAGTTCTGAGCTATCTAGAAAAACTAGATGTACGCAAATCCATGGGTCTGGATTTAATGCACCCGAGGGTACTGAGAGAATTGGCAGAGTTCATTGCTGAACCTTTGGCAATTATCTTTGAAGACTCTTGGAGATCGGGGGAGATACTGGATGACTGGAAAAAGGCAAACGTGGTGCCCATTTTTAAAAAAGGAAAGAAGGACAATCCAGGGAACCATAGACCCGTCAGCCTTACTTCAATCCCTGGGAAAAGGAGGGAATCCTCAAGGAATCTGTTTTGGAGCACTTAGAAGAGGGGAAAGTGATCAAAAGTAGCCAACATGGATTCACCAGGGGCAAGTCCTGCCTGACCAATCTGATTAGCTTCTATGACACGGTAACAAGTTCTATGGATATGTGTAGTTAGTGGATGTGATATACCTTGACATCAGCAAAGCTTTTGATACAGTCTCCCACAACATTCATGTCCATAAGTTAAGGAAATATGGATTGGATCCTTGGACTATAAGGCTACGTCTACACGTGAAGCCTACATCGAAGTAGCCTATTTCGATGTGGCGACATCGAAATAGGCTATTTCGATGAATAACGTCTACATGTCCTCCAGGGCCGGCAACGTCGATGTTCAACATCGACGTTGCGCAGCACCACATCGAAATAGGCGCAGTGAGGGAATGTCTACACGCCACAGTAGCACACATCGAAATAAGGGTGCCAGGCACAGCTGCAGACAGGGTCACAGGGCGGACTCAACATCCAGCCGCTCCCTTAAAGGGCCCCTCCCAGACACACTTGCACTAAACAGCACAAGATACACAGAGCCGACAACGAGTTGCAGACCCTGTGCATGCAGCATGAATCCCCCGCTGCAGCAGCAGCAGCCAGAAGCCCTGGGCTAAGGGCTGCTGCACATGGTGACCATAGAGCCCCGCACGGGCTGGAGAGACAGCGTCTCTCAACCCCCCAGCTGATGGCTGCCATGGAGGACCCCACAATTTCGACGTTGCGGGACGCAGATCGTCTACACGGTCCCTACTTCGACGTTGAACGTCGAAGTAGGGCGCTATTCCGATCCCCTCATGAGGTTAGCAACTTTGACGTCTCGCCGCCTAACGTCGAAGTTAACTTCGAAATAGCGCCCGACGCGTGTAGCCGCGACGGGCGCTATTTCGATGTTAGTGCCGCTACTTCAAAGTAGCGTGCACATGTAGACACAGCTTAAGATGGATAGAAAGCTGGCTTGATGGTCGGGCCCAACGGGTAGTGGTCAATGTCTCAATATCCAGATGGTGGTTGGTTTCAAGCGGAGTGTCGCAACGCTTAGTTCTGGGTCCAGTGTTAGTCAACATCTTTATTAATGACCTGGGTGAAGGACTGGATTGCACCCTCAGCAAGTTTGCGGATGACACAAAACTAGGGGGAGAGATAGATACGTTGGAGGGTAGAGAAAGAATCCAGAGTGACCTGGACAAATTGGAGGACTGGGCCAAAAGAAATCTGATGCAGTTCAACAAAGAGAAGTGTAGAGTCTTGCACTTGGGGCGGAAGAATCCCAAGCATTGTTATAGGCTGGCAACTGACTGTCTCAGCAGCAGTATGATGGAAAGGGACCTAGGGGTTATGGTGGATGAAAGGCTGGATATGGGTAAACAGTATGCTCTTATAGCCAAGGCGGCTAACAACATACTAGGATGCATTAGGAGAAGCATTTTGAGCGGATCTAGAGAAGTAGTTATTCCCCTCTATTCGGCACTGGTGAGGTCACATCTTGAATATTGTGTCCAGTTTTGGGCCCCCCAGTACAAAAAGTATGTGGATTTGCTGGAGCAGGTTCAGCAGAGGGCAAAAAAATGATTAAGGGGCTGGAGCACAAGACCTATGACGACAGGTTGAGGGATTTGGCCTTGTTTAATTTACAGAAGAGAAGACTGTGAGTAATTTAATAGCAGCCTTCAACTTACTGAAGGGGAGCTCTAAAGAGGAGGGTGAGAAACTGTTCTCAGTGGTGTCAGATGGCAGAACAAGGAGTAATGGTCTGAGGCTGAAGAGGGAGAGGTGTAGGTTAAATATTAGGAAAAACTACTTCACCAGGAGGGTGGTGAAGCATTGGAATGTGTTTCCTAGAAAGGTGGTGTATTCTCCATCCCTTGAGGTTTTTAAGTCCTGGCTTGACAAGGTCCTGGCTGGGATGACTTAGTGGGGGTTGATCCTGCTTGAAGTGGGGGTTGATCCTGCTTGATGACCTCCTGAGGTCCCTTCCAGCCCTATGGTTCTGTGATCATGCTGCCCGCAGCTGGACTGAATCTAGATGCAGCCTATCTCTATAGTGCCTACCATATTGTGATCTATAGACATTACTGTAATATGAATTATAATAATAAGGCATTAATCACATGCAAACTAGGCCTACACCCTTTCTCACCCACATGGACATCTCCTAGTTGGTTTTAACTCAGGTCAAGACATAAAAACAACTGCTAATTGTAGTGTTCAGATATCCCTTTAGGCCAATGGACAGAAGCCAGATACCTGATGACTCAAGGTTTTGGTGACCTTTTACATTGTTGCACATGTGACATTACTAACACAGCTGCATGACCTGGCTTAGATAGATGGCATTGTCTGAGAACCACTCACTCCATTTTGATTGTTCCCAGATGGTGATGGATGACTGTTTCTTCTCCCAGATGTACAATCCTTGTGGACTTCGCCATCAATCATCTCCTCTTCTAAAAGGTGCTCCAAACAATCATGAACCAGTGCCATCAGTGCACCAGAGACAGCTCTACTTTGTTTTGTCTTTTGATCATGGAACTGTTGTCCCTGCATTGGCAGCTTCTGGCACATTCTAGGAGATGAATGAAAGCAGCTTGATACAGCTCAAATCAGACAATACAGAAGTGTTACAAAGTGGTGAGAAAAGTGCTCTGAGGACCTGGTGAAATCTGAAAGCTGGTGTATAGCCATTGTCAACCATTAACAATGTACTCTGCATTTAAGGGATTTTAATGGAACAGCTTTGTCCAACCTGTGGCCTGGAACAGAATTAAGAAAATTGGCACAATAGGTCTTTAAGAGTCTTTCCCAACAATCAGAACCACCACCATCTTGTTTGATATTGAAAATGTGCTCCTTGAGCCATGATTCATGATTTTAAAATGTATAATTCATAACATAGCAACAGTTGTTTTCCCTTGAGCATTCTTATGTGGAATATTGGTATAGTGAGCTTCTATATCCATAGTGTCCAGGGTGATGTTTTCAGGAAGATCTCTGATGAATTGTAGTTTCAGGCTGGAAACAGGAACAGTACCCCTGATAATGCAACAGCATAATTCATGGCTAACTTTTGGAATTTGTGCTCACTCACAACCATTTCAGCTTTGGGGACAATTCATACCTTCAAATCAGCAGCACTGCTATGAGCATCCTCATGGACCCACAATATGCCAACATTTTTATGGATGACCGAAAACAATGGTTCCTCAGCTCTTGTCCTCTAGTGCCCCCCGCCCACGCCACCTTTATGTAGTCTACATGGATGAGTAATTCCACTGGGATTTCAACAATTTCCACTCCATCATTGACCTCAGCCTGGACACAGTTAAATGCATGGAGGAGAACCATGCTGGAGGAGAGGAGGGAGGATCAGGAAGACAGGAGGGAAGATCAGAGGAGAGGAGAGGAGAGCTCTCAGAAAGGATGAAGTCCAGACTCAGAAGGAGATGTTGCAGCTGATGATGAGGCAGCAAACAAGAGTACCTGAGGTGCCTGGTACAAAACCACAGAGGCCCACTGCAGCCCATGATATAGCCATATGCCATCAACACCATCTTCTCTGCCCTCCACCATTGGAAGCCCAGAGTGTGTGGTGGGGGAAGTTGTCAAGGGCAGTCTCCCATTCCACTCCCAGAGATGCTTGTCAGCACAAAAAGCTGACATTTCACCACCTGTGCTGGCAAAATGTCTCTGGCCTTGTTTACCAACCCCTGAAGCCCCAGACATAAACTTCTTTACTGTCCCTTGAATAAAAGTGATTAAGCTCACAAAAACAGCATCTTTATTTTTTGTGTTGCACAGGAAGGTGGGGTTTACAGGATAAACAGGCCAATAAACGTCCTACAGGGGGCACCTCCTTAAGAGCAACAGAAATGACCATCGTTTTGCTAGCTGGTCAGTCATAAAGCTGTTTTTCAAAGTCTCCCTGATTAGCAGTGCTCCTCTCTGTGCTCTTCTTATTGCCCTCGTGTCTGACTGCAAATAATTTGTGGCCAGGTGATGTGCCTTGGCCCACTAGCCTGTCATGAAATTCCAACCCCCTCACTTTCACATAAATTATAGAGAACACAGCAGGCTGCTACCACAAGGGAATGTTGCTTTTGATGAGGTCTAAGAGTCAGGAGGCTCCTGAACCTGGCTTTTAAATGTTCAAAAACTACTACCATTCTGTATTTGCTCAGCCTGTAGTCGAACTGCTACTTACAGGGGTCAAGGTTGCCTATGTACAGCTTCATGAGCTAAGGAAGCAAGGGGTAAGCCGGATCACCCAGGATCACTATTGGCATCTCATTGTCTCCAATTGTGATTTTCTGGTTTTGAAAGAAAGCTCCATGCTGCAGTTAGATGCACATCATGCACCTTTCCAGACCATCCCATACTGACATAAGTAAAATGACCCTTCTCATCCACCAATGCCTACAACACCCTGGAAAAGTACCCCTTGTGGGTTATGTACTCTGTGAAAAGATGTCCTGGTGCCAATACAGTGATATGCATTCCATGTATTACACTACCACAGATTGGGAACCCCATGTCAGTGAAACCGCTGACTATGTCCTGTACATTTTCCGGAGTCACTGTCTTGTAGCAGAAGGGAATTAACCAGACCTTTTTTTCTGCCGGAATGCCACAGAACGGAATTCTGGCACCTTCTTTTGTGGTGTCACCATTTTGAAAGGTGGCTGGGCTACACGCCTATTCATCACCATATGCAAAAGGGGCAGCGAGGGCTGGTGAAATGTGGCTCAGTAGAGCTGCACATGTGGAGTGTTCCCTCCCCCACTCTGCCATGCACAGCTCCAGCTGGGAGCCATGTGGTCCTCATGTCCTGGCGTGTCTCCATCCAGGAGCTGCAAGGCTCCTGCTGCCCCAGTGCTGTGACCTGCTGTGGTCCTGGAGGCTGAGCCGGGCATGGTGCTTGCACAGCTCTGGTGGCCTGGTGTGGATTGAGTTGGAGAGGCTCCTGTGGTGGCCAGCATTCACTTGTGGGGGAGGGGAGAGGGCTGGGGGTGCTGGCTGTGGAGAAGGGGGAGGACATTCAGTTGGGGGGCTGGGGCTGCCTGGTTGTAGGAAGGGGGGATGGAATGCAGTTGGGGGGGCTGGGGGTTTCTGATTCTGGGGGTGCCTGTCCCTGGGGGAGAGCATTAACTTAGAGCAGGGAGTGGGATCTGGAGGAGCAGGGGCTTTAATTCTGTTGGTGGTTTGGGGCTACGAGCGGGGTTTAAAGCCTGGTGGCAGGTTGGGGCTGCAGGGGTTATGGTTTGGTGCTAGAGTTCCAGCACCCTTTTTCCTAGAAAAAAAGCACTGGCCTTGACTATCAGTATTATGGCCACCCCCACTGTAGATTTACCCACTCTGAATTGATTGCCCGTTAATGGGTTGCTGTTGCAAGCTGCCACAGAGCCAGTGCCACTTGCTTCTGAACTGTCAGAGCAGGTCTCATACAAATGCAAGAAGTATGGGTAATAAGCAGGAAGAATTGGAAGTGCTAATATAGAAATAAAACTATGACATTGTTGGCATCACAGAAACTAGGTGGGATAATACACGTGATTGGAATGTTGGTATTGAAGGGTACAGCCTGCTTAGGAAGGATAGACAGGGAAGAAGCAGGGAGGTGTTGCCGTATGTATTGAAAATGTATACGCTTGGACTGAAGTGGAGATGGATGTAGGAGATGGACGTGTTGAGAGTTTCTGGGTTAGACTAAGAGGGGTAAAAAACAAGGGTGATGTCCTGCTTGGAGTCTACTACAGGCTGCCTACTCAGGGGGAGAGGTGGCTGAGCCTTTTTTTAAACAACTAACAAAGTCATGCAGGGCCCTGGATTTGGTGGTGATGGGGGACTTCAACTATCCAGATATATGTTGGAAAACTAATACAGCGGGGTACAGGCTATCCAGTAAGTTCTTGGATTGCATTGGAGACAATTTTTTATTCCAAAAGGTTGAAAAAGCTACCGGGGGGAAGCTGTTCTAGATTTGATTTTAACATATAGGGAGGAATTGGTAGAGACCTTGAATGTGGAAGGCAGAGTGGGTGAAAGTGACCATGAAATCATAGAGTTCACAATTCTGAGGAAGGGTAGAAGGGAAAACAGCAAAATAGAGATAATGGATTTCAGGAGGGCAGGATTTTGGTAAATTCAGAGAGCTGGTAGGTAAGGTCCCATGGGAAGCAAAACAGAGGGGAAAAACAGCTGAAGAGAGTTGGCAGTTTTTCAAAGGGACATTATTAAGGGCCCAAAAGCAAGCTATCCCGCTGCACAGGAAGGATAGCAAATATGGCAAAAGACTGCCTTGGCTCAACCAGGAGATCTTGCATGATCTGAAAATAAAAAAGGAAACGTATAAAAAAATGGAAACAAGGACAAATTACAAAGGATGAATATAGGCAAATAACACAAGAATGCAGGAGCAAGACTAGAAAGGCTAAGACACAAAATGAGCTCAAACTAGCTACAGGCATAAAGGGAAACAAGAAGGCTTTTTATAAATATATTAGAAACAAGAGGAAGACCAGGGACAGGGTACGGCCACTGCTCAGTGAGGAGGGAGAAACAGTAACAGGGAAATTGGAAATGGCAGAGATGCTTAATGACTTCTTTGTTTCAGTCTTCACTGAGATGTCTGATGAAGGAATGCCCAACATAGTGAATGGTAGTGGGAAAGGGGTAGGGTTAGAAGTTGAAATAAAAAAAGAACAAGTTAAAAATCATTTAGAAAAATTAGATGTCTGCAAGTCACCAGGGCCTGATGAAATGCACCCTAGAATACTCAAGGAGCTGATAGAGGAGATATCTCAGCCTTTATAGATCATCTTTGGAAAATCATGGGAGACAGGAGAGATTCCAGAAGACTGGAAAAGGGCAAATATGGTGCCCATCTATAAAAAGGGGAATAAGAATAACCCAGGAAACTACAGGCCAGTCAGCTTAACTTCTGTGCCAGGAAAAATAATAGAGCAGATAATTAAAGAAATCATCTGCAAGCACTTGGAAGGTGGTAAGGTGATAGGAAATAGCCAGCATGGATTTGTGAAGAACAAATCATGTCAAACCAATCTGAAAGCTATCTTTGATAGGATAAGGAGCCTTGTGGATAGGGGAGAAGGGGTAGATGTGGTATACCTAGACTTTAGTAAAGCATTTGGTACGGTCTCACATGATATTCTTATCACAAAACTAGGCAAATACAATTTAGATGAGTCTACTGTAAGGTAGGTGCATAACTGGCTGGATAACCGTACTCAGAGAGTAGTTAATGGTTCTCAATCCTGCTGGAAAAGTATAACAAGTGAGGTTCCGCAGGGGTCTGTGTTAGGATCGGTTCTGTTCAATGTCTTCATTGATGATTTAGATCATGGGTGTCCAACCTTTTGGCTTGCCTGGGCCGCATTGAGTGAAGATAGTCTTGGTCTGCGTACAAAATATATAATATAGTTAATGTATATAAATCACATAATAATGTTAAAAGTTTACGATCTTGTGGGGCCGCATTACTAGCTGTCCAGGGCCGCATGCGGCCCGTGGGCCGCAGGTTGGACACGCCTGATTTGGCATAGGAAGTACACTTATTAAGTTTGCAGATGATACCAAGCTGGGAGGGGTTGCACCTGCTTTGGAGGATAGGGTCATAATTCAAAATGATCTGGATAAATTGGAGAAATGGTCTGAGGTAAACAGGATGAAGTTCAATAAGGACAAATGCAAAGTGCTCCACTTGTGAAGGAACAATCAGTTTCACACATACAGAATGGGGAGAGACTGTCTAGGAATGACTACAGCAGAAAGGGATCTAGGGGTTATAGTGGACCACGAGCTAAATATGGGTCAACAGTGTGATGCTGTTGCAAAAAAAGCAAACATGATTCTGGGATGCATTAACAGGTGTGTTGTGAACAAGACACGAGAAGTCATTCTTCTGCTCTACTCTGCACTGGTTAGGCCTCAGCTGGAGTATTGTGTCCAGTTCTTGGCACCGCAGTTCAAAAAAGATGTGGAGAAATTAGAGGGAGTCCAGAAAGAGTGACAAGAATGATTAAAGGTCTAGAGAATGTGACCTATGAAGAAAGGCTGAAAGAACTGGGCTTGTTTAGTTTGGAAAAGAGAAGATTGAGGGGAGACATGATAGCGGTTTTCAGGTATCTAAAAGGGTGTCATAAGGAGGGAGAAAACTTGTTCTTTTTGGCCTATGAGGATAGAACAAGGGACAATGGACTTAAACTGCAGCAAGGGAGATTTAGGTTGGACATTAGGAAAAAGTTCCTACCTGTCAGGGTGGTCAAACGTGGAATAAATTGCCAAGGGAGATTGTGGAATCTCCATCACTGGAGATATTTAAGAACAGGTTAGATAGGTGTCTGTTAGAGATGGTTTAGACAGTACTTGGTCCTGCCATTGGGGCAGAGGGCTGGACTCGATGGCCTCTCGAGATCCCTTCCAGTCCTAGTATTCTATGATTCTATTATTCTATGGTTGGTATCACGGAGCTTCAGGGTGGGGGAAACCAATTTGCAAAGTTCCATGAAAGTGGCCTTGCCCACGCTGAAGTTTTGTAGCCACTACTGATCATCCCATACCTACAGAACACTCTGGTCTCACCAGTCTGACCTTGTTTCACAGCACAGAACTGGCATTCCACTGTGTACAAAGCATGAAGTGCAGCCAGCATCTCTCCATTCTTCCTCTCCTGTGTTTCCCATTGTGTATGTCCACGTCCTCCTCAGAGTCTTCATCTCTCTGTTGGCTGCTTAGGCTCTGCTCACACTGCAGCACAATGCATGAGGTGCTCACAACAGTTGAAGCTGGATGGGATCTATGTTAGCTGTGCAATAGCATCAGCACAGATGTGGAAAAAGGGTGCACCCTAATGGAGATGCACTCCATTGACTTCATGTGCCAGTGTGGACGTACACCCTTGTCTGTACACAATTGGGTGCTAGAAAATCAACCTTAAATTCAACCTAATTTCCTAATGTAGATATAAACTTGATAACTAACTCCCTTTTTTTGATATGCTGATACATTATATATATAGATAGATAGATAGATCCCTTGCTCTGTGATTTTCACTCCATGCATCTGACAAAGTGTTTTGTACCCACAAAAGCTCCTGCCCAAATAAACTTGTTCGTCTTTTAAGTTGACACAGAACTCATCATTGTTTTTGCAGATACAGACTAACACAGCTACTACCCCTCTGAGACTTAACATTTAAAGTCCATTGAAGTTGCTCAAAGATGGAGAAAGGATCAAAACTAGGGTTATCCTATTTGAATTTTCAAAAAAGGAGACACCCCTGAGAGGAAGTGTATCAGTATCTACTAGTACTGATGTGTGTTGTGAGTTGGTAGATACTGATACAGATACACTCCCTCTCAGCGGTGTCCTCTCTTGTGAAAGTTCAAATATGGTAACTCTAAACAAAATGGCTAACAAGTTGTCTCCACCTCCAGTCTTGCTTCCAAGAGAGGAGGAGGGCACTCTAACCATGAATTCCTGAGGAACCTCACAGTCACTTGTTTATCATGTGGATATTTCCTTTTTTTGTTGTTGTTGAAAGCCCCCATTCACAGCCATTAGGTCCTTGCACAATATTAATGTTATTAGGGGCACAATGTTTTCTTTACATTTTATTACTTTGGGACCGGGGGCATCAAGATGTGAATTGTCCCAGGGTGTAAGAGAAATTGGACACTGGTGGTCTTCTCAAACAAGCAGAAAGGTCGAGATCCTCCAAGTCTAATTAGCTTAGAGAGTAACAGAGAGGTAGCCATGTTAGTCTGTACTCCAACAAACCAAAGCAGCAGAAATGTAGCACTTTCAAGACTCACAAAATGATTTATTCGGTGATGAGCTTTTGTGGGACAATTGATCTGGTAAAGTGGGTCTGCTCATCACCGAATAAATCATTTTGTGAGTCTTGAAAGTGCTACATTTCTGCGGCTTTAGCTTAGAGAGTTGCGCCAACGTGACTGGGGCTATGGTTACACTACAGCGCTGTCAACAGAAGTCTCTGTCGGAAGAAATTTCCCAACAAAACTTCTGTTGACAGAGGGAGGTCACACACAAAAGCCAATCAGAAGAGTGCTGGTCTCTGTTGACAGAGCAGCAACACTGCTGAGCTGCTCTCTTGAAAAGCAAGAAACCAGAAACACAGCAGACAGAGCTACCCATTGTCCTGGATGTATTGTCTGTTGAGAGAAAGCCCCCCCCAGAGCATCCACACAGCTTTTTTGTAGACTGATTCTGCTGACAGCAGCATTATGCCTCACAGCTAAGAGGCAGAACGCTGCTGGCAAAATTGCTAAATTGTGCCGACAAACTGTCACCAAAATACATTTTTTGTGGGACCTTTCACCAGTTTTGTCAGCAAAACTCACTAGTGTAACCATAGCTTGGGAGGAAAACTCAACCACTGTCTGTGAGCCAGGTGAGGCAACTCAGGCCCTCCCCTCCAGAGCCACACCTCAGGGGTGCAGTGAGCTGTCTGGGCAGCTCCATCCGAGCTGCATGTGGCTCTTTAAGAGCAATTTGCAGCTCTTTATGCTCTGGGGTAGGTAATACACCCCTCACTAGAAGAAACACGCAGGTAACATTCTTACACTCCTTTCCAGGGTGCCACGTGGGAACAGAGCTCAATCCCTTCTTTGCCTAAATCCCTCAAACAAATGATCTGTTCCAGTAACTACCCATGGCAGGGTCATTCTGATAGGCAGCATGTCCAATTTGCTGTCTCCCCAGCTGGATAATGCACTTCCTCTGCAACTATCAAAAACAAGAAGTCCTGTGGCACCTTATAGACTAACAGATAATTTGGAGCATAAGCTCCCGTGGGCAAAGACCCACTTCGTCAGATGCATGAATGGGGGTGACGCTCACTCATGCATCTGACGAAGTGGATCTTTGCCCATGAAAGCTTATGCTCCAAATTATCTGTTAGTCTATAAGGTGCCACAGGACTTCTTGTTGCTCCTCTGCAACTGTAATCTGTTCCAGCCAGCTCACTTGGTGCTTTGTGTACCTCCTGCCTTACCCATTTCTCCTGGCAGGCAAGGAGCTCTCCTCAACTGCAGCTGCCTTGGGATGTTTTGCACCTACTGTTTAATCTCCACACAGATTCTATAGAGCTGGTGTCTTCAGGTCCTGGGCAGGCATGTGGCTCTCGTAACTATAATAAATAACTGTGGTTTTGTTATTTATTATTTCCCCTTTTTTCTATGAAATAACTACTATGAATTTATAAACATAAGGGGATGCAATATTATATTTGCCTCAGGTGCAAAATTAGCTAGTTACCACACTACTGTATTAGAATAAAGTTCCAATGAAACCACATGACCAGTTTTGTTCTTATTGGAACTCATCAGATATGCGTAAACTGCTGTCTATAGCATGATTTGAACATGGGACACCTTTGTCACAGTCAAGGATGATACCATATCTCCACAGGTTCACAATATTGGTTGTGGGAAAGGAGTATACGTAGATCAGTTGGATTGATCGCTTTCCCAATAACTGGACCAACAACTGGTGGCCACATGTACTATGTTCACAAGCGAGTGAACTGTAAGCAAGCGCCAATCGGGGTTGACTATATTTATTAGATTGGGGCATGCTTATGTAAGGAATGTGGCAGCAGGAATGCAATACTGCTGAAGGCTAGGAGGAATGTGTCTCCCAAAGATCATTTGCATGAGAATGCAAAGGGGTGCATGTGTGATACTGAGGCTGGGAGAAATGTGTCTCCCAGAGATCATTTGCATGAGAATGCAAAGGTATGCATGTGTGACACCATTCAGGCAAAGCCTAATGGGTAACAAGTAAGCCATGAGATTTTGTCTATTGTAAACACATTGTTGTAAAATCACAATTTATGCTGACACTAAGTGTGGGAGTTGTGCGATCTCACCAATGCTCTGGGTTGTTGTGGGGGACAGGGCAGTCGCCATAGCTGTGTAAGACATTGATTACACAGCGCTCCCTAGTTTAAAGCATTGTAAGAGAAAAGGGGAGAGGTACTAGCTGAGTGCCTTAGCCATAGCCCTGGCTTAACTAGCCCTCCCCATCTGTTGAAAGGTAGAGCTAGATAATAGGGTTTTCATAAAACTCCACACTGGGCATACTAAAAGTCAAAATCACAGGGTGCTCTCTTAGGGTGACCCCTGGTAGGAGGCATGGTGGCTTGTGATGAGCATGAGGTGGTGTGGTGAATAGTGTGATTGGCAGGTGGCTGGTTAGAGGAGTGGCCAGCAGGTGACAGCAAGGGGATGCTGCAAACAAGTGGATAGCTAGTAGTGCCCTGGTGATGTATCTGTGGGTTCTGGGTCCGGGGCTGCACTGTGAGAGGTACACCCTGTAACTGTGTGTGGGGTAAAGGCCAAGAGCCCCAGCAAGAGACTTGGTTCTATAGCACATGGGGATGGTATCTTGTTAAAGGGGTTTGTCTCTCCTTTGCTTAGATATACTGCATCTGTCACTGTAAATTTGGGGCAGGTTATGGTCATTAAATAAGCTGTTTCTATCTTAGACACTATGCTTGCGAGTGGGGAGAGAACTGCCTTACAGGCACCCAGCAAGTGGGGTGAGATTGTCCCAAGCCACTGGGTGGGGGCTTGAGCCAGTTGGTTGTATCCTTGACAGTAACCCCCTAGGAGCTGAGCCCGGCCCTTCTGGCAGGCACCTGGCATTAACAGAAGGGTTATACTTACAGTTCACTGCTTGTGAACGTAGCACACGTGGCCAACAGTTGCTGGTCCAATTATTTGGGAAAGCAGCACATAGAGGAGGGGCTGGGGGGGATCCCACGTTCCACCCGTAAATCAGACGGCAACTGTGAGACAGGACGGGCACAAGAAACCCCCATGGGACGGGGCAGGGGCAGTGGGGCAGGTGGTGTCCGGCAGGCGGCTGCCCCTTCTCAGCTAGGGGACTAAACGCAACACCTGCCCGCACAACTGCGGCTGCTCTTCTGCGCCCCTTCCCCCCGGGGCGGCCAGGCGGAGCTCCGAGAGCCCGCCCGGCGCTGACCAGCTGCAGTAGAAGAGCCGCCGCACAAGGCTGGGTGTCGCGCGAGAGGCGGCAGGCGGAAGGGAAGCCCAAGCCGCACACGTGGTCGGGCGGGGCGGAGCACAGCGCAGCGCACTGTGCAGCGGCCCCGCAGCATGGCGCACCCGGCCTCGGCCGCCAGACCCCGGGTCTTCTTCGACGTGGCCATCGGGGGCGAGCGAGGTGTGTGAGCGCGCGGAGGGAGGACGGGGAGGCGCGAGACCCACCCGGAGAAGGGTGAGGACCGCGGCCGGGTGGGGAGCCCCGCTGCAGCCCCGGGGCTGCTGCCCTCCGAAGAACTGGCTGGCAGCCGCGGTTCTGCGTGCGTTGCCCGGGGACCCGAGTGGCTGTCGTACCGCCCTAGCTGGCGCTGTGCTCGCAGCCCTTGGCGGCCGCGCAGCGGAGGGCTAGTCCCCTGTGCCTGGCGGAGCTGTCCTATGGCAGTTCACTCAGGGTTTGTGGTTGTCACGGCGCCGCGGGGTGTGTGTGCCCAGCCGCTGTGCAGGCCCTGCGCGCTGCTCGCCAGGTGCTCTGAGGAGGGAGGGACGGAGGCCGCTTCTCCGGGGAGCCGCGATGCCTCGTTATGTTCTGGTGCTTGGGGCGCCCTCCCTGCGGCCTCACTGCATTGCAGCCTTAAGCAACGAGCCTGGGTTGATTCACAGCCATCGGTAATCCATGTGGTGGCTGATGGTCACACTGGGCTCCTCGTATCGGAGGGGTAGCCCTGTTAGTCGGGATCTGTAACAGCAACGAAGGGTCCTCGTGACCTTGAGGTGCCTCCTCACCAGGAGCACTTCCACTCACTGAAGAGGGGTGGAGCTAGGGGTTTCAGATCCCCAGCGGAAGCTTAGGTGCTCCCCAGGGCTTCTCAGCTTCCTGGGCCCAGCTAACAGTGCAAGGGCAGTCCAGTTTAGAGCTGCCCAGGTCTGGGATTGCTTGTCAGTTTCAGGTCTCCCAGTGATGGGCAATGCACAAGAGAGCTGATGTCCAGCATAAGGAACACAGTGTTTCTGCACAGTTATTGTGTTACCCTGTGGACACAGGACAGAAGCCCTATGCCTCCTGTGAAGGTGGTGTTACTATGCAATTGGAATAGGGCACTTACAGTGGTGGGAGCAAGCCTGCAGTGTGGACATTGACATAGATTGACATCAGAGGCCTTAAATTGACCTAGCTCTGAAGTGTAGTCGGAGCCTGGACTACACAGGCAGCTACCTGGAACTTATGTTGTCTATGTTTCTGTGTCAGTTACATTGACTCCAGCAGCTCTCCAGTTGTGATCAAACACTGCTCATCTCTGTACCGGGCTTTGCTAATGTGGCACTTCCAACAGCCATGCCACTAGTCCTAAACTTCCCCAAACCCCTGTGCTCTGAAACACTGAAAGGAATACAATGATCTGTTTTCTCCTTTAAAGATGACAAAATCTACCAGCTTGCCATATTCACTGGTGCTAACAATTACTTTCATTCAAATACTGTGCCATTGGCTAGATTAATAGTCAACATGTTTATTAACAAAAGAAGATTGTCTTTTAAGTGAGATCAAGAGTAGACATAATTACAAGCAACTGAAAATGAAAACATCTCGAAGTCTAAAACATAATTTCAAGGCACGGGCTTCATATGTGCAGGTACCTCACCTGTAATGAGATTCTAGAGACTTCAGTGCCCTCCTTGGTTGAAAGACCTGTCTTTCTCAGCTTCCAAGAGCTGTTTCCATGTGTCTATCTAATGATGGGCACCAAAGATGGCTGCTGTCCTTGCTTGTATCTTTCAGATTTCCATGACTTTGTTTCAAGAGATCTTTCATTCGTTTGTTTGTTCATTCATTCTTTGGTCTTCTGGTCCCCCTGCTGATATCTGTGTAGCTTGGGCTTCTGTAGTTTAGATTTCATCATATTTAATTTATGTAGGAAGCAGGTAAATAGCTGCTTTCTCTCCTTTCTGGGCGAGAATGTGTGTCTCTCTGGTCACAGATATCAAAACATATTATCATGAAGTGATATCATATTATCGTACCACACAATACTAATACACACACACATTTCACAGTGATATTAATTATCAGAGAGTCATTAGTTTCAGAAAAGACTTCAGTCTAAATACTCTTATGTACAGTCATGTTAGTTGTGTCTACATGTAAGCACCCTTTGAAAGGGCGAAAATTGAAAGACGGCATTTGAAAGCACGGCTTTCAAAAAGGAGTGACCACATGTAAAAAGCGGATTGACGGGTCAATCCACCCTTTGAAAAGCCCACTGCGTTCTTTGGAAAGGGAGTGTCCACATGGTTCCAGGCACTGTTTTGAAAGAAGGGGGCCAGAAATACCATGGATGGGGTCCCATGGCTGACAAGCCCTTTCAGGGCTGCAGCCTGCCACTCCCTGCCCCCCACAACCCTGCACAAGCTGAGTTCAGCCCAGCTGCCCCCAACCAAGCAGAGCTCACTTGTGCCCCAGGATGGAGTTCCAGCAGCTGCTCTTTGCTGAGGACACTGTCATTATGGAGATCTTACTGGCAGGGCTGTGCACTGTCACTGCAGCCTCCCCGATCTACTTGGGTGGCTGAGCAGCCCCCATGGGGTCCCCCCCGCCCAGGACCCTGCCCCTCGGGTGCCCCTGTGCCTCTGGACCCACCGCAGCAGCACCGACTGGTGGGAGCACCTGGTGCTGGAGGAGTGGGATGATGCCAGCTGGATCCAGAATTTCAGGATGAGCAGGCAGACCTTTCACGAGATCTGCCAGTGCCTCGCCCCTGTGCTCCAGCACCAGGACACCTGCATGTGGCCCACTTTCCCCCCTTGAGAATTGGGTTGCCATAGCCATCTGGAAACTGGCCACCTCAGACTCTTGCTGCTCTGTGGGACACAAGTTCGGGGTGGGCAAGGCCACCATCAGGGCTGTACTCACGGACATAAGTCAGGCTTGGGTCACACTCCCCCCCATGGGGTCTGGGTGGTCCAGGACAAGGGAGACTCTTGGCTGTGGGGGGCCGAAAGGGGGTGGGGCACAGGGATGCCCCACCATGGCCTCATGGGAGTGCATGTCCCCATCCTCCCCATGTAGGTCACCTGAGCTGTTAACACCATGCTATTGCTCAGGGTCATCCAACTGGGGGGATCCAGATGCTGCTGTCAGGGGATTTGCTGTAATGAGCTTCCTGAATGGCTTTGGCGTGTTGGGTGGCACACACATCCCCATCTGTGCCCTGTCACACGGCATCAGCCGGTATGTGAAGGGCAAGGGCTACCATTCAGTGGTCCTCCAGGCCGTGGTGGCCTCCAGGGGCTGATTCGCAGAAGTCTACATAGGCTGGGCTGGCCTCACACACAACAGCCATGTTTTCAGGAACACTGGCATCTGCTGGCACGTGGGGGCCAGCACCTTCATCCCACAGAGGGAGATTCTGGTGTGGGGGAGACATCACCATGACTCTCTGCGTGGTGGCAGATGTGGGGTACCCCTTACAGCCATGGCTCATGCAGCCATAATACAGGCCACCTCAACTCCACCCGGGAGGCATTCAAGGTCCCCCTCAGCCAGGCCTGCAGTGTAGTTGAGTGGGCCTTTGGGTGCCTTAAGAGGCAGTGGTGGTGCCTCCACTCGCAATTGGAGGTCGGGGTTCTGAACATGCCCCAGATGGTGGGTGCGTACTGCACCCTCCACAACATCGTGTAGAGAAAGGGGAGCTCTTGTGTCCCAGGTGGGGCCAGCGGGGCCTGCCCAGGGTACGAGCAGCCGGGCACTGTCTTCATCCACCAGTCCCACCAGGATGGCCTCCAAATCAGGGAGGCCCTCCGATAGAGCTTTGCGTCTGGGCTCCAGTGACCCCCTCACCCACACCCCATGCACATCCACCCCTCACTATCCTTGCTGCCGCCACCACCACCACACCTGCACAGCCACTAGCCCGCCCCAAAGAGAACGGCACATGGGGGCGTTGCAAAATAAATCTTTACCTACACACTATTAAACTCTGAATGGGAAAGTTTCAATGGGGAGGTGGGAGCAACAGTGTACAGAGAGGGGGAGGAAGGTATCAGTCCAGGGCTGCAGTCGGCTCCGTCATCCCCTGCCCCTCAGGGGCGCAGGGTCCTTGGCGGGGTGGGGAGGGGGCAGGGAGCACCGGGAGGTAACGCCATGGGAGGGGTTCAGGGCGGGTGGGGTGCTTGGAGTTGGGACACATTGGCTGCATGTTCCCGCAGGTGCTGCCGATGCCCTTGAGGTTTGTAATGAGCCTGTCCCAGGCTGCCCTCTGCCACTCAAAGTTGGCCTCAGCGAGCCAATGGTGCTGCTCAGCCACCTTGGCCTGGTGGTGGCTGGGCAGGTCCTCCTCTGCCAGCTGAGGGGCTCTCTGGCCACGCCCCAATGGCATGCCGTGGGTGGGGGCTGGGTGCTCTCCACCTTCACTAGGGGGCTCTCTGGGACAATGGACGGTGTGGGGCTCTCCTGGCCTTCAGAGGGTGCAGCTGTATGGACAGAAGGACAGCGTGTCGGTACTGTGTCAATGCCTTAGGGCATTGCTCTGTCTGCTGCTCTCCAGACAATGCCTTAGGGACCCACACCGTGAGGCAGAATCCCGCCCCCTGCTTCTGGGGGTGGCATCTCTCCCACTCAGCAGACAGAGCAAAGCATTGAGGGAAATTGTGGGTTACATATGCAACATCTCTGGAGGCACCCCTCCCCTTCCAGGGGCCATGTATCCCATCCGACTACACGGCAGCCAGAGGGCATCTTGAGGGTGGGCATTCCTTGCCTGTATGGAGCAGTCCCTGGGTGCTGTCTAGCCCCAACTACCCATCGCCCTGCACAGGGCTCATGGCGCTGTCCACCGGGGAGCATCATGGGGTGCTGTGTGCCACACCAGGCTGAGAAGTGTCTGGGCGAGGACCAGTGGTCCTGTGTGTGTGGCCACCTGGCAGCTGCGTCATCCCCAGACCAGGGTGCGTGCCCCCCCATACGTACCCGAGGTGGTCCCTCAATGACATCCGGCGATGCCAGGCTCATGGTCCATCCTCCGGCTGGATGAGCAGGAGGGGATGTGGATGGTAAAGTCCCTCTCCTCGCTTGACCACTCGATGGCCATGTCCACCTGCTGGATCCCTAGTCCAGGCTGCTCCTCTGCCTCCAGCTGTGGCTCATCTGCGGAGGGTTTAAGGACCATCGGTGGGAAGGGAGCTGTCCTGGGGTCTCAGGATGCCCTGTAGCTCTCTGTAGTAAGGGCAGGTGGGCAGAGCTGTCTCGGAGCAGCTGACCTCATCATGGGCCCGGGCATGACCCTGTCACAGTTCTTCTACTTAAGTTCAGGCCTGGTCTGCAGTGTGGTCTGGGTGGCCCCTTGTGAAAAGGCCCTGGGCCAGGTGGACAAGTGCAGTGGCATGTCACCACTTCACCCCCATCTCGTGGAGGACCTCCTTCTCCTTCCATAGGCCAAGAAGGTGTCTCAGCTCCTGCTCCATCCAGGAGGGAGCCTTTCTTCACTCCCAGCCCCCTGGGAGTCCTGCAAGGGCTCGGGGGGTTGGGGGGGCAGAGGGGTTCCTGCGGGGGTTGGCTACTGACCATGGCTTGCTGTGCTGAGGGCGTCCTGTGGGAGCTCATGGTGGGGCTGCTCCTATCAAGCCCTCAGCTTCCTGCCATGGGGTTCCTGCATCCGTGCTGCTTTAAGGGCGGCTGGATGCAGGGATCCTAGAGCTGCTGCAGGCTAGAGCATGCTTGTGCTCCAGCTGACTGGTGCCACGGTGGATCCCCCCTTTCGAAAGAGTGGGCTGTGGAACAGGTACTCTTTCAAAATGGGACGCTCTTCCTGATAGGGGATTGGGGTTCAGATTTTAAAGACTGCGCTGCGTTCCTTCGATTTCATTTTGAACGAACATGTTACATGTTCCTCATGTTCTTCCGAAAAAGGGCCGGATACTTTGAAGTTTCTTGCACTTGTAGACAAAGCTATTGTGTACAATCAGCTCATTCATTTGCAATGCAGAAACTCTGTTTTTATAGACCAGTAAGCTTTTAAAATGGATTCTTCTGAGGCTTTGAGCATTACCCTTCAAAGTAAAGTTTATTCAAGCTGCGAGGAAGACAGCATGGAGTCTGATGGTAAAGGAACGTCTGCGCTCTTTCTTCCCGTATGGGTGTCTATTAAAAAAGCTAATAGTTATTTCCTACAATCTCACTCCCTGGCTCCCCGACCTCTAGTTAATTGGATTGCTCTATTTGCTGCTTATATATGAACTGTGGTAAATCCTATTACTTTGGTTAGGATAAACCTGTTTAAAAATTCTCCCAGCATGACTGATAAATGCACTTTAGTTATAACTCCAGCATGTATCCATAACTCTTAATACACTCTGGCTGTGTCTACACTAGGACAAAACTTTGAAATGGCCACGCTAATGGCCATATTGAAGAATACTAATGTGGCACTGAATTTAATATTTAATATTCAGCGCCTCATTATCATGCATCATGAGGATGCTTCCAGCCGTGGCGTTTCGAAAGCTGAGCTGCGTGTGTTCAAACGCATTTTGAAGTTTTGTCTTAGTGTAGACACAGCCTCTGTGTGATGCATCATGCCACAATAGTAATGACTAGTGAGTCACCTTTCAAATGATACCTCACTGGGGAAAGTTTGTACAAAGATAATAGTTTGTAAAGTGTGAATAGAAAGATGCTTACAGGTACACTATCAGAACCCAGAGAGGCAGACCCATGCATCAAACTTTACAGGCTGACGATGAATTTTGGCATAAAATAGGAAAGCAAATTACTGTGGATTTGCCAGCATAATAAGAGGCCTCACTATGGCAGTAAAGACACACAGGCTGTGGCCGTGCTTGGCCAAAACTTCAAAATGGCCGTGCTAACGGTCAAATCGAAGAATACTAATGAGCCTCTGAAATGAATATTCAGGGCCTCATTAGCACTCTGCCGGCCGCAGCACTTCGAAAGTGCCGTGTTTCGCTTGTGCGTGGCTCGGCTACATGGAGATCCTTTTTGAAAGGACCCTGCAGACTTCCAACTGATAGGAATAAGGGGATTTTGATGTTTGCAGGGTCCTTTTGTAAAGGACCCCCATGTAGCTGAGCCACGCATGAGCCAAACTTGGCACTTTCGAAGTGCTGCGGCTGGCAGCGTGCTAATGAGGCCCTGAATATTCATTTCAGGGGCTCATTAATATTCTTCGATTTGGCCATTAGCATGGCCATTTTGAAGTTTTGGCCAAGTGTGGCCACAGTCACAGTGTGGCATGGCTGCTACCTTAAAGAGTACGGGCCTAACAACAAAAATGCTAATCAAAAGGCCCAAGGTGCTACATGAGTGTCAAACTTGAAGCAAGACCCAGTGTGGGTCATAGAGAGTAGCATACGCATTTGTTTTTACTATGAATGTGTTCCCCAGAGGGACTATTAGTGGTCTAATTGTTATGTTCCGTCTTGATTAGAGGGACCCTTTCAGCTGAATGAAGTCAGTAGTCCATGATTCAAAGCTTCATATTACTTTATTTGCTTGTTTTTGGTGCCATTGCACAGTCTTGGCAAAACAAGATGTATGTTGGGTGCTACTGCAGAAAGGGGAAGGTGCTGCTAGAGAGGAATAGATGGCATATCAGGAGCATGGTTCTTCATAGATATTTTTGCTCACAAATGCGTGTTATTCAAGAGACTCTTGAGATCATGGGTATCACTGAAGTAGAAGTTTCACGTTACCTTCAGCTTGTGAAAAATAAACAACAAAACACACCCAACAACATAAACACCAATTCTTGGAAAATTTAGCTGTTTGTGATTTAGGCAAGGACAGACATTTCCACGTTGTTAGAATTTCCTCTCTGATTTATTTTAACAATAATACTGAGAATAAAAAAGTTAAAAGTAAGCAATTATTTAATTCATGTTAAATCATCATACTGAATTAGAATTTCAGATATTTTAATTTATTTTCACTCCAGCATTAGATTACCTGTTCATGTAGTTAGCTTTCAATACAACAAATTTATGTAAAAAAATTGCCTTACTTGGAAGTTGTCTAATAGACTGTCAGGTTGAGAAGAAAATGGCATCATTGACAGCTAGCAGCTGCTTGGAGTGGAAAATCGTTGTGAGAAAGCAGCTCTGTGTTATTACATTAGTGCTCTATGGATTTGTTTACCAATTGAGGTTTCTCTCACTTCTAACTGAAAGCATTTGTTGCATATAGTAGTTGCAAAGGTTGCTGTGTTTTAAAGCGAAATTGTAGTTACACTTGGGTTGCATCTACACTGCGAGATAAATTCAACTTTAAGGCAGTTAGCTTGATATTACCACATGACTGTCTTCACTGTGAATACCATTAGCTCAATTTAGGGAGCACTAATATCAAGATTACAATATCGCAGTTACCTGATGGTTATAGTGTCAAGCTCAAATTCAGCACTTTGATTAAAGGGCAGTGTAGAAGCACCATGTCCTAAAATTGAATTTATTAGCCTCCAGAGATGTTGCATATGTAACCCACAATTTCCCTCAATGCTTTGCTCTGTCTGCTGCTCTCCAGTTAATTAGGTAACCGGAAGACTGTGAACTTCAAATTGGGACCAGGAAGCCTGTAGCTGGGGGCTCGTGTTTCTATGAAAGCCTGAGAAATGTCTGTCTTTGCTATTAGCGCTGTGAGTGCATCTACCCGTCACAAACAGCACCTGCAACAAGTTCATCGTCCCTGTCTCTACACTAGTTATTTTTTTTTCTGTGCTGCCTGCGCCAGCCACTGTCCCTCCGCACCACCTTGCAACAAGGCTGTTGTGGGAGTTGTGTTTGCATAAGACTCCGAGAAATTTCTCGGTGGTTGGAATACGTGCGTGAACCACCTTCCCTCCCCCACGGGCACCGCGCCGTCTGGGTCCTTTCCCCTTTCCATGCTCTGCCATATCACATGGGTAGCCCCTAACCCAATAAAAGGATGTGTCTGCCGTTCGGTGCTGTACATGCTGCCAGCCAGCACCATGTGATCCATTGTGCACATTTAGGGCTCCAAGGCCAAGAAAGGTATTTGGGGGCTTGAGTGGCTGGGGGGAGGAGGGGAGTCTCCCCCAGTGGCTAAGATACTCAGGGAGGACCACTTCAACTGGTCCCCCACTGGTCCCATAGCTGAGTTAGCAGTGGAAGCACTGGTCATGTTGCTAGGTAATATTGACATCCCGCGCTTTCTCAAATTCACTAGTTTGGCACCGCTCAGATCCCGGGGTGCTGGACTAGAGAGGTTCAACCTGTATTTGTTTTGATATCTGAACAAAAATAGTTATATTCAAGGGAAAATGACAATCAAAAAGAAAAAGCAGTTGAAAGCTTCCATAGAAGCAAAACTTTATTCACTGAATCACTTTTAGCAAGAATACATGCTGCACAGATGTGGTGCACTTCTAGGTTTTACGAGTGAGTCCTGTTTTTGCGGTCCAAGGGCAGAATTGGATTCATATATGCATGGATTATTTTTAGATCCATCTGTCTTTGTCTCTCATTTAATCAGTTCCTGGTGCTGGGTTTTCACTGGCTGTATCTATGTTAACAAAATGTATAGCTGTATTTCACCAGCTGCACTCATGCTAACAGTAGGAGATATATAGAAAATTGTATATTTTAAGAATTAGGTTCATATTACAAATGGCTTAAATACTGTTAATTCAGTTATTAATTCTTCCTGTCCTCTGACCCTCATACACATGCACAACTGCTATATAATCATGTTTGTCTTGAGATGGTGGGCGTCTCAACTTGTTTGTCAGGATTGGACTGAAATGTGTGTGTCTCTTACATTGCAGTTGGTCGAATTGTCTTAGAATTGTTTGCAGATGTTGTGCCCAAAACGGCTGAAAATTTCCGGGCTTTATGTACAGGAGAAAAAGGGACAGGACCTAAAACCGGAAAGCCTCTTCATTATAAAGGATGCCCTTTCCACAGAAGTAAGTTTGAATCATCTTTATTTTGTTGTTCTTTTTCCAGTAATTAACTCTGCCTACTATTAACAGTTTACTGCAGTATTTTGACACCAGTTTGATTTCAGTATTGCATTAGTAGGGATGTGAGTGTATTTCTAACAGTGATCGTTATTTAGGGTATGTGATGATCTGGCTTTCATGAAACTCTGAGTTTTCTCAGACTTTTGAGGTAGCACTTCAGAAAGGAAAAAAACAAAATGCAAAGTCAAGCTACCATAGAAGGTATACTCACTATAGTGAAAAGTGAGTTAAGCATAACATAGTGCCTTTCTAATACTCATTAGCTCTTTTGTTTTAATACATGTGTTTTCAGTTTAGAAAAGTAACGGGTTAGAGAATAATCTGAATGCATTATTTATTCCTCTTTATTCTAGGCCTTCTGACCCTTGTTCTTCCACTTAGGTGATGTTATTTGTAAAAAGGTTAAATGGTTTCTGGTTGAGGTGGGAGAGTCAAGTGTTCTTTGAAAAGCTGGAAATAGTTGGTTAGGTGGAATCTGATACCTAACAAGTATTGTTTTACTTTCATTTGGGTGTAACTCGCTCTCCTGACTATTTTGCTAATCCAGATTACATTGCCCCTAAGATTACGTTCTTGTTGCCTGTCCTTCTCTTTCATAAAGAATGGTAAAAATACATAGAATGTAGATCCAAGATATAATCAAACCATGTTAGATATTAGGGAAACCTTGTCCTGTTTCTGCTACTACACAATTATGTGCCTAGTGAGAAATTTGAAGGTGCGTGAGCCAATGTGCTCCTGCTTTATTAAGGCACAAGAAGTTACGAATAGTGTTATGAACTGTAGAAGCACTTAGGGCATTCTTTCTCAATAATAAAGGAATTAAAGCTGATGTTGATGAAGTGGCGTTGATCTTCACCATTGAATGTAATCTTGTTTAGTGCGCTTCCTACCTTAACACCATCTCTTATGACCCGTTATCTACTTAATAGTTATTAAGAAGTTCATGATCCAAGGTGGAGACTTCTCCAATCAAAATGGCACAGGTAGAGAAAGTATATATGGAGAAAAATTTGAAGATGAAAGCTTTCATTATAAGGTAAAGTAGTTAAAAGTGCTAAATGGAATCAGTTTTTGAAATTGAGGGGGTTTGATTCTTGTTATTCTGGTGTAATCTTAGTACATGTCCTGTGATCCAGGATGAGTACAATAAAATGCTAAGTTTACCTATGAAATATTTCCGTGTGAAGGAGACCACCACTCTTACACAATAAGGTCAGCAGCACTTTAAGTACACAGGATAATTTTAAAAATCTTGAACAAAATGACATCATTCAGTTGTGCATTACCTGAGTATCTTGGCTAAAGGAGAGGATCTCTTCCATAATAAAACTATCACATTAAATATTGGAGTAACTTTAGTTCTGGAGCAAAGTTTTATATACAGTGGTTTAGAATTAAATAAATCCTTTTTTGTCATCATATATTTGTGATTTAGAACAAGGGATTTTTCACATTTAATCTTGTAATTTCAATGGAGGAATCTATGGTATCATATCTGCTTACATTTTTCTGTAAATACTAGACTAATTGTTGTCTTCGCAGAATCCAGCAGACTCAAAATTTGGGCAGGTTGGGTGAAAGTGTTTACTTTCATGCAAATATCTTCCATAATAGAAAAGAAACACTTTAAAAGTGTTGCACACCTAACATTGCCTTTGTTGGAAAATCTTGCTTCTTTTAGGGTAAGCACATATAGTTCCTGAATGCAAGATAGGACTTTTTTTTTTTTTTAAAGCAGAAGGGCCCATATGAACCATGCTTGCACCAAGTGTCTTTTCATGCTCCTGTGTGAGACTATAAAGGGTAGAATGAACATGATCCTCACTCAGCTTCTTCTTACTGCCTGTGGCAAAGAGATGGAAGCCAGCAAGGGTCTGCCACGCTACTCCTGAGCTTCAAAGGCTTTCCTTCTCAAACTTTTTGGTGAAGAAAAGAGAAGAAAAGACCACCTGTGGTCCCCTGACCCTACTGCCGTGGTGGAATTATCCAGGTTTAAACTGTTCCTGGCCTTTGTTATCCTTATCTTGCCAGCTAAAGGACATAATCAATGTCTATTCTGTTTGAAGGAAATGTCACAATAAGTGTGTGTTGGTCTAATATTTCTCCTTTAGGACTTACAAATCGAGGATGTGTAGCTGAAACTACACCTCTTCTAACATTTGATACATGTCATCCTGGAGTTCCAGAGAATGAGAAGCATTCATCTACAGGAAGTGCTTCATTGAGTAGGTATCACTCAAAATCCGTGCCTATATATATATATATATTATATATTATATTATATTATATTATATTAGGGCCATGGACTCTAGCACCAAAAACTTCATTGGCTTTGATGCTGCCTTATTCAGCACTGCCAAACAGAAGAGAGTTTCTCAATATGGGTAGCCCAACCCCAGTCTGGGGAAGAACGGACACCAAAGAAGCATGGACACTTATTGGACCTCAAATAAACCAGTGTTTTTTCTCAGCTCTCTTAAAATCTGCCTTAGTGACTTCAGCTTGTTGCCTGCAGGTGCAATCATGGTCTGTCTTCTCTCACTCCATGGCATTGGTTTCTTGAGGAGCTACTACTATACAATTTCCCACCAATCAGAGGATGCACTTGTGTCATTGGAGCATCTGTTAGTCTTCAGAGTGAGTAGCATAGGGAGAATTTTATCTTCCTAGTCGCAAATCACTTGAGCCAGAAAAGCGAGTGGCTTGTCAGGCTGAATCTCTCTATAACATTCCATAGGGAGAAGGTGGTGCTAATGCCTCATATGAAGTTGTTAAAGTGGTCTCAGCATTTCATCTGAGCCAGTTCATTCAGGCTGTATGTCTTCTTCCTGAATCTACATCTGGGATGAACAGAACAGTAATTGCAAACACTGAATGTGTCCAGGACCTTGGTTTTTTTCACTACCAGGCCAAAGCTTTCAGATCATAGAATCATAGAACAATAAAGCTGGAAGAGACCTAAAAAAAAAAGCCATCGAGTCCAGCTCCCTGTTCTAAGCAGGACCAAATCCATCAGATCAGCCGCGCCAGGGCTTTGTCGAGGCGAGACTTAAACACCTCCAGGGATAGAGATTCCACTACTTCCCTGGGTAGACCATTCCAATGCTTCACCACCCTCCTGGTGAAAAAGTTTTTTCTAATGTTCAACCTGGACCTTTCCAGCCGCAACTTGAGACCATTGTTCCGTGTTCTGCCATCCGTGACCCCTGTGAACAGCCTCTCTCCAGCCTCCCTTAAGTAAGTTGAAGGCTGTTATCAAGTCCCCCTCAGTCTTCTCTTCTGCAGACTAAACAGTCCCAATTTCCTCAACCTTTCTTCATAAATCATATGCTTCAGCCCCCTAATTATTTTGGTCACCCTCCGCTGGACCCTCTCCAGTGTATCCATATCCTTCCTATAATTGGGGGCCCAGAACTGGACACAGTACTCCAGATGCGACCTTACCAAAGCTGAATAAAGAGGAACAATCACTTCTCTGGACCTACTGGCAACGCTCCTCTTGATGCAACCTAATATGCCATTAGCTTTCTTGACTACAACAGCACACTGTTGACTCATGTCCAGCTTCTCATCCACTACAACTCCCAGGTCCTTTTTTGCAAAACTACTACCGAGCCAGTTGGCCCGCAGCCTGTAACAATGCTTGGAATTCTTCCGGCCCAAGTGCAGGACTCTGCACTTGTCCTTACTGAACCTCATCAGATTTCTTGCAGCCCAGTCTTCCAATTTGTCTAAGTCAGTCTGGAGCCTGTCCCTACCCTCCAGCGTATCTACCTCTCCCCTTAGCTTAGTGTCATCCACAAACTTGCTGAGGGTGCAATCCAACCCCTCGTCCAGGTCATTGATAAATATGTTGAACAGAACAGGACCGAACCTTTTGGCACTCCACTAGAAACCGACTACCATCCCGACATTGAGCCATTGATCACTACCCGCTGGGCCCGACCTTCAAGCCAGCTTTCTATCCATCTTACCGTCCATTTATCCAATCCACACTCCTTTAACTTGCTGACAAGAATATTGTGGGAGACCATATCAAAAGCTTTGCTAAAGTCAAGATAAATCACATCCATTGATTTTTTTCCCCTATCCACAGAGCCAGTTATCTCATCGTATAAACTAATCAGATTGGTCAGGCATGACTGCCCTTCATGAATCCATGCTGACTGTTCCTGATCACTCTCCCCTCCTCCAAGTGCGTCAAAATGACTTCCTTGAGGAGCTCCTCCATGATTTTTCCAGGGACTGATGTAAGACTGACTGGCCTGTAGTTCCCTGGATCATCCTCCTTCCCATTTTTAAAGATGGGCACTACATTTGCCTTTTTCCAATCATCCGGGATCTCTCCTGATCTCCATGACTTTTCAAAGATAATGGCCAAGGGCTCGTCAACAACATACGCTACCTCCCTCAGAACCCTAGGATGAATTAGGTCCGGGCCCATTGATTTATATACATTTAGCTTTTTTAGATAGCTCCGAACCTGTTCTTTCCCCACCAAACGCTGTCCACCTTCATCCCACAATGCATCACTTATCGCATTAGTCCGGGAGCTGTCTTTGTCCGTGAAGACAGAGGCAAAGAAAGCATTAAGTACTTCAGCTTTCCCTACATCATCTGTCACTGGGTTACCTCCTTCATCCAGTAGGGCCCCCACACCCTCTCTGATCATCTTCTTCTTGGTAACATGCCAGTAGAAACTTTTCTTGTTGTCCTTCACATTCCTCGCGAGTTGCAATTCCAGTTACGCTTTCGCCTTCCTGATAACTGCCCTACATTCTCGAGCTATACGTTATACCCCTCCTGAGACATCTGTCCCAGTTTCCACTTTTGGTAAATTCCCTTTTTGTGCCTAAGTTTTCCAAGGATTTTCCCATTAAGCCAATCTGGTCTCCTACCATATTTATTTCTCTTGCTGCACATCAGGACAGTTTCTTTCTGCGCCTTCAATAGGGCTTCCTTAAAATACTGCCAGTTTTCCTGGACTCCTTTTCCCTTCCCAGGGGATTCTGTCCATCAGGTTTCCTCTTATCCCCTTCTTTCTATGTGTTTGGTTAGAGGTGTTCCAAAGGTCAGGCCATTTGATCATGATATTAAAATGGATTAGAGAGTGCATTTCTTTGTACAGGTTCAGGCTCCGTCCTCTGGCAGCCTCAGGACCTGAGCAGTCCCAGATGAGGGATTTTGTTAGACCCGGGGTGGTCAGTTCTGCCCCTGCCCCCAGTCCCTGGGTTCCCCTCCTGGCTATTGCTGTGGCTTCCTGACCCCATTTCTCCCTCCCCTCACCCGCCCCTTGCAGATGGCCCCAGCCACTGTTCTTCAGCCTCCTTGGGCTGCAGCTTCCTGCTCTGCCCCAGATGCAGTTTCCCAGGGCCACGGCTTTGTGCTGTACTATGGCTGTGGCTTCCCACGCAGCCCTGGGAATGAGAGAGCCTCTCCACTTCCAGGGGCTTTGCATGCAGCCGCAGCTTCCTGCCCAGCCCCTGCGATGAGCTGCCATGAGCCTGGGCTGCCAGCTTACTGGCCCAGGCTCCCTGGCTGCTGCTGCCCCCCCACCCCCCGCCACTTACCACCAGACCAGCTGAGGCTACCCTGCCCTGGGATCCTGCGACTGGTCTGGCAGGCCCCTCCTTCTCCCAGTGCCAGAACTCTCTGGTCATGCAAGATCTATGGTCCTGATGGATGTTGCCAGACCAGAGAATGTTGGATTTGGGAGTTTTAAGCTGTATTACCAGTCAGCTGCTGTACCTGTCCCACCAAACATTCAAATGTTCCTCACAACTCAAGTGACATCTTCTGCCTGTTCCTGAAATGTGCCAGTATCAGAGATCTACAAGGAAGCAGTGTGGAACTTTTTCTTAGCTGCTAGGTTAGTTACCAAGTTTGGGAGGGCAGTCAGTATTGAGGTAGCTGAAACTCTTCATTTGTACCATCCTGAAGGGATACTGCTTGCGAGCCACCTACTGTTGGATCCACACTGACTTATAGTCTGAGAAGAAAGAACTGGGTACTTACCTTATAGTAAGTGTGGTTCTTTGGGGATGGTCTTTTGAGGTCATTGTGGCTCCCATGGTATGCTCTCCATCCCAGTTCTCCAGAGTCCTTCACCTGCAATGGACTGTAAATTGATGGACTTGAGGGATGGTTGTGGCTGTCCAACTCCTTTTGCTCTCATACTGGAGCATAAGGAGCCACTGGTTGCATATATAACTTTGCCAAACAGCGCAGTAAAAATCAGTCATGTGTACATGAAGTGTATATGCACCTACAGTGAGATCTAGAGTGGTTAGGACTATGTCAAGAAGAACAGCTTCTATAGGATAAGCAACATTCTTCTGTAGAAGACCTGAGGAAAGCCTGTGTCACATTCTGTATTTCCAGTGTACATGAAGCTTTTTTGGCTGTCATTAGAAAAAAGTATTAAAGAACAAATGCCTGGATGCAAAATAATTATCAGCTTACTTACAGGGAGGAAAAGGAAATGTAGGGGAAAAGTGTTTGATTATACAGCAGTAAGTTTTAAATTTAAAGCCTCAATCTTGCAAACAGTATAAAATAAGTAATGCACAAGATTTTGCTGGGTAGGGCTTAAGAAAGTACTTAATTCCTAGTAATAATATAATTAAGAAGTCAGTTACTAAAAATTTGTTTATAATGGGGTACGAAGAGCTGTTTTTAATGTCAGGATATCAAATTAGGGAGCATCACATCTGGCACCTCAAACAATTTCTCCAGTTGTGGTGTTTAGACAGCATGAAGCTGATTGGTGCAGTTAAACAGTTAGTGCAAGACTTCATTTCAACTGGTTGAATCAGTAAATTTCCGTGCCACCAGTTGTGGGGAATACAATAAAGACACTTGTTCACTTATGTTAGGGAAGATGAAGGCAGTTGCACATTGTGTGGCCCTCAGATCCATTACAGGTTGTCACTCTGGACTCCTTATTTGGGATATACTGATGTCTTGGTTGCATATCATAGTAATCTTGTAGAATACTCTGATCTTATATTTGCTTTGATGGTGATTACTCATACAGCACGATCGGGCAGGGCTGCTGAGCATGGCAAATGCTGGACCCAATACAAATGGCTCTCAGCTCTTCATCACAACGGTGCCGACCCCTCACTTAGATGGGAAACATGGTGTTTGGCCAGGTGATCAAGGGAATGGGTGTTGTTAAAATATTAGAAAATGTTGAAGTGGATGGAGAAAAACCTGCAAAGGTAAGAGGTGGTAACTTAATTTCATTGTGTCGGGGTGGGCAATAATATTTGATGGGGTCCGTTCCAAAAATTTGGCAACCTTCTGCCTGCAGCACAATCCTCGCTGCTCCCATTTGTCGGTTTTTGGTCAGTGGGAGCAGCGAGGATTGTACTGAGTATGGGAGCAGCACCTGAGGTTTCCTTCCTCTCTCTCTAACAAGCAGCACATAGAAGGCCCCAGCAGCCATCTATTTGAGTATTTTGGAACTGCGGAAGATAGGAAGCTTGCCTAAGGGTCCTGGCAAGACACAGGCTGGATCCAAGGACTTGTCGGGCTGGATCCTGTCTGCCCCTGTGCTATAGGGTTCCTTCTGTGAGAACTGCTTTAGTATTTTGTGAGAGTTAATTTTAGATGTTTTCCAGTAGAATTCAAAATTGGTTTGCTATTGTTTGATCAAAACTAGAAAAAGTGTAGCATTTACTGAGCTATGCCTTGCAGAACATGTAACATTTTCAGGTTAGCTTTTGTCTTCCATTGTAAAAATGATTTCCAGGCCAAAAGTCACAGGATTGGTGAAGCTAATCCCAAGTGAAATATTTACAAAAAAAAAAGGCATTTAAAAACTGGGAAAGGGGAAAAAGTTATTTTGTAGTAAATAATGCTTGATATTTTACAGTGTAAAATATCTTACAGATCTTAACTGGTAATTACTAATCATTTTTCAAACCACCTTTGGAAATGAGGGAGGAAGATAATGAATCTGCATCTTGAAGGTGTGACAAACTGAAACTTCTATTAATGAAGTTGTGACCTGTCAAAGCCTGCAGAAGGAGTTAGTGTTCGAGCAGAGTAGAAATAGGAAGTTATTGGCTCCCATCCTCTGCTTAGGTCTGACAGCCTTGAGCAAACAATATACAGTACAAGCTTTATTATCTGGCACCCCTGAGGAAGCCGGATAATCAAATGTGCCAGTCGTTCGATCTGGGTCTGGCAGATGTTCCCAGTCTGCCCCCTGCCCACCCCAACAATGGGCAGCAAGCCCCACACACAGAGGACACCCGTGCCCATGGCCAACTGCACACTGTATAACTGGTCTTTTACGGTAATTAGTGCACTTAACATCGCTGTGGTAGCAGGTCATGCCTCTTCTTCGGACAGAAACTGTGACCAATTGTTTTTTATCCTGTATATCGCCACAGTATCTGAAATTTTGCTTTTGTTGTTAAAGAGGAAAGCATTTAGTTTGATTGATTTTACTATGACTTTATAAAACCTAAACATACTTGTACTTTTTATGTGTCAGTGTAGAGCAGCAGATCAGTCATTCTTAGTGAAATGGCTTCGTGTGATGTGATCCTACTAGAATTAGTACAAGCTAAGTGGCCTTAGCTGTAGTACTTAGGAGACTTCCAAGAAACAGAGATGCAGCAGAAAGTAGTAGTGAATCAATGTGTGCTTCACCCTCCACATAGGGCCTTTTTTTTTTTGCTGCTATAAGTGATTTTTTTTTTTAAATTCAGCAAGTAAAATGTATAACTTATCTTGAGCTAAAACTGCAGTGAAAACTGGCACTTTAGTTTTACTGTGGGGTAAATAGTCCTGTGCTTTCTCCAGGGGTTGGAGTTGATGAGTTTACCTCACAGTAAAACTGAAAGTGAAGCTGCTGAGTTTCATAAAGATAGTTAGAAGCAGCTGAAGTAAGCCTCTGAAATCTGTAGTTTGGGATTGGCAGGAGGACATTTTCACTGTTCTTTTGTCAGTGCACAAGAACTAAAACTTCCCGGTTAGTGAACAGCACCATTGCATATTGTATGTCATCTGTTTTTTTACAGCTGTGCATTATTGCAGAATGTGGAGAGCTGAAGGAAGGAGATGATTGGGGAACCTCCCCAATGGATGGC